>NW_017259545.1:21599-30275 GCF_001594045.1 Atta colombica | reverse complement strand
AATGACGAAAATTACACTATTAATCGTGTTACGATAAGATTTTCTCTTTATCAATATTATTTGATCAATTATTTAATCAAATAATTATTATATAATAATAATTATCATTTGATCAATCAATATATTTTTGACAGATATAATGTTATTTTGAGACAAGAAACGTTTTGAATACAAATATTTAGATTAGTACTTAAAGTATAACTACTTAAATTTTTCGATTTTTTTACCTCTATTACAATTACAAGAGAGGGGAGGGAGAGAGGAGAAAGCGAGAGAGAAAGAGAGAGACATATGTATAAAAATCAAATATACATTTTTCCATTTTTTTTCTTTATATTATATACCTCTTTTGAGCGAAATTGCTGCGGTGCAGATAGATTGTATCCATCGTTGTTCCCTAAATGATTGTAGCTGACAATCGATACTGGTTTTATACCAGCCGATACGAGAAAATCCATAAGAACGGACTTGAGTTTTGTTTGACCAGACTTGAAGTCGTCGCCGCCGACGAATGACTTTTGTTTCTTGGCTAATTCAAGAGCACCCGGCACAAAAGTGTTTTGTGGCGATCCATTGATATAGGTACACTAGAAAAATTTTTTTAATGTACGAAATAGCTCACATTTCCGCTCATTGCAATTTTCATTCAATTGTTAATATATAAAGACAAATAGAGAGGAAGAATACATACTCATACAGTTATTATTAATTTATATAATAAGAATGGAAGAGAAATATGTAATTGTAAAAGAAAAAATATTTATAGTTAAGTATATTTAGTTCCACATCCTCAATTATGACCAAGTATTATTAATTATCATGTATATTTAGTAATAATTACTATTACTTGACAATATTCACACATATTTCCAGAAATACTTTTACATCATAAAAAAGAAAAATTAATTTCAAATTACATCTAATTACATCTAATTTTGTTCTGTTTTTAAATTAATAATTATAATTTTCCATTATTAGTCCATTATTAACCCTGTCGGAGACATACTTTTACTTACTTTATAGATACTCTTTGGCCAAGCCAAATTTTTTTACTGTTCTACTCTTTCCAAAAATCTTGAAAAATTCAGGTTTACTTTCCAACATCTCTATTACATTATTAAATAGTTATTAAACTTAAACGTTTTATTTAATAAAAATTGAAATTTACCGAGAAATTTACGAATGAATTTTATCTGAACAAAAAAAGACTCAGTATGTCTACGATAGGTAGTTAAAATTATTCATTAATATTTAATATTGTTTATTAAAATTATTCATTTTTATCATTAAAGTGAATCGATTTACTGAATCATGATCGTCTAAGTGATCTCAAAATCTTGAGAAAATATAACTGTTGGCTATTTTTTTAATAATCGCCTTACATTGAACAACTATTGCTATTGTTAAACAATAATCTGGACAAGTAATATCCTTCATTTTCTTTATTTGTAAAAAAAAAATTGTATATGAACTTTAGTCATACTCCTTCTAGAGCTGCTGCTACAGCAAACATGGTACTGGGACTGATCTCTGAATGATCTTCCTCGATTGACTTCAATAGATTGTCAGCTGTATCGTTGACACCTGTTATGATCTCCGAGAACCTTTCAGTATTTGCAGTCCATAAGACAATAACTTGATCGAGACTTTTTGCAGTCTTAAACTGCGTTATATCATTGCGAATTAAATTGAGTTGCTCTGCCTTGGTACCCATGATGATATTATTTGCTCTCTTGCCCTTCGTAAGAAAATTTCGCAAATACTTATTATTGTAATAAGAGAATTGTGATTTAACTGATAAAAAAAGCGCAATATACAATGTTACATATAATAAATATGATTCTTATACACATATACTGTATGCACGGAGGAGAAAAAAATATGTAATATTAATATAAAAGAAAAAATACAGATTTTACTATACTGTACAAAACAAAACAAAAAAAAAATTTCACAGATAAGGAACATTTACATCATATAACATTATTATTATTATTATTATTATTATTATTATTATTATTATTAGAAACATATGTAATATAAAAAAATGTCAAATAAAAACACAAACAGAAATTTATCAATAATTACAAAAGATACATTTTTACTCGAGCTTTAAATTAACTTAGAATAAATTACAAAGTTTATATTCTTATTCTTGATTAGGTGGACACTCGCATATACCTACGCTCTTTTTAAATAAACGTAAAAATTTTATAATAATTTTGTAATTTCTTGTTCCTTATAGTAATATTCATAAAATATGGAAGACATTGAAAATTACTGATACCTCTTAATTGTTTCACAGTTGAACGTGTTGTCACCTTCAGTTTTCTTACGTGGTACCGTATAATGATTTTCCGTCTTGAAAAACTAACAATATAATTTAGCTTTTTGATTCTTAAATAACACTATAAAATTTTATTTAATTATTTAATCTCTACAGATTTTTTTCTTTAATTTTCTTGCATACGCACCTATAATGATTTTTCATTAATTTTCTCTTAAAAAAATATGTCCATAAGAATCCAAGAAACAATAGGAATTTCTTTATATAATTTTACAAATATAAATTTAAAAAATTATATATACGCAATATACGTGAAAATTAAGATTATTTTCAGTTTTCTTATATATATAATGACTTTTCGTCTATCAGCTTTCTCTTTCACGCACGCACGCAGTCACTTTTACTCCATATCATACATCCTTATTTCGCAAGACTCTATATTCTTTTCATATATTCTATTGGTATCAAATCTAAACCCATGTGAACCTTCAACTTTATCAAAAATAAAATTAATACCGTAGGCTGTTTGTACTTGTTTGTATCGATCATTATTTCATTTATATCAATCATTATTATCTCAAACAATTAAACAAAAAGTGAAAAATAAAAAAATATGTAATATTAATAATTTAGCCAGCACGCAACTTTAAGATTTTTTAATTTCATTTATGTCATTCGAAAGAGAATCGTGTTTGTACCCGTTTGTATCACTTTTATTTTCGTAAAACGGTCTATGTTATTAATTTTTATTTTTGGTAAAGTTGAGCTACAGGTTCACATCGGTCAAATCTCAGTCTAAACTCAGTTTATCAGTCGAGTTACATTAGTATATTTTGATCGCTGACAATAATAATCTCCCTAAAATTCTTCATACAACAAAATTATATCTTTTAAAAAAAATTTAAAAAGATTATAATAAATTTAGCGCAAATATAATTTGCAAAATAAATTTTTAAGTAAAGAACAAGTTCCATGAAGTTGTTCTAATGCTATCTAAACGAAGTAGGAAACATTATACGTAAGAAAACTGAAAATGATAATTTTGTTTCATAGCGAAAATCATACATTAGATTTTGCATTTTATGATTAATTAAAAAATTGTTAGACAATAAAATTGTTAATACAGGAGATAGACGAAAATTCATGTTATATGTAAGAAAACCGAAGGTTTTATGCAGAATTTTTATTGCTTAGCTTTTACAATTCATAGTTAAGAATCTATCGTAAATTTCGTCTTGACACTGTTAAATTCTAGTGAAATTAAAATTACCTGATTCGAAGCGATGAAATCGGGATAATATATGCTCTTCCTGGGCTGCATTTGAGTCATATAGGGCCGCAACTGTACCTGCAGATTTACATCCAACACTTTAGCACGCGTCATAGCTTCCGCGAGGTTTACATCTGAAATATCCCAGCCATCAATCTCGATATCATCGGGATTCAGCATAGGTAGCATGCTAGAGATGGGTACATAAACATCTTCTCCTTTGATTTTTCTACCCAATTTCACCGTGGACGCTTGCGTTAGGGAACCATACCTGAACACAATAGAAAAAAACACAATAGAAATGATACAAAATAATGAGGTCGCATGCCACGAAGAAAAGATATGAAATTCCAACTTGAAATAGACGTAATAATACAAGCTAAAATAATGATAATAATAAGATATAAATAAATGTCTGGAAGACATACCAGTTGGCAGTTTTCAGACCTTCTTTCGTCTCCCACGATAATTTAAGCTTGTTTGCCAATAAAGCTGCCGTCATGGTACTACCGTTGTTACCACCCCAACCTACCAGCATCAGACCTAGCTTCGGAACTTTCATCATAGTCCTGATCAGCAATTTTGTCAACATAGGTGTCATCTGCAAGACAAGAAACATGCCCTTGAAAAAATATTCCAAAATTGTTTTGTATTCTTTAAAAAAAGAATGTATAACACATTTACATAAAAATAAATATACAAGATCAAGTCACACACATTTTTCATAATAATGTAAAGTTACGGTATGAGTATGAATACAAATAGGTGTGGATCTATCTATATACAGGGTATATCCCAGAATGATGGCCAAATATTTCGTGCGCAGGTAGAATGAACTAAACTAACAATAAATCGAAAAGTCCTCTACCATTTTGTAATTTTCGCAATAATCGATATTAATTACAAAAAATCGCCGCGAATATTAATTCTCAATAATTTTTGACTTATAATGATGTATGAACTTTATAAAAAAGTGAGACAGAAATTGTTTATTTTCTTCTCATAGAGTTTTCAGAATTTTTTAAGAATTTTTTAGTAGCGCATTTTCTCATATTGGAAAAATATAGTTGCCAATAGAAAATACAGTAGATACTAAAAAGATAAAATTCTGCAAAAATTCTTGGAACTCTATGAGAAGAAAATAAATAATTTTTGTCTCTTGCTGTTTTTCTGTAAAGTTGATAGTATTTTATTGAGTTGAAAAAATTATTGAATGTACCAATATTCGGCAATTTTTAATAATTAACATCTTGTTAATTATTGCAAAAATTGCAAAATGGTAAAGGATTTTTCGACTCAGTTTAGTCTGCTCTACCTGCGAACGAATATTTCGCGGTAATTCTGGGACACTGTATGTAAGTACAAGAGAAAATTAGAATATCCTTCTCCATAAGATCATTACAACTGTACATTATTTTTACGCAACCCTTTGCTTGATACAAAATGGTTAATTTTTAATTAATTTTAATTTTTAATTTAATTTTGAGTAATCAATATCTTCTAACATATACAGAATACATATAATAATAAGAATCACGGTTGAAAAAAATTTCAGAGAATATACAACAAGTTTTACATCAAGATATAGAAAGGATTGCATTTACATATATTTCACTTTAAATATAAAAAGTTCTACATTAGAAAAAACAGACCTATTGCAAACATTATCATTTGACCTCCAATTGAAATAATATTCGGAAAATGAAGAAAATACAATTTGAAGAAAGACTTGTACATTGATATTGTGATAACATATAATAAACACGACTGACTGAAATGGTTGTAGAAATCGCGATTTGTCATTGAAATTGAATCCAACACAAACACAAACACAAACTTGTATCTACAATTGGAAATATCTATGTAATCTTCGAACCAATTAATATAATACATATAAACATGTAATATGTGTGGAAACATATTACATTAATGTATAAATAAAATCAGTACCGTATAATTGTAATTCATACAATATATATATATATATATAATATATATACACACATATATATATATATATATATATGCATAACAAGTCAATATTTTTTAAAATTTTTCAATATTTTTTCAACTTTTCGAAATTATACAATCAATAATTGCGCTAAAATTGTATGTATACATATAATACAATAAAGTCTTGAACGATCTAGTCCTGCAAATAGTTTATGTGTGAATAGTAAACAAGATATAATATGTGGCTGTACTAAATATACGCACGCGCGCGCGAGCTTCCGACATTATTATAGATGGAGACCTTCTAGAGCAATCTCATTCAATAATGCTGTTTATATATCCGATATATTTCAAGGTTAATATGTAATATGTAATATGTAAATTTTAAAGTAAACTTTAAAGTAATTCAATGCATACGTCAGAAAGAGAAAAAGAAGGATCAAGTGAAGATGTATGAGAAACAAATGCAAAAGACAAAGTGTAATTTGAAAAAATTTGACTGAATAATCGAAGAATTGAATTTTGTGTTAGTAGTGTGACACGTGATTAACTGCGCGTGAAGCCATCGTGAAAAACCGCGATGTCATCCTTTTATCAATGTAGATTAATTTCAACTTACTTTTCATCCGTCTCTACTTGTAAGAATTAGAAAAAGATAAACTTTAAATCGAGAAATTTAAGTTATTTTACATCTGCATTGGTAGAAATGGACTGCAGGAGTGTATATAGACCTATTTCTTTTAGTTCAATTTTTTACATGGTTGATTCCAACGTGGAGAGAAAAGGAAGAAAGAGATGAACCGTGCAAGAACTTTAACTAAAAAGAACAGATTTTACGTCCTTTTCATTTGTATAGATTTCAATGCCAATTTGTGATGTAATATATATTTATTAGCTTACTCTTCCACGAAAGCAAATTTGGAAGATCGTAGTTATTTATAACAAATTTTCAAATGATCTTTGTACATCTTCATATACGTGATATTAAATTTTACATAAAAATTTTGTAGAAACAAAACGGAATTTATTATTGAAAAGAGTCCTTTCGTTGGAATTTGATTGTCAGTATCATGTATGTACAATTTGTGTGCGCGCGCGCACACATCATGTGTAAATGTACATATAAAAGGACTGTTAGAGCGAGAAGGTGGGGGAAAGTTTCGTCGATTGTTTCTTACAATTAGATAAGAGCATAGCTTGAGTTTTGACAAGCAGACTATCCGATATCGATCAGCCGGGCGGCGCAAGCATTACAGAGTCTAGTGACACACTTGAGACAACTCTGGACAAACACAATGGATCGATGAACAGATTCTCACCGTGTAGGTATCGCGATCGTTCTCGTTCTCCTCGGTCACACTAATCGTCCGATACTCGTACTCGGCCTCGATGAAATCCTCCGAGTAGCGCACCTTTGGCGAATCGACACGCACCTTCAAGTTCGCCATGTCCTCCTCCGGACACTCACCTCTCACCTTCGAGATATATGATCGCGAGAGCAACAAACGGACAATGTGAAATTAAATTAATACGAAGGGCGAGCTGTAACACAAGTGTACACGCGCGCGCGCGCGCACACACACACACACACACACACACACACAAAATCACACAAGTAGTTTGGTTCCTCGCGACGCGTCGAGCACGTACGAAGCGTTGGACTACGTCATGAGGTGCATCGAATTAAGGAATTACTCAATAATTTTGGAATCCAATCGGAATGTCGATTCAAATTTCGATTGTTATTATCCTATGAAAATGCCCCTCACCCTTTTCAAACGCGCGTAATGAGACATTTTCGTACGTGCTCGGAAAAATCACGAGTTATTTGATGCGTTTACCATACGGCAAACGGAAAAAAATGGCCTTTACGATTTTTCGGAAAAAAAAGAGAAAAAAGAAAAAAATCGCCTTTTACATAACGTAACGGAAATTCGAAACTCACCGAAATTTATCGAATTGACATTCGAGTTTCGGCGCGATTCGCAAACGCACCGTTAACAATTCGAACGAGCCAAGATCGAGAGAAAGGAGAGAAAGAGCGATGGATAGTAGCAAGCGAAAAAGAGAGCTGACACACGAATCACCGATCACTTATGTTTGATCGAGCCTTCCTTCACGATCGTTGACGGTTACTAAAACGTAAATGTCGCGGCGCGACCGGCGATCACCGTCGACGCCCGACGGTCGTCGCTACCAGTTGCTACCGCCAACGCTTACCGCTAGGCGCTATACCGCCGCCTCCGTCGTAAATCGCAATTCGCGATTCGCAATTTCGCCAATTGGTTAGCAATGAGTAACTGACTCAGCGTTGATCAATTGATGATTCTCGAACCGCGCCGCGCGAAAATGATATTCCTAATATAAAATGTATTCCTAATATAAGTGATATTATATTAGGCTGTATTCCAAAATTCATTATCAGCACTGAAAATCTATAGTTTATGTTACGTATATTATACATTTTCAGCACTAGCAGTTTTTTGGTACATATATAGTATTTTGGAACACAGCATTCGTTAGGAGCTTTTAAAGAGTGATGAATCAGGTCACTGAATCGAAATGATAAAAGTTATAAAGAGGGATGAGATTAGAGAGATTACTTGTTGGATAAATGTGTGATATTATCACAAGAATATCTTTGCGCGTCTTTATTTTGCTCCGTACTCTTTATATACTCCTTTATCATGAGCATTCAGCGGACTAAATACCTCTTAAATCCTGATTGGATGATCTGAAAGAATACATCAATAATAACGAGCGCTCACTTGCAGCAACAACTGTTGAAATCCATTAAACACAGCCAAGGTTTTTAAAGCATGATTTAAATCTGCGTTTAATATACGTTTGTCTGTTTTTCTGCTGGATTGCTAGCTAGAATCTTGCCATCATGATGGCTGCGATGTTTGCATTGATGCTTTGCTATTTTGTTTTAATTGTATCATTCTTTTCTTCTATTTATCGGTGCATTGCATTCCAATTTTACGATTTATCGATTAAATTATATTTATATTGGCCGGAATCACCATTGTCTTATCGGCGAGTGTCATTAACTTTTAAAAAGAATAAGTAGTTTCTATTTCTAGCGATAAGTGTAGTTTTATCTAAAGAATTTCTTTCTAGAAATAATCTATCGAAAAGAAGTGTGATGTGTTTTACATTCGGA
>NW_017259545.1:10404-21499 GCF_001594045.1 Atta colombica | reverse complement strand
TATATATATTTATACATATCACAATCACGTCATTGAAACGCTTGTTCATCCTATCTCAGCAAATGAGAATGGATTGAAATGAATTGAATGGATTCAGATTTTCAGAAATATTGATTCACGAATGTTAAAACGAAGTTTTTCAATTCTGAATGCATTTTTATTTATTTATAGGAATTACTTGGAACATCTCTATGTTTTTCAATCTAAAAATAATATTAGCTTTTTCTGTGCACACATTGTGTTCTGTGCACACATATTGTGAATACTATTCAATTCAAAAATTTGAATAGGAAATGCAGTTTTTCAATCCAATTGAATCTAATTGAATCCAATTAAATCTAAAAAAAAAGTATTTGCTATTTAAAATACGTATTCGAATAGAAAAAAATTTCAATCCATTTTAATCCATTCTCGTTTGCTGGTAAGAGAATAAGGAGGATCGGACCAGACATGGGCCCAGAGGGGGGCAGCCAGAAGATAAGACAGGAAGTAGCAAGTTAAACCGGTGTTGAATTACATATAGAAGATCAAGCCTGATCATGGTCTGCGTGTCTGACATACAATAAAAAGTTATTTTACGTTATATAGGCACTTACAAGCTACATACTTATATTATTTCGACCTAAAAGAAAACAATCATATCGTACTTATGGATGACTATGATGTGAATTTGAATTCTTGAGTCACGTACAATAACGTGATATATCTTTCCACTAAATTTATTTGTAATTTTCTTTAATTTTCTGATTTATAAAGTCAATTCAAGTGTTAAGTAGTAGCCGTATTGAGATTAAAATAATTTCTTCTTGACTTATTAATATTACTATTGCGATGAAATAAAAATTATATCTATAAGATATCTATAAGAATTAAGGTTGAGCAATGCTAAGTTAAAAAGTTGATTTAATTTTAACTTAAAACTTCTAATGTAATTAATTTAATTATGAATTAACTTACGTATCTTAACTAAGTTAAATTTTCAAAGCTGTTAACTTTAATATAATATTTCAATTATCAAGTTTTAATTTAACATTTCGGGCTCTCAAGTTCAATAAAATTAATTGTGCGAAATAAGGATAATTGAGAGCAACCGCAGTTGACATTAGCGTATATATTAATATATAATATTTATATTTAAGTAATTTTTTTACATGACTTCTCATCTTCTTTTATCAATACATACGAACGTTTCGACTTACATCGCGTACATGAGGCTCAAAACTTTTCAAACAACTCTTATACACTAGTTTAACCACAAAAAATTAAAGACTCTTTAAACAGCAAGATTCACAAAACGTTAATAACGGATTACGACATGGCGATAACCAACCCGTAAACTTTTTGGCACCTCTGTATAACGAAATTCAGTTAATTCAATAACGTTAATTCAGTACGTAATAGTCGAATAAAAATGTTCTAGATATAGAAATGTACCAATAATTCGTACATATTGAAAAAGTATTTATTTAAAATAGACATTTCATGTGTGTGTAAGTATATAGGAGGGGATACGTAATGTACTTTTATATTTCTATAAAACACACACACACACACACACACACACACACACACAAAATTATATAAATAACATATATATGTATACAATGTATATATGTATATAATAATTATTATTAAAGATAAAGAGAGAGGCGGAAGAAGGGGAGGAGAGGGAGGGAAGAAAGAGAAGAAAAAGAAAACTTGGACACTGATTTTTATGATAAATATATTCAATTTGACGCGATTGTT
The DNA here is from genome assembly GCF_001594045.1 of Atta colombica. NCBI lineage: Eukaryota > Metazoa > Arthropoda > Insecta > Hymenoptera > Formicidae > Atta > Atta colombica. Next base: position 19,753 of record NW_017259545.1, on the reverse strand, counting down.
CCATTTTCCTGATCAATTATTGTAAATGTAGGGATCCCGTAAAATTCTTTGCAATTCCACGATTCACTATCATCATCGAATGAAGCATTTATCGATGATGTAGTTTGTTTTAATTTTGCCGGTGGTAACAAGAATATTAACGATATTGCCATGATAATGTGCCACACACTGTGTACATACTGCAACAAAATAAATAAATAAGAAATAATAAGGCTCTTAAAAGAAGATAATATGTACTCATGATTTAATAACAAAATGTTTTAGTCACAACGCTCATAAAAGAAAATTTAAATTCTACAATAAAAATGCATCTTCTCAAAATCTTTTACCATTTATGAAATTAAAAGTTTAAAAATTTTTATTTTGCTTCAAATTCGATATAATGCGAGATATTTAGTTGACAATATGGAGATTATAGAGCTTTTTTTTAATATTCCTCCAAAATGTTCACAAAAAAAAACGTTTATTTATAATACACAATTCTTTGAGGTAGTAAAATTTATAAAATATATACGTGTTTGTGTGCGCATAAAAACTATACGCACGCACGCACACATATCATACATACTTGATAATTTTTCTCCGTTTCAATAAAAGAATAGAGTAATAAACCTGTAATAGCAAAGAGCAAACCTAGTAGTATTTTTCGATTTGGTTTCTTGCATTTTCTGGCTTGAAAAGTACGATAGGTATGTCTGAAAACCTATAACAGAAATTGCTATTTTCTTATCAATCCTTGATGCAACAATTCAGTTATTTCTACATAAATTTCGGTCATGTTTTCTACATTTCATTACAGAAAATTGTCTTTACTTATATTTAAGATTATTTATCCTTAATTATTCATTCATTAACATTTTTTCTTTGATGCAGAACCATCCGATTATTAATCAGATTAAGAAAGAAAATCATTCTAGATTACCGGTATAATAATACCCAATGACAGCGGTATCAATATATTGATTAAACACATCCTGTTTATCTGCACTCCAAAAGTGATGATGAACACTCCTGTCATATGGCATAATGATACAATAGTGTTTGGTAATTCTGCCATTGCTATCAATGTCATCCAAAATGCCAAAATACTCGAAAAAAAATCCATGTATTGTAAGATCTGTATCAAATAAGTACATTATCTCATAAAGATGATGTATTGAAAATATGAAGATGTAAATTTTAATAATTTATCCATTTTTGATTGTAAAATATGTGTGTACATATCATGAAAGAGAGATATAAACTTCTTTTTATAATTATTCATTAAAGATAATTGAACTTTCTCTCATTTTTGAATGAAATTTAATACCATATTAGAATTTTATTTTTCTAGACTAGAGCACAGTTACTCTTACAAGGATGCTAAAAATAGAGAAAGATTCGAAAACATATACCTCATACTTCGTAATGCAAAATCGACCATTTTCATCACAAGCGTGATACAGAGACGAAAACAGCATCGTAACCAAATACACCAGTCCTTCAGCGTATAGCTTTCGTTTTATGGCTACGTATATAGCTGGTACGAAAAAAACATTGCTCGTGATGAGCAGTATGATGCTCATAAGAGAAATAGTAGGAATGATATTTGAAATATCTGTACAATCCCATCCTGTGTAACCTAGGATGATTGAAATATATACAGAAATATACAGAACTTGTAGCTTATTCACATAATTTCTGTATAAGTCAATTTCGAATCGTGCACACTTTACGTTCCATAAAATTAAAAAGAAAATAAAATCACGGCTTAACTTTCATCTCGGAAGTGACTAAAAATTGTTCTGTTCACAACTTTTTAATGAATAACGAGAAAAGTGACGAAAAAGGTCAATGTCTTTCAAAAAGATCTTGATCTTTTTGAGGGTCAAATCAAGGTCAGTTGGAGATCATTTGGGGCTGACTGTTGTAAAGGGAAACATTTATCATTTTTCTTTTATTATTATATTAAATTAATTGCAAATATATTACATTAATATTTTTATGCTTTTCACTTTCATATTTTTATTTGTATATCATAATATATTTCATATTTAACACAAATATGAATTCATTCTCTTTTTGAGAAACTAAATATTGCTTTCTGTACTCTATATATTAAAAGAATGTGAAGCGACAAAGAATGAACTATGGATGGAAGAGTTTATAGGGGAAGAAGGCAGAGATCTGGAAACAATGAAGAGGACAGACAAGGCAAGGAAGGAAACGAAAGAAAGAAGAGAAATAGAAAAGAAGGAAAATGTTATATATAATAGCTGAACTTTTTATGACTAATTACAACATATATCACAGTTTACGAAGAGGCGAATTCGATCAATGCGGTTAATTCAGTACAAGTATTTTTAATACACACAGTTAGTCAGATGGTGCAATCAAACTTTTAGGCTTGGCGGGTATATGTAGATTATGTTAATTTGCGATAATGAGCTAGAATGTAGGACAAGGTAATGAATTCATAAAATAGATAGTTAGTTTTATATTCGTTTGAAGTTATTAAAGTTTATTTAATATGGTGGAATGAATATATATGTATATATGTTTTGTATGGAATGTAAACTGGAAGCCAAGGATTGAAATAAATAAATAAATAATAAATATTGTTTTCACAAAATGGGGGAATGCTTTGTTCGTGTGTGTGCATGCGCGTATACTTTATATGGAATTATAAAATTGTGCGAATTGAATAATTTGTTAGCATTATGATTAAAATATTCGATTCAATTAAATCTCATTGTAATTCAAACAATGAAATATAATATATAACTACGGACAAGTGTGCGTGCGAGAGTAAATAATTGCATTGTGATAAAAAATACAATACAAAATCAAAATTATAATATAACGTTAAAATACAATATAACATTAAAATTTGTTATATATATGGAACTCGCTGATGAAAATTTAAGACACCCTTCCGATACACAGGAATTCAATAATGATGTGTAAAAAATTAAAAATATATTGTCAGTAAAGTTATCTTGAAAATTCAATTGTGAAATTATTAATTGCTGAATGATTAATTAGTATGTTTTAATAGTAATTTAATAACAAAATTAAAAATTGTACAAGAGATGCATAAAAAAAATTATATTAAAATAACATTACCTTTGAAACAATTGCACGTTGCATAGTGAAGGATATTCTTTTGAATTTCTTGACAAATGCCATGATTACCACAAGGACTTTGGTCAGAAAATATACACCTTTTGGTGCGTATGTTCAATAGTATTGACATTTCTTCGATTTGACAGCGCACAGGTTTACTAAACAGACACAAAATATTACATTGTTTTAAGCCAAACTACTTCTTATTCACGACTTATTCTTTGATGAATCTTGTATCAAAAGCTCCCCTACACAATTATTCGATTATAAGCCTACATATCTTTCCTTGCATCTATTATATTAAATTTTTTCAGATGAAGAATCTTCTCTTACCCATAATTATAACATGTCGCAAGGATAATAATGTACCATGTGCCAGGTTGTGGATACGCTACTAATAAACTTGCGTTACGTTTGCTTAATGACGACAAGTTTATCGCCAAAGTTCCATTTTGACAAGAATAACGATCTTCTATTGTAGGTATACGATTTCGTTGAATGCACATTGTTACCAAAACCGATCGCATTGATGACAGCTAAAAGGATTACACAAGTATATATATCCAATGTTCGATCCCAAATATGTCGAACCATTTTAAGTTTAGCTCCTCTATTCTGAAACATAACTTGCTATTATTAAACAACATCTCTCCTTCCTTTATTCCCTTGCTACATAGAATGCATGATACTTATTAGTCATTCTTGACTAATAAATATTTCTTTTACAGTACTCAAACAATTTAATAACTTCTTATCGCATCGATATTTATCAATACAATCCTATATTCTAAATTCGTTTTGTTTATTTATGTTTATTTTTATTTATGTTTATTTCCTTTATATTTATTTTGTCTACACAATAAATTTCATTTATCGTTCTTTCATTCGCGCTTTTGCTAGTTGAGTTGCCTATGATGTGTACGGTTTCACTTGTTTTACATTAAAATTGCGATTTTTTTGCGCGCGTAAAATATTTATTCTGTGTCATTAGAATAAGAATAAAAATATTGAAAATGGAGAGAAGAATCGCAGAAATTATTTAATAATATCAGAAACATCTGATTCTGTTGAATTTTTAAAATGGAGGAATTATTATACATCATTTATTTCTATACAATTCCTATCGCTATTGTCTAGCATTGTGTGTCTAGGGCTTTATATGTGAGACACCTATGGTCGTATGCTAAGAGTAAGAAACTTGAAGAGGGAAAAAAAAATTAACGTTTTTTTCAACTAAAATTTTTAATGCCATAAGTGAAATAGTTTTTGGTCTTGAGATGCGCAAATCTAACTGTTCCTTTCTTTATCTTTATAATGTATATAAAAAGATAAAATTGAAGAAAGCTACCTTAATTAAGTTTGAAAAATGTAACATCTTAAAACTTTTACCTTCTTTATTTCCAGATGTACATTGATATCAAGTGTTCCACCGATATCTATCAATGGTAAAATATCAAATTGCGTCATCATCGGAACTGAATCAGTTAATACTAGTCTTGAACTTAACCACTCTTTTCCCTAAAAATTTCAATGATGCAATGTTAATACCAACTAGTCGCTATCATATAAACAATTTAAAAAATATATATATCATGTTTCAATCTTTATTTTATAAAGCGTAATAAAAAAATGCACGACTCATCTTAATACGATAGATATCACCTGCAGAAGATAAACGGTTGAAAATGTTCCCGCATGTTTAACGCGAACTAATCGATGTCTTGGTATACACTGAATATCTCGCTTCTCATTTTTTCGATAAAATTCATCTCTATTATAAAATTTGCTATCATTGATTTCTTCATTATACCATCTGTGTTTTATTAACTCTTTGTAAGTACTTGTTTCCGTTATAGAATTAAAACTTAAAGGAATTATGTCCGTGTATTTTCTAGTAAATGATTTTTCTGTTAATCCGATTGGACACTCTACAATAATTATTTATATATTTCTTTTATTACATTTGTACATTCTTTTTACACGTACGTGCGCGTATGTATAATTAATATTTTTATTTATACATAAAAACAATTATAATAACTTAATGTTACAACTACATTTGAATTCGATATACATGGGTCGTTTGATAAGTTTGGTAAATTTCCATGAAATGGCGCTACAATCCATTTGATGACGCGACATCTCGAAAGATCCACTCTTCGAACTCCTTCAGACCAAATTTCAGCCAGAAAAGACGCATAGTTCACGTTTGATAGTCATTTGAAGCGAGATTGGCGCGCAAAAAAGTGCTCTTCCATCAAGATAACAAGACGCCATCCCACAAGTCGACCGTTGCAATGAAACAAAACTAATTGGGCTATGAATTGATTCCTTATCCAACCTATTTTCCGGATTTGGCCCCGTATAATTTCTTTCTGTTCCCAAACTTAAAAACTTGACTCGGTGGGAAGAAATTCTCGTCAAATGAGGAAGTCATTGTCGCCGTCAATGAGTATTTTGCAGAGTTTGAGACAGCCTACTTCAAATGACTACCAAACATGAACTATGCGTCCTTTCTAGCTGAAATTTGGCTTGAAGGGGTTCGAAGAGTGGATCTTTCGAGATGTCGCGTCATCAAATGGATTGTAGCGCCATTTCATGGAAATTTACCAAACTTATCAAACGACCCACGTATTGTTGCAATTTGTTTATTCTCAATAATATACCAATTATCGAAAATTCGCTCATCTATAGAATTTGCAAAAAGATATTCCAATAAAAGATATAAAATTGTATATCGAGTCTATTAGTTTAATTTTATTAATTATGCTATTTATTAATTTTCCAGTTATGCCAATATGTACACGTATGCAAATATATGAATGCGCACACACGCAGCACACGCGCACGCACGCAGCATACGCGCACGCACGCATACATACGCGCACGCACGCATACACACACACACACACACACACACAGAGAGAGAGAGAGAGAGAGAGAGAGAAGCGCGCGCGCACACCATAGTTCTGCAGAGGAAGTCTAAAGCATCCCTCCGAGAACTGTGTTATGCAGGCATGCGAATATATATATACTTATGACCAAATACACATGCATACAGCAAGAGAATAAAATATATCAAAGTTAAATTACCTGTTGTATCAATCTTGATGTTAAATTCTATAATGCTACTCGAAACAATTAATAAATAATAATAACTATCTTCATAAGGAGAAGATTCTATGAAAGAATAACTAGCGTTTGTGGTAAGAATTTTAGATTCCGTGGAATGAAAATGATTGGATGTTGGCAAAACACGTCCTTTCAGGTACAAGGCCTCGATACAAGGTTTATTAATATCACGAAAATTATGCAACGTAAAATTGCAGTTCCAGATCGATAAACGGAAGCTCAATAATCCTGACGGAATATATATCCTGAATAAAAATTATAACTGACGTGAATATTTTGCATCTTGTGTAATTAACGAAAAGTGATATAAATAGTGCAAAACATTCTGAAAGTTTTCCCAGTTAGAGACACAGATGATACAGCATAATAATACAGTATAACACAAAGAATCATTTTATTCTTGTTAAAAACAAGAATATAATGTGATTCATTGAGTCCTTTCCTTTATGGAAAATATACATTCTTTGTATAACTTTTATCTATTCGTTTTCTTTAAGTTAGATCTGCATAACATTTTTAAATTATCTTACATTTGCAAATTGTAAAATGTAATTCAAATATATATGTGTATATATATTATACATCTTACAACATAAATATATATTTTTTTCTCGGTCTACTGAGAAAAAAATTTTATGAATATTAAATTCATTTTGTAATAATAAATGAAATAACAATTTTAATTATTACTTGTAGTATGTTGTCGTTGCGCTTGTTCGCAATCTCGTTTGATAATTAATAGGAATATTTATAATATTATCTATTTGCGACCATAGAGCTATTGCACCTATGCTATATTGACATTTGTGTCCTAGGCCCTAAAAAAAAAAGTTTCAAGAGAAATAAAATAGATTATATATGTTTTTCGTAAATTAAAATATTTATAATAACGTATTTATAAAAAAGTGATACTAATTATTCATACAACTAAAATAGCTGATTGATATACCTGCTGTTGAACTTTCTCATCCCAATAAGACATATAAGCTGCTACGAACCAATCTCCAGGTTGTGGCTCATATACTGGAACAACAGTTACATTTTTCGACTGATAAGTTGTAGTAGTAGTGACTACGATATCGTAATCATATTTGGTTGACTTTGTTGATATTCCATTATTTACAGTGATTACTGGATAACTACCAAACTTTAGGTATCTGTGAAAAAAATGATCGTCTGTATTACCGACTATATTATAATTTTTGTGTAATAATTACTTTTTTCCTCTTTTACAGATTCGTAAATCTTTTTCCAGGATTAAAATATACCAGCATTAATATATATCTATGAGGTAAAGTTTATATTGAGAATGGAAAAAAATTTTTCTTAAGATTCCAATTTCGAAATTTTTTGTTGTTCTCGGCATAAACTCCATCTTACAGACACATATTAATGCATATAATTCTGGAAAAGAATTTTCGAATGTAAAAGAGGAAAAAAGTAATTGTTATACAAAAATTACGATTTAGTTGGTAATACAGATGGCTTAAATTAATTAATAACTTATAATTATCCATCCAATTGTTCTTATAATTTTTTTCATTAGGAAAATTCGGTTAGTCATTACATATTGTAGAATTGTGTGCTATTCTAAAAACACTTATTGAATAAATAATTTTTAATGGATATCCCATCTAACATCACCTCTCCTTTTAGCTTTACAGGTAAAATGAAAAATATGGTACAAGTGGGACACAATTAAAGAAGCAATTAAAAAAATTTATTTGTCATGATTACATGAAGGTTATGACCATTTAATAAATTGGAATTGTACGATTTCTTTACATAGTATAATTCGATTAATGAGTCTGCATATAAAAATATTAAGGTAGAAGTAATAAAAATTCCATATAATTTATGAGATATTTTGTACTTTATTCTCTGGTAGTTTGATATGAAATGTAAAATATCTCGTAAACTATTAATTTTTTGATAATTGATTAATTTCATTATTCTGTACAAAAAAAAGTACTAAGGCACGTTTAACAAAGACTTAATAGTTCACGAGATATTTTACATGTTAAAATGTGTCAGAATAAAGCATATAAATGTATCGTAAACTATTGCTTCTTTACTCTCATCTCTACTTTAATATTTCAACATGCATAATAATTAGAGGAATATTACATATAATTACACTTCAAAAAATGGCTACATCTTCATATGAAAAAGAATTAAAAACTGATTTTGTGCTCTGTTATAAGTTATACAATTTGTATTTTTGATTCAATCTTATTCTGCAAAGATATACAAGGGATGATTACGTTAGGTGTAGGACATCTTGTATATAAATTTAAGTTTATTTAAAATAAAAGTCAGGAAAAATATTACATGTAAACTTTTCGTGTATGGCATGTAGGATCATCCATAAAAGCAGCAAATTGCCATGTAGCTCGAGGCACCTCTTTCGGTACTGTAAAGTGAAACATTGTCACATCGGAATAGCTCTTGAACGAGCGAAGTAAATCTTCCTGATTTGCCTGTGGTATTATACAGCGACTCACTGCAAATGAAGAATTTCAGAAATCATCTTAAATATACATAACTCATTTAAGATGATTAGATAAATAATTAGATGTAGAATAGGATAAAGAAGACAAAAGTAACAAACAAAAGTATGTAATTAAATGATATAAAATCAGATATGTGGGAAGTAAGATATAAGTGTGTAATAAACAATGACAGATAAGAGATAATAAATGTTAGATGTTAGCCCATGTAAAATTCAAAGGATGAAATATGGATGAACATATGCATCAAGATAGATAGAAATTGTAAAATCCTTCTTGGCTAAATTGTATGCTCAAATGAAATATATTCTATTCTATACATCCCACTTAATGGGACGGAAGTTGCGAAATACAAAACTATTTATCTTAAATTTTTTTCTCCTTCACTAGGTTGACATATTCGAATTATTTTTTTTTCTCTTACTCTCATATAACTGGTTGCAATTCATAATTTCAATTGATCTTAATTTTTGACAAAGAATTCTTATATTATAAATTTATTATAAATCGTATAGAATATATTTCAGCCTTTTAATCTCCATTTCTAATTCCCATTTCCTTGCATGAATTTCACTAATTCCCATTTTTTTAAGATAATTGAG
>NW_017259545.1:8470-10304 GCF_001594045.1 Atta colombica | reverse complement strand
GTGTGTGTGTGTGTGTGTGTGTGTGTGTGTGTGTGTGTGTGTGTGTGTGTGTGTGTGTGTGTGTGTGTGTGTGTGTGTGTGTGTGTGTATTGTATATCAACAATGAAAAAATGTAACTTATCACGAAAGAATAAACATACTTGGAAAAAAAATGAACAAAAGGTTCAGAAAAACAGAAAATCGACGAGACGTCGAACAAAGTTCCAAAGAAAACGTTGAAATCATGACAAAAACATATATTGATTGTAGAATAAGAGATAAACATCAATAAGAGAAAAACACTGACTCCATTTTTTCAACTGTATATGTGGTATTTTTATCCTTATCTAACGCAGCTATAATTGTTCACGTGTAGACGATATTGCATATGCGCAGTCATGAAAGCTAAAGGTGCACTTACATGTGCAGAAACAGCAACCAGAGAGAAACCTGAGAGATATGACAGCCCAAACTTGTAACTGCTTGTGGCGTTGTAAGCGTTAGTTGCAGCGATCGAGTCAATTCTTCTTCCTGTTTTTCTTTCTCTCTCTCTCTCTCTCTCTCTCTCTCTCTCTCTCTCTTTTTCTCTTCTTCTGACATCACAGTGTGCATTTATAGCGAGACTGACCACGAATCTTTCGTGGTCAGTCTCGCTATAAATGCTTTGAAGCATTTGATGACCAATTAGAAGAAAGAATTATACAAACTGTAACTGACCAATTATAAAACGTTTCAAAACGTTTGCAGCATTGAGTTGATCGTACCTTTTGTAAGCCTCAGTCAGATAGATTTTAAGTTAGTGCTTGGTAAGATTAATCATCTTTATGTTCATTACGAGATTGCAGCATCGGTTACTGCTGTCGTTAGGTAATTATTCGCGCCGTCAGATAAATGCTTATGTTGTAGATTTTTTTAGTTTCTTGTATTCTAACTTAGTAATGCGACATCGACATCCAAGTTGTCGTAACGCACGCAATTACGTCTCTATCTTCCTTTCGATCTGTATGTTCCAAATATTCATTTGAGTTTATATTAAACCGCCTTATGGCTTGTGAGTCAGAACCAATAGGTTTATTCGCGTCACATGCTCCAATATCCCAGTCAGTATAATAATTTCTCGAATAAATAATTTCTCGAAAAAACGTCGTTTCGATGTTGAAAATAAAAGTCAAAAGTTTTCGAAATTTCTATTGATTTTTGGCTGCAATTTCGATTAATTTTCGAGTTGGAAATAAAATCTTGAATTGATTTCGTCAGCATAAAAATATACTATTAGTGTCACTAATGCAATAAGTAAATTCGAGTAGTGTCACTAATAGCGTAATAGTAGTGGAGAAAATTTCATTAAAGTTTCATTGAAATTTTATTGTGAAAATAAATATTATTAATTAGCATCATACTTCAGAGGATATACGACAAAATTATAATAAAAAAAAAATTTATTTTATGAACTGAAGAACTTTATAATGCACCCATGCGCGGTCACCAATCCGAGCTTCCATTTACCATACTTCATTTTTGTGATCATACAGGAACTACTCTTTCGAAGAATCATGAATACCTATAATATATGTTAATGAATGTATAGTTGTAACATATCTGTTCAAAGATATTGTGAAAGAAGCGGAACACATAAAAAAAATATAATTAATGTTAAATATAATTAATATTAAATAAATATAGTAGTAATGTACAAATGATGACACCTATGATAATAACTAATTTTTAATAATACTGTAAAATATTATAAATGTAAATTTTTATTAGCTGAAATATTGAGTCGTCCGGAAAGTTCGTGCCGCAAAAGATTTAAATTTAATAAATGAAATTAAAAATTTAAATCTTCTGCGTTTCA
>NW_017259545.1:3353-8370 GCF_001594045.1 Atta colombica | reverse complement strand
TATATATATATATATATATGTGTGTGTGTGTTTTACTCTAATAAATTTTTTATGCCAAATATTACAATTACTGAAAATAGTTATATGTTACGTCGTCATATATAATACTACTACAATAGTAATACAACTGGCTCAGCATTGACATTATTGCATATCAGTAGTAATACTACTACAGTAGCAGTGACACTAGTAGTATTTTTATACATCCAAATAATATTGGAAACTTGTATGACCAACATTTAAATTCACTAATTTCACTAATTTAAAAATCGAGATCGAGATTTCGTTATCAATTCGAATTAGAATTAGTTTAGCTAGACTTTTAGAGTCGATGATATTTTTTCGTTGATTTCGTGCTCATTCATAAGAGACATTATTCCCTGAAATTCCTCAATACAAAAGTGACGTAATAAGATTATATTAAATAAACTACAAAGTACAAATAAAAGTAATGTTATTCAGAAGGAGTAGAACAATAAAATAAGATACAAAAAATTACTAGAAGAAAAGATGTAGATTTTATCGACAGTTGTAAAAAAAAATGTTCTAATTCATATAAAAATTCTACAATTTTCAAAAAGTTATAAAATTATTTATAAATTTTGAAAAAGCTTTTATGATTAGAGCGATATTGCAATTGTCGAAATAAAAAAAATGAAAAAAAAAATGTTAATTCGAATTTTGAACGAAAATATTCAAAATATCACAAAATTTATACCAAAAATATTAAAAATGCATCAAACTCTCATTGCACTCTCTACATACATAATTTTTTGTCACTTGAAAATGTTGAAATTTCGATGCAACTTCGTTGAAGTTTCGAATCGACAACTTTTTCATCGTAACGACGTCGAGACGACGTTTTTTCGAGGAACTATTTCTGACTGGGATGTTGTAATATACTCCTACCATAGCTCTTACTCATTCTAACGCGCTTGATAGAGTGAGTAAGAGCTGTTGTAAGAGTATGTTGGAATTTGCGAACAAATCTAATGAGTAACATTTTTTTGCGAACTTAGGAATTTCCCACCAATCTTCCTTCGCCATTAGGCTGCGTTCGGAAATACTCACTGGTGTGCCACTAATGTACACCAGCTGCGTTCGGAAATACTCAGTGTGCACTAGTGTGAGATCGTTTAGAAACGTCGAAAGAGTGCTACTAAATCATCCGTGCGAAAAGCAAGGAGAGTCGATGTGTTGTGGCAGCACAGACTTGCATAATGTATAAGGAACTCAACCAATCGAAATTCTTCTTTTTCATGGAATGGGAGAAAAGGACAATTACATTGCGTTCTTGGGTCAAAAAATTTTGAGCAGTTATATTAATCAAGAAAATTTGTCTAAGTTACTATTTTTTTATTTATTTTTATTCTAACTTTCTTTTTATATCGCTCTGCCTTTAAAAATATTTTACGCACATTATACAACAGATTATTTGTATAAATGTTAAATTGTAAGTGTCCAGTACTATTTAGAACAAAATTAACTGTTCTAAAATCGACAATCGCAGGAACTAAAATAGATCTTTGAACGATGAAGCAACATCCAGAATCTAAAGTTTTATATCACTGATGTCAAATTTCTTTAAGGATTTACAATAATAAGATCTGTTACAATCAGGATATGATTAGTTGTCAAATGCTGTTATGCTGATTCTTCAATGAGTCGGAAGTCTTAGTCAGTAAAGTTGACCAACACTTGTAAGAATAACGCTAATTGATCAAATTCATCGATTAAGATTAATAGGCCTTCTACAATGAGGTTAATGAGCCATAAGTCATAAATCAGAAATCAGAATCTTGACTACTGTGATTGGTTCATTTCTAACTTATAATTTATGATCTATAGCTTATTGTAGAAGGCCTATAAGACTACCGACTCATTGTAGAATTAACATTATATTAATTTGGATTTTCACGATGAAAAATTTTACCACATCTAAAGTCGATGTAGCAACATATAAGTACGATAGTGAAATGTTTAATAGACGCCGGTAATCGTGGAAAAAATAACTTATATTCCTTTCTTTTTACAATCATATACTGCCATCGTTCCTCTTTACAATCATTCTACCGTCTTTTTTCACCGGTGAATTGTTTGCTTGAGGTTAAAGTTAAACGTGAGCAGTGAGGTGGAATTGAGATGATACACGCCACATGGAAGCACAAGAAATGTAACACTTATTTAGAGACTTGTAGACGTAAGTAACGCACAAGCTCTGGCGTATGATGTACGATTTATTGCCGCCTTTTGGAAATACAGCATAATAAGTTGTATGTCATAAGTGAAAAAACTTATGCATTACTTACGTTTACGATTTAAGTCTAAGTGTTACGACAATTCTTCAACAGATCACGTGATCAAAATTGACGAATATCAAGTGACAATTTTGAACACGTGACCTGTTTTGACGCCAAAAAGTGTCAAATAAAAATCCAGCTCAAATCGGTGAGTCAATCAAGATATTGTTTTAGATCTAACAGAAATGGAAATAACAGTAAACTTATGCGTAAACTTATCCATAAACTTACAATAAGGCGAATTTTAATCAGTTGGAACTCGCCTTATGGATAAGTTTGCTGCTATTTCTATTTCCGTTAGAATACGTAGATCTAAAGCAGTTTGATTCTAATTGACTCATCGGTTTAACTTTACATCTTAAGGTTACGCAGAAATTTTGTCTGCGGCACTGCATCTCATTTTGCCACGCGGCAAGCGTTTCCGCGTCCAGTGTGCAGGAACCATAAGAAAAGTGAACGTTGCTATATAGTTTACATTGACTTTGCCAGAGGGCAGTAGTGCGCGATAGCATTTTACGGTTACAGATTTTGGACAATCGTGTCTTCTCTTAGGTTTCTCTCTACACACATACGCTTATCTACTTTTTCTTATGTTTATAAACGAGATCGTATAAAAGCACAAAGTGTGAAATAAATGTTTTGTTAGCGGTTTATTTAAGTATAACAAGATGAAACAAGTATTTTTTATAGTTTTTCTCTTGATAGTTTTGACAAATCAGGGTACAGTATATTGTTCATTATAAAGGGCGTGGCAGTGAATCCGATTATTATTCTCTCATTACTTCGAAATTTAATTGCAGGCGACAGCTTGTACTGTTACAGATGTAATAGTAATCATCCTGGATGTGGAACACCTTTAAATTGGTTGTGGTATTGGGGAGAAACTTGCCCAGAATACGACGACAAGTGTGTAAAGATAATTGAACGAAAAGGAGGTAATCATTCATTACATTTACAAGACGATATATTAATTTTTAGACGACATATGAAAGGGAACACACGTGTGTATATATCCTCCAATGATAAAAAACGTCACAGTTACATCACAACAATCATGATTACGTCATGATGACCTGTGAATCTGTAAATCCATGTTATTTTGTTATGACAATCTCACATATGCTCTTCCTAATTGATATTGTGACGTAAATGTGACCCTTTGCTATAGGGGATATGTATATAGGATATGTATTTAGTCTATGACAAGTCAATACAAGTGTCTTTCTATCTTCATTACTCTCTGAAATGCCAAGAAATAGAATGACATTTGTGTTGACTTATGTCACTAAAAATAATCGTCCAATTTTTTTTCTCAGCGGAAACAATTATTACCCGTGAATGCCTGAGCTCCGTACGTAGCTTTAGAACGGATATTCCTGCGGATCATTATGAAGGCTGTAGACCTGCTGCTAAAGACGTACGATTAGGCCATTACGTCAATAACAGTATTCATCAGTTGGATATTCATCGTGATTATTATGACGAGGTTACATGGTGCATCTGTTACTTTGATCATAGATGTAACAGCGCGAAGATTATGACTATTTCAATATTACTTATAACTTTAGAAATCGCTATACACTATTTTATATCCTAAGGCTGTTACATGTATGATACAATTTTTAGGAGAGAGAGGGAGATAGATAGATAAAACGTTTATTTACATTCTCATTTACAAGCAATTAGTAAATTAAAATAGAGCAAACAAAGAGTAATTTATAGAAGAAAAAAAAAAATAAAACAAAGAAAAGAAAAATGAAATAAATGATAAAATTGCGTTATTGCAAGAAACGAAAAAGTTCACGTCTAAATAAATCAAGCGATTCTGTTTGCCTGAGAAACAAAGGAAGGAAATTCCGAAGAAGAGAGAGATATTAAAGATATAAATATTTAATTACTTGTGCATTATTTTAAAAAATGTATACGCAAAAGTCTCTAATTGTTGAGTCTCTCTAAAAGTTTAGTCTCTTCATCTTCAATGTTGATAAAATTAGGTTTATTCGAACACATTTTTGCATGAAATGAACGAAATCTGGCAAAAAAAAGTTTCTCTGCCATGTAGATCGAGATATTAATCGTTAAAGTTGACGACAGATTAGAAAATCTTGTGGCATAGAGGTCGATGGCGTAGAGGGACATGAGAACATGTAAGCGAAGCTACAATAAATATTTTCTGCTTTAATTACACAGCAGATATTCTCTGCTTTAAAAAGACACATTTTCTTCTTCTTGCTAATTTTATTAACGTCGGAGATGGCTAAACTCAAAAATTAGAGATATATTCTCGAAAAGTCATATGAAATTATTGTAGTACGTATACGTTACGAGTATTCTTGTATACATATATTATAGTATGTTACATACACTTCCTCAGTTTTTGTATCTGACATTTAAACATTTTTGAAGAATAAGGTCTTTGATATGAAAATATTAAGGTTACATTTATCTTTAAAAAATTAGGAAGCTATTAAGTCAATAAAGCTTATACATATGCATACTTAACGCACTTACATATGCCACATACAAAAGCTTACTTATGCATTATTCAATTAGTAAAACTCTATTAGGAACATATCTCGACATACACTACTTAGTATTGAAAATGTATAGTAGACATTAAGCATATAATAGATTTTCAATATTGATAGTGTAAATCAATCTATTATATATTGTATATCGTCATTTTGACATTGAAACGATGACAAATAACATTATTT
>NW_017259545.1:0-3253 GCF_001594045.1 Atta colombica | reverse complement strand
AATACATAAAAGTTATTTGTTCACACACAGTATATTATAATTATATATATTTGTATGTGAACAAGTAACTTTTATATATTGTATTTCATTGATAACATTTATTACTTTTCATTGGTTCTTACATTTTAGTATTGGAAACTTCAAGTATCCTGGAAAAAACTTGCGTAAATCAAATGGACATTTCATTAACGTACAGATTTTAATTTTCATCAGGATAGTATTAGTTTTAAAACTTACTTATCAAATTATCTCGAAGCTAATATAGTAATAAGTGTATTTATTTTTAAAAGAATACAAATTAGGCATACACTAATATATCATAGCCTTTTATTTTGTTTTACATATACATACGTACATATACATTGACACTTATCCATTTATATATATATATATATATATGGTTAAATCATATCTTAAGATATATTATTTTGAAAAGTGTTTAATCATATATGTAACACGCGCGCGCGCGCGCGCGCGCGCGCACACACACACACACACACACACACACACAAACACACACACACACACACCATATATACATACAGGATGTCCCGCGAGACTTCTCTAACCGTCCACAGATAAGATCGAAATAAACATAAAAGTTCTTTATTGTTTAGCGATATTCGTAATAATTATCGAGATATTAATGTTGGCAATTGTACTAATGAGAACGCGCTGATAGAAACGCTCCGGCAACTCGAAGATAAAAGAGGAAGCTCGCCGTTCCTTAGCTACTATTTACTTTTATGTTTATTTCGGTCCTCTCTATCTTCTTGTGGGCGGTTGGAGAAGTCTCGCGGGATACCTTGTATATAAAATTAACAACATTGTATAAAACAATATATTCATTTTAATTGCGTGAATATTCTCTGTATACAGTAATATTGTTACATATCGCAAAGCCGTCCATTAATATAGCAGATAGAAGATTTAATGTGTCTTACAAAAATATGTATATTTATAAAATAGAAAACTATAATTTTAATATTACTATTATTTATATGTAACTAATTTTATAACTTTTTATAATTAAATGTAAAAATAATAGAATTTGCAATACTGAAATATAAAATATTTAATCATAAAGAGAGAGACCAAATATTTACTTATTGCATGTATACCCAAAGACTCTTCCTCAAAAATGTTCACACACTGAAAAATGACTACTTTTCTGCATTAATGTTCATAGTCCGGGCGCGATTAACGATACGATTAGATTTTACGTCTATTTACAATAAAATTTGACGTAAAACGAAATAACATGAATATTTGGAAGTTTTAAAAAAGTAAACATTCGGTTTGACAGAATTTAATTAATTTTGAATTTTTCTTTATTATGGATTCGTGAAGATCAGTCATGATTCGCGTTCATCCGGTGTCGTTTGGACCATTAGCGGCGTCGGATTACACTAAAATTTTTTTTGACGGAATCAAGAACTAGTCACGATCCTTATTCATCCGTTGGTCGAGAAATGGATTTTGGACATATAAATTTTAGACAGATATTTGAAAAATTTTGTAAATTTTACTAAGTCCCACATTTGAAAATCGACAAAAATGAGGGTGACGAAAAAATCCGAACTATAGACATCTACCAAAATTTGGATTAGGTCGACAATTTTTGGGTTAGGTAGACGAAGTTAGATCGACAAAGTTAGGTCGACGAAGTTAGAGTTATCACTTATCCAAAGGATATAGACTTTTTTTTTGGTACTTCGAAAGAACTCGACATGATCGATCATCCGTTGGAATTTTTACTATATCGATTTTTTCCGGAAGTGGTCATTTTTATCGCGAACGATTGGACTTAAAGATTTGGTGTCTGAACTCAATGTTGCTGCATTTCAAAAGACGCGTCGATAGTCGTTTGAATCATGTCTCTCTATCTCTTTTCGTTCAGACTGTGTACTCAGGTTGTGTACTGAAGGGAGTGACACACGAAATTTTTCTAAGTCCCCGTTAAAAAAATCGGAAAAATCAATAAAAATTCGATATACTATTCAATACTATACCAATCGATTCAGGAGGTCGAGAAACGCACTTGGACCCATAAATTTGGGATCGATTTTATGAAAATTTTTAAAAAATTTTTCGAAGTCCCACACCTCTCGAAAATAAACAAAAAAAGAGGATGACGAAAAAATCCGAACTATGGATCAATAAAAATTTGTAGTTTGAGTTAGGTCGAGAATTTTTGGGTAATTTCGATTATTGGCTTGCAAGGGGATACATGATTTTTTTTTGCATTTTCGAGAAGTACCAGTTTGGATCGGCGCTCATACGTTGGAATTTTTTCTCTATCGACTACTGTTTCGGAATTAACTTGATTGGTTGGTTATATCTCGCGAACGGTTGGAGGTTTGGTGTCTGAGGCAATGTTATTGCATTTCGAAAGACGCATCGATCGGCGTTAGAACCATTCTTCCAGCTCTTTTCGTTCAGGCTGTGTACTCTTGGAAGGTGGTGTTTCGGTGAAATTTTTCTAAGTCCCGAAGGAAAAATCGGAAAAATGGAAAAACGTCGACTACCAATCGACTCAGGAGGTCGAGAAACATACTTTGGACCTATAAATTTAGGACAAAATTTTTGAAAATTTTCGAAAACTTTTTGGGGGACTTGGAATATTTTCGAATTATGGCTAATTTTTTTATTGCTGATTCCAGAAGTACTTGTCTGGATTGGAACTGATATATTGGAATTTTTTTTCTATCGACTTAAGTTACGGAAATAACATGTTTGGAGGGTTATATCTCGCGAATGATAGGATCTAGAGGTTCGGTGTCTGAGAGAATGTTGTTGTACTTCAGAATACGAGTAGAATGCCGTTGGAACCATCTTTCTATCACTTTTCGTTCAGGCGGTGTACTCTTGGAAGCTGAGATATGGTCAAAATTTTTTTAAATCCGAAGTGAAAAATTGATAAAAATTCGACTACACAAACCGATAGAGAATGACGAGAAACGCACTTTGGACACAAATTTGGGATGGTTTTGAAAAATTTTGAAAAATTTTTCTAAGTCCCACACCCCTCGAAAATGGACAAAAAATGAGGATGACGAAAAAATCCGAACTATGGACATCTGTCAAAATATGGGTAATTTGGGTTAGGTCTACAATATTTGATATAATAATTTCAGTTAGATCGATAATGTTAGGACGAAAAAGTAGGGTCGACAAAGTTAGGACGAAAAAGAGAGAACGAAAAGGTCAGATAGGGTTAGGTCAGGTCGGGTTAGGTCAGGTCAGGTCGGGT
>NW_017259544.1:1316182-1332464 GCF_001594045.1 Atta colombica | reverse complement strand
TTATTGTATGACGTCTATGATCTATTTATTTCGACCACCACTTACCGCTAAAGCCATCTATAAAACTGAAAACGGCGGAAGCAAAGTTGTACACCTAATATTAATGAAAATTAAAATTGTTTTTGATTACGAATAATTATTATCGATGACCAGAATTTTGTTTTGATTATCCAAGGATTTTTAAAAGTTTTTTAAAAATATATATATACGGACTTTATTGATTACCTGCAAGCAATATCGAACACGAATATATTTTTTACTACTATTGGTCAATTTTATTATCAATTTTATTAAAATAAGTTAATAATTAAAGAATAAAAGATATAATTATTTATGAAAAAAGAATAAAAGATAGTGGTTTAATGTGATATTATAAAATAATGAACAAATATATGGGAAAATAAGAGTCAGCGTGGTACTAGATGCACAAATGTAAAGTATTCGTTAGTTTATTATATATAACAATACCTTTTCATTCATGACAATGTATCTGGACGCGTTTCGACTTACTTCAAGTCATTATCAATGGCGACGTATTCAATTATACGTAGTGTTCTGAGGATGCAACAGTTACGGTGTTAATCTTATCATTTATCTTATCAAACTTTTTTCAGCCTTTTTGAAATACAAATCATTTAAAATCGAAAGACTGAAAGTAATTTGTACTTTGTAATTCAAATACTAATTAATATAATTGACAATATCCTAAATTTTGTATTTTAAATACTTTAATAATGTATAAAGATTATGCGTTTCGCGGGTTTCTTCCGTGTCTAGATCCATTCTTGGAATACCAACATTTCGTGAACCTTGCAGTTCTCTTCATCAGTATCAGGCTCCTCGTTCTGATGAACTGCAAGGTTCACGAAATGTTGACATGTTTATATAGAAAGGACCTGTGGAAGTCTCAAGAGTACTTTAATAATGTATTTTAATGATTAAATATGATATAATAAATATATTATAAATATATTTTCTCCCTATGCGCGCGGGAAAAAACATTGTTAAAAAGGCAAATACTTTATAAATCGCAATATTTTTATTCTTATGTTATTAAATCACAATAGAATTATTTGTATAATATATTGGGAATGTGCATTAATTTTAAAGTATTTTTTGGTAAAAATACGACTTTATTGTGAAAAAATGGTTACAAATTGATCATTCAAATTGTCATTAGCTACTTTTTCTTATCTTTCTGATAATAGGTGGATTCCACATCAGAAAAACGACACATTTGAATATTCACGAATCGACCCATTTTTTAGTATCTTCATAATAATGAAAGCACTGCTCAGACGCATGAGTCATTCATCGAAATAGGTGGTAATCGGGAAGAGCATCTGGAGAGAATACGGCGGATAGGACATCCCATTAAGCACTTCTAACGTTTCCTTGATCGGTTTCGCAACATGTGACCGAGCATTGTTATACTGGAAAATCACTTTATCGTATCTTTTCGCGTAATCTGGCCGCTTTTGCTTCATGCTCGGCTCAATTGCATCAATTGTTGTTAGTAGCGTTCCTCAGTGATGGTTGGATTGAAGCAACTAATAATACACTGCACCCAGCTGATCCCATGAAACACTGAGCATGAGCTTGGCGCCATGGATATTCGCCGTCGATGTTGATGGTTCACCATGGCTTGCACCATGATTTTTGCATTTCGGATTATCGTAGTGTATCCATTTTTCATTCGTCATGATACGATACAAAAAACTTTTTCTTCTGTATCTTTAAAGCAACAATTCACGAGTCATTTTACGCCTCTCGACATCCCTGGACTTTAACTTGTATGGCACTCAATTTCCTTGCTTTTGAATTATTCTAATGGCCCCCTTCAAACTGGAAATCGTTAATCGATCAACATTTAATGATGAATTCTGCAAATTCTTGCGTTTGACTCGGATCTTGATCGAGTAAAGCTTCTACTTCCCCATCTTCAAATTTTTTGTTGAAATCGATGGAATATAATCATCATAAGTTTCCGACAGCATTGTTGATTTTCAGCAGTATTTTTCTTCAAATGGAAGCAAAAAAGCAAAGCTTCCTCAAATTGCATTTTGTTGGCACAAAATTCGACATATTCAATGCTCAAAAAAACAATGTTATTTACCCTTTGATAGAATGACACATACTGGAAACTAAAACCATGATGATGTTTGGAACATGAAGCAACAATATGACCCGATGCGATAGTACTAGTTACGCCATCTCTTGAAAATCCTTTAAAATTAATGCACACTCCCAATATTAATGAATTACCCACGCGCGCGCGCGCGCATAATTATCTTTGAAAGAAGACTTTGTTTCAAAACGGAGAAATAAAAAATGAAGAGAAGTCTTTGTAACTCATTACATTCGCTTTAATTTTATATATTATATTAAAGCTCTATATATTAAATTAATAAAATATATTAAAAAATGTAATCATGAAAATAACATTTTTTAAAATGTTCTTTTTCTCTCTCTTCTTTCTCTCTCTAAGCATCTATTTTTACTAAAAGATTAATATTCTTAATTACAATAAAAATATTAAATAAACCGCTCGTATAAATTTATCCCAATAAGGGACTTCTACTAAGTTATTATAATAAACGAGCTTGAAAGATGTAAACATTAATCTTTTATTATTCTTTTTCTATCATTTCACGGAATATTTCGATCTTACTTAGCCGTGTTTAAAAATAAATAAAAACCCTTAACAATAATTATAAGAACATATTAAAACCTTATAAATTAATTTCGGTGACAGTATACAGAAGTATTAATCGGATCAACTCTTCTACAATCACAATATGTGTTACTAACTCAACTATACTGAGTCAAATTCTAAAACGTATATAAACTATAGATCTAAATCAATTCTTTGGTTAACAACGAGAAAGGATAGTCAAAGTGGTCAGAAAAGACAGTCTAGTCATACAATGGTAACAATATTTCCAGATGTATAAGATGATTGTATGTTCGAATTTAATTTAGTGTCATCTAATTTAGTATCATCCATCTAATTTAGTATCATCTATTCTTAAGATTTTTAATAACATATTGTAGATAAACGATTACAATTTACCATAGAATATGAAGAGAATCACAATATGAAGAGAATAAATTTTCTTGATCTATTGTTGATAATGGAGAAGTAATAAATGTGGATTGGTTTCAGAAAAAGATTTACCGGGTACCTATCTTATTTGTCAAACCATCTACGATGTCATAAGATGGGTATCATATATAGTCTGATTGATAGAGCCATTTTATTTTCACAATCAAAATTCTATCAGAAAAATTCGGAAATAATTGTGGAAGTATTTCTGAATAATGAATATCCGTTAGAAATGATATTCAGACAGATCAACTCAAGAATCAAAAAACTTCTTTCATCAAGGTTTGCATTTAAAAATTTGCAGAACAATGAACATGAAAAATAACTAATAAGAAAAATTCTTCGTGCTTCTTTTTATCCACGATGTTACACAATCCGCCACATGTATGATTAGTAAAACAGTCTTTGACGTAGGTTACAGGTGCATAACAAGTTAAACAAATTTATAAGAGTACATAAAAATAAAAAAGAATTTTTTTGACAATAATAATGTAGTTATTATTATTATAAGATTTCATGTAACGATTGCAACGCTTCTTATGTGGAACAGATTAAGAGAAGATTCAACACGAGAGCATATAAATGAACATATTATAATAAAAAAGTAGATTCATCCAGATATTCTGTTGTAACAGAGCATTCGTTATATTATAACCATAGCTTTAATTGGAAAAACATAAAAATATTAGACACAGAAGTGAATTAGAATAAGAGACTTATTTCGGAAACATTATTAAAGAACAGTATTAATGATATAAATTAAAAAAATCTACTATACTAAATCTCTTGATGATCTGTATGTTTGTCTGTTGAGTGAGCCTTTGTTAACAACAAAAATGTTAGTGCGTAGTATGTGTCTCTCTGATCGTCCGACACTATCGCACATAAGAGCAGCATTTGCGAATTATTGTCTGTACGGTGAAGATCATGTCATTGTTAAGAGAACTTGATTTAAAGTTGCAAAAATATGAAGTTAAGGAAGGATTAAAGATTTTACAATTTGACTACTGCATTATTGTAAGTAATTAGAACAATTTGTATTATTAGAACAATTTGTGTATTGCGATTTTAACAATATTATCTTTTTAAACTTTTAAATTCCATGAAATTACTATATTTGATTTACGAAAATCTGCGATATTACGTTTTTTAGCTTTTTAATTTTATTAAACTTCATAACTATTTGAAAAATATAATATAATATGTACAACTCTGCATTTTTTAATAATAATTGTAATTTTTATTAGCTATTTAATCGTTCTGCATCAAGTGGAAGTTACATTTGTCTTTCGAACATACAACCATCTTATATAATTGAAAATATTGTTACCATTGTATTATACTTATGACTAGATTTTTTTCTGATTACTTTGATTACCCTTTCTTGTTAATTGGATCTACATTTTATATATGTTTTAATTTGACTCATTACCAGTATAACATGGTTGAGTTAGTAACGTATATTGTGATTGTAGAAAAGTTGATCCGATTAATACTTTTGTATACCATCACTGAAATTAATTTATAAGGTTTTAATATGTTCTTTTAATTATTGTTAAGGATTTTTATTTATTTTTATATACTGAAGAGGATTAAATACGATCGAAATGTTCCGTAAAATGATAAAAAAAGAATAATAAAGGATTAATATTTACATTTTTAAAGCTCGTTTATTATAATAAATCTATTTAATAGAAACCCTTTATTTTATAATATTCTTATCTATGTTATATGAGAGTGCGTGCATGCGTGCGTGAGTGCATGTCTGTGTGCGCGCGCGCGCGCGCGCGCGTGTGTGTGTGTGTGTGTGTGTGTGTGAGCGAGCATAATCGATCGATCCGATAATATTATATCTGCATTTATTAATTGAGGGTTTTGGAAATCTATTAGAAACTTTGCATTTGCAACATTGAAAGACCTATACATTACAGGAACATTTCATACATACAATTTCAATTAAGATAATTACAAAAGTATTGCAATTATAACATTTCAAAAAAGAGTCTCAGAAATATTAAAAATGTGATGATATATAATTGAGACATTGAAAGGTTCCTGTAACACAACTAAAACTTTCCTATCAGGGAATAGCGTATATCAAAAATAAAAAAAAAATTCTTTTCTCATATCTGAATTTAATTCCTATACATTTAAGATTTAATGTATATATAATATATATGTATAAAAATTAATATATAAAGATGACCATACACAAGAGGGCCATTGAAACGGAAATTACGTTTTTATAGGAGTATATCTACCATATCAAAATTGTACTACATGCTCCTAGCGCGAGACGTTATTTTGTTTGTAAAATTCCAATGATATCTCGAAAATATATTGCATTTGAAATTAATATCTAATCTAATTTTTCTGATTAATCTATAATCTAATTTTTTATATTATAATCTAATTTTTTATGTAGGCTGCAATATTATATGATTATGCTGGGTCGAAAAAACTTAGCATATTTATGTAATTTCACACAAATATATTTTTTTCCATTGTTTTTTTTATTTTTCCGTACAATTAGATACAAAATACCATCTTTCAAATGACACTGGAACATAAATAGCTAGTTCATAAATAAACATTTGATCAACATTTAATAATCTACAAAATATTCAGTTTCAGCTGATTGAAATTACTTTTTTCATATGATTAGCGCTCTTTTTAAAATCCTCTTATAATTTCTTCTTAAAATCCTGAGTAGGGTACTAATAATGTTGAGTATGGGTATTAATAATGTTGACATGTGTGTACATTAATCTTTTACATTGTCCGCAGTTTAAAAAATAATTTAATTATATATTGAAGAAGCACTCGTCAGGATCTTAAAAAAATACATTAAACTTACAGGTATTTTATGCTACGTAGAATATAGCAATAACAAAATCAGCCGTATCTTATACGATCTAAAACAAAACATTAGCGTACGACGGGGATTCACGAACTGCGCGCCATATGGCGGAAGATTTTCGTGCAGGAAACACTCGCTAGGGTCCGCGAAATTATCCGCAGATACCCCGGGATTTCGTTTGCATAAGCGATATAGCAAAAACTCAGAATTCGCGAGAAGGATGGCTCGCATGAAGGAATTATAGCGACAGATTTGCAAGGGTAGTATACAAGTGTACAGGAGCGGATGTTGATTTTTCGAAGCTATTAATCTTTGATATCTCTAATAAAATGAAAAAAATGAATTTTTTGCTCTTTCTTGTATGTAACACGAAGATGATTCGTATTGATTGATTCGTATTTCTGAAAATTTGAAGAAAAGTTCAATAATTAGAAACAAGTGATGTGTGAGTTTCCAAAATTTAAAAATAATATTTCTGGTTCTTCTAACTGGTTTCTATTGAGTATTTCTCTAAAATACTCAATAGAAACAATTAATAAAATAAAGAAATATTAAAGAAAACTTATTTATCCCGATTTTATACAATAAATAACTTTAAGAAAATTGCTAAACCGTTCCGTGTACTCTTTTGTTAATTTTAGAGCCCCTAAGTTTGCCTTAAAAGGCTTTAAATTTCAGCAATTTTCGCATAAATCCGTCCCTGCTAACTATGCCGCTATAACTATGGAATATGACACAAGAGAAAGGAATACAAGGATACGTAACAGCAAAGAGGGTAATAGAGATGGAATAGCGAGAAAAGAGAGGAGAAGCGGTAGTAAGGCTCTTGCAAAACATACGCGGCTGAATCTGACATATCCTCTAGCAGTCTGTTGGGTTTTCCAGGATGGCGAGGGGGCGTACAAATCAGACGGTTACTTACTGACACACACAGCATTTTGCTATCCGTACCGAACTTTCTCTCGCTTGCACTTGTGAATCTGCGATCTCCTCACCAACTCTCTTCCTCCGGCTCACTACCTCTCATCTCCACTCTCTCGACGGTATTGTATTGTATTAAAGCTGCGGCTCGTGTTGTGGCTTGACAAAAGCAGACGTATGACCTACCTCGGCGCGCATTCAGTCTCCTCTTCCATCCTTTCTACCATCCCTCTTCCATCCCCGTGGCCCTGCACGCGCAGCACTCCGTGATGCTGCAAAGTCCAGAACACACTGTATTATTCACGGAGTAATTTAAATCACAAATGACAGATACAAATGATAAATATTCTTCTAGTTCATTCGATTAACTATTTTGATCCAACCAGGCTACTGGTTTGCTACTGTCATCTTGCAATACAACCGCAACAGGCGGATTAATACATACATATGGCTCGTGGAAAATACATACAATATAAATAAAAGTTAGTTCGTTCATCATCATCATGTGATCGAATTTGATTATTAATATGCAGATAAATTCTTGATATACTAATATGATTGATTTAAGTATTTCGCGAAATCGTTTTAAGCATATTATCACATTATAATATACAGTAATCAGTAAGTTTTGACAAAGCGCTCGTGTGTAGATAGAACAGACTAAACTAAATCGAAAAGTCCTTTATTATTTTACAATTTTTGCAATAGATAACAAGATATTAATTACTTTAAATTTATTTTAATTTAAAAAATTTTGAAAAGTCTAAAAAATTTAAAAAATATATAATTCAAAATTAAAATAAGGAAATATAATTTTAAAAACTCAGAAACAAAAAACTAATAAAGACAACTAAAAAAAATAAAAAAATTTTCTTAAATAAAGATTAAAAATAAAAAAATTGAATTCTTTAAAACATAATAAAACATAAAAATGTTTTTGCATGTGACATAGAAATTCACACACATATACACACGTTGCTTTTAAAAATACAAAATGATACAAGCAAAAATAAAAATTAAAAATTAGATTAAAACATTTTAAAAACATTTTAAAAGCAAAAAAATTTTTTTAATTTAAAAAAGATTCAAATAATATTAATTAGGAGAAGATCGTCGATATCACTTTGTTTTTACACTGAAATTAAAAATTTATTGAAAAACGCGAAATTTATTTCATGTA
This sequence comes from Atta colombica, assembly GCF_001594045.1. NCBI lineage: Eukaryota > Metazoa > Arthropoda > Insecta > Hymenoptera > Formicidae > Atta > Atta colombica. The sequence goes on along the minus strand of NW_017259544.1, from coordinate 1,324,397 downwards.
ACCAAATTATTTAGTCCAATACGTGCAAATAAATATGTGTAATATATAACAAAATAATTTGTTATTATTATAGACAAATCACTATCTAACAAAATTGAGAATTCAATGAAAATATTGTAACACAATATTTTTTTGATATGCGAACTTGTTCGAGTTGAATATATATACATTTTTTTGTCTCAGATAAATGTTGATTCCAAGCAATAAAATCACTTTTGCATTCAAATGAAAATTTATTTGAAACAGCAACATAATAAATAGTTTGAATACAAATTTAATTTTATTTATTATATAAAATACAGTTAAATTTATATTCACGAAAATATAAAAAATACAATCAAAATTTTGTTTTTGGAATTATATATATGAAGTCTGCATCGAAAGATAAAGTCGAGGTAACAAAATATATATTGGCCAATAAAAATAACGCAACACCTGGTTCACTCTGCAAAAATAGGCAAATTTCAAGATAAAATAACTTCGTAAAAAATCGTCATAAAAAAGCATTTTATAGCTTGAACTCTCTACTTTTCAGATCGCTGCTTTAAAAACGGTTTCAGTAAAAAACGGAGATTTTATGAAATTACATAAATATAAATGAAGATATATCATTTCAAAATTTTTTACAAAATTTGCAGAGTGGTACAAAATTTCCACGGAATGGATTAAAAATTGTACACAAATGCAATTTACATTATTTGAAAGAATGAATCTTTACTTTTAATTTGCTTTTTACGAAGCTCCGTATGATTTTTTGAATTTTTCTTGCAACTGAACAAAATTAGAGTCACTTAAAATTAATCATTCAAATTAGAGTTACTTGAATCATCTACTCTCCTTGCAGTATGACTTTGGCTTCTTCCAGATTCTTCTTCTAGAAGAGCAATAATTTGTACATACTGAATTTTATTCAACTGAGGCATTGTTATAACTCTGTTTTTTTTAACGGTAACGTTAATTTAAATTAAAGTAAGTTTAAACTGAAGTAAGCACCGCAAGTACTATACCGCAAGTGCCGTTCGAACAATGCTTATTTCAGTTTAAATTTACTTTAGGTTTTGTCTCTTTAGTTTTGATGCAAGACTTGTGTTTGGCATCGTCATGGGCATCGTTATGAAAATTATCGAGCCTGTACGAGCATTTAGTTCCATTATAGAGTGGAATATGAACACAGACGCATGAACCTTGTCACCTCCTGGAATGACAGCTATACGCTATGTGGAGGAAATTTTGCGTCTTCATTCCGATGCGTCGTCGAATGGGACGCAATTTCATTCTAATGTAGAGCAATGACCATATAGGTCATAGTTAGGATAGTTCTTAACTTCCTCGAAGAAAGCAACATCGAAGTGCTACTATCCACCGATGAGTGCGCTTTAAATCCCATCAAACATGTATGGGACATGATGGGAAGAAGGGTATGCAATTTGAAAGGGTACGCAATTTGACCGCCAACGGCTCCATCTCCAAGAACTAGAAGTAGTATTGCATCGAATATAGTAGGAATCTCAAGCCGCAATTAGCAACAGGTCATTTTTGCTTCAACGTTGAATAACTCGATGAAAAAAAATTGTACGGAGTTTCGTCAAAAACCAAATTAAAGACTCGCTCTTTTGAATAATGTAAATCGCATTTGTGTACAATTTTTAGTCCACTCTGTGGAACTCCGTAAATTTCGTAAAAAATTTTGAAATCTGATATATCTTTATTTATGTTTATGTAATTTCATAAAATCTCTGTGAGTTACTTTTTAAAGTAACGATATGAAAAGTAGAGGTTTCAAGTTGTAAAATGCTTTTTTAAGCATCTCGACGATTTTTGATAAATTCTATGTTGAAATTTGCCTATTTTTGCAGAGTGTTGTGTTAATTTTATTGGCCAGTGTGTTCGGTACAAATAAAAACTTTGTTAAATGACTTCAATATAGTTTGTATATTTATTCATATATTTAATAGAACAGTTTAGATGTTTGATGCACATTTTATCATTTTGACAAAAAATTTTCATAGAGCAAACTGATATTTATTTTATTAATAGAAATATTTTGTTAAAGAAATTCTGTATTAAGTTGAAATAACTGAATTTTCGATAAATAAAACACATGAAACACCCATAAAAATATAAAGTGAAAGTACAATAATTAAATATCTGTAGTTAAATATCTGGTCAATATAGATATTATTTTAAACGAAATATTTTAAATGAATTATTTTAAACGAATGAAATATACGATCAGCTATTAATAGAATAGTTTTACATTTTATTATTTTACAAAGTAACGGGAACTAAATAATTTGTTGACGGTAGCAATTTAGTAATGGAATGAAAAAAATGTGCTTAGTTTTTTAATGCAATTCTTATATATTTTTATTATTTTTATATAGACTTATGTGGAATTAATGTACTTTTACAATTTATTAATTATAATACGCATAAGATATTACAATTTTTGAAAACGCATATGCAATATCGACGGGATTCGCAGGAACATCTGAGATGATGATTTAACACGTTAACGCGAAACTATAATCACACGCTGTTTGAACAGTTTTGCAATTGATTGTTATTCGTTCCGTTCCGAAGCATTTATATCAATGGCTGCGTTCAACAGAAAAAGCAGCTTTGAAACTATTGCAAGATTTTCCGTTGAATGATTGACAGCGATTTATGATTTTTAAATATGTTGCTAATCAATCATCTTTTTTTCCCAACATATTAAAAATTGTTGTTCAGCAGAAATCAGTGCTAAATATTGAAGCATTAGTAATTATTATATCGAGTCATAACTTTTTTATAATTTATATTATTATAATGGAAAATCTAATAATGCTGTTTATGACGATGATCTAATAGATACAATAAATGTCATCATACAAGAATTGAACTACGCATTGCTAAATGATTTAAGAATTAGAAGACAAAATCGGAGAGAAAAAATTCAAATTACTTTGAATTTATGATTCCACGACATACTGATGTATTATATTTTATTGAATATTTCAGAATGTCACGGCCGACATTTATATATATATATATATGTATAATTATATATATATGTATATACCAGGTATGTAAATATGAAACCGGAATTTACCAATAGATGGCCATAGCTGTCAATGTAGTTGCCGTCAGACAGCGCCATTTCCTTGTTCTGACATCTGACAAAGATTTTCAACTCACAACAATACAAGTTTCGTACAACAGTATAGTTTGTAATAGCGTTGAATATGTCGAATTTTGTGCCTGGAAACTACGATTTGCGGACAGCATTGATTTTCTGTTACCATTTGAAGAAAACTGCTGCAGAATCGCATCAAATGCTTATGGTGAGCATGCTATTGGTAAATCATAGTGCTTTGAGTGGTTTAAAAAATTCAAAAGTGACGATTTTGACGTGAGAAACGAAGAACGTGGAAAACCACCGAAAAAGTTTGAAGACAGCGAATTGCTAGTATTGTTGGATGAGGATGACGCTCAAACTCAACAACAACTCGCGGATCAATTGAATGTGACACGAGAAGCCGTCTCCATTTGAAATTATGAAAAAGATCCATGGGAAAGATCCAGAAGATGAGAAAATGGGTTCCACATGAACTGAATGAAAGACAGCAGGAAAACCGAAAAACTACTTGCGAAATGCTGCTCGCCAGATATAAAAAAAGACATTTTTCCATTGAATCCTGACTGGCGATGAAAAGTGGATATATTTTGAGAATCCTAAGCGTAAAAGATCATGGGTAACTCCAGGCGAACCATCGACATCGACTGCAAGACCAAATCGCTATGGACAGAAGATAATGCTCTGTGTTTGGTGGGATCAGAAAGGTGTGATCTATTATGAGCTGCTAAAACCTGGCAAAACCATTAATACTGAACGCTACCGACAACCAATGATCAATTTGAATCAAGCTTTGTGTGAAAAACGATCGGAATATCAAAAAAGGCAACACAAAGTGATTTTGCTTCGTCATAATGCACCATCACACACAGCAAAACTGGTCAAGGAAACGATTTTGATTGGGAAATACTTTCGCATGCGGCTTACTCACCAGACTTGGCTGCGTCCAATTATTTGCATTGATGGGACACGCACTTGCTCAGCAGCGCTTCTTACGAAGATGTACGAAAATGGCTAAATGACTGGTTTGGCTCAAAAGAGCAACAATTTTTTTGGCGTGGCATCCACACAAATTGCCAAACAGGTGGAAAAAATGTATAGCTACCGATGGGCAATACTTCGAATGAAATATTTTTTATCATTTTCATGCAATAAACGTGTATTTTCTATTAATGTGTATATTATTAAAAATTTTGTCTCGGATACCACAAACGCATACATATGTGCAAGAAATCTATTATTTTTGCATGAAATTAAATGGAAAAATAATGGATTTCTTTTTACTACATCTAATATACAAGGTGTATAAGCTTAAATCCGCTGTTTGTTCATAGGTGGCATTAGTGAGCGTACAAAGCTGGGCACACAACACACTTTTTCTTATGTGTTTGACATCTGTCAACATTAACCAGTGCACATAATCAGCAATTTCATACAACAACATACATTTTTTTCTTTCGTAATCATGTCTAGTTTTTTGCTAAAAAAAAAGCATATGCTTTTCTGTTTCAATTTGAAGAAATCGGCTGCCAAATCGCATGCTTGTGGAGGCCTATGGCAAGAATGCTTTATCGGAAACAACGTGCAGAGATTGGTTTCGCCGATTCAATGACGACAATTTTGACCTGAGTGACAAGAAGCGTGAAAATCGGCCCAGGAATGGTTGAGGACTGTCAATTCAGGCTCTTTTGGATGAGGACGATCCCCAATCGCAAAAAATGCTTGCCGAGCAATTGGATGTTTCTCAAGCAGCCATTTCCATGCGGCTACATGCCATGGAGAAAGTTCAAAAGATCAGAAAAATGGGTGCTGCATGAATTGAACGATAGGCAAATGGAGAGATGCTGCTAAATTCTGCTTGCCAGACAAAAAAGAAAGTCGTTCCTGCATCGGATTGTGACAGGTAATGAAAAGTGGATCTATTTTCAGAATCCTAAACGCAAGAAATCTTGGGTTGATCGTGGTTTGCCTCGAAAGATGAGGAATTTTTTTGGCGTGGTATACACAAATTGCCCGAAAGATGGGAAAAATGTATAGTTGGCAAGGGCAAGTACTTTGAATAAATTTGTTTTTGCTTTCTAGGAAAAAAAATGTGTTTTTCTGACTAAACAAGCGGATTTAAGCTTTTACACCTGATATATATGTGTGTGTGTGTGTGTGTGTGTGTGTGTGTGTGTGTGTGTGTGTGTGTGTGTGTGTGTGTGTGTGTGTGTGTGCGTGCGTGTGTGTGTGTGTAATTTACATATATAATAATTATAAAATTATAATAAGTATATTATAATAGTATATTATAATAGTATATTATTATAATAGTATATTATTATATGTATAATATATATAATTGATTGTTCTTTTTAAAGAAATATATATCTTACAATCAATTATATATATTAGATTTATACATCTATATTTCTACACAATTCAAATTGGCGTATTATATATTTATTAAAACGATTTCTTTTTATTTTTGACTGTAGAAATGACTGCTTAATGAGATTGCACTTTTTATTAATAATAAGAAAATGCGAATGTAAACATTATTAAAAAATTGATTTACAATTTGGATGTTAGCCAAATCTAAGGTTTTCTAGCTGCACGTGATAGATTTGATTTAGGGAAAAATACTGCACATAAAATATTTAAAGATAATGTTGTTAACGCTTTGATAATGTTAATGCCTCAATATATTAAATGGTCAAATGCAGCACAATATCATTTATCTTAATAATTTATTTAATTATGCATGTTTTTTTTAATTAAAAACTATTTTTACTTTCATCTATAATTTTAGATATTTCAAACTCGATCAAATGGATTTTCAAATGTAATTACCGCGATAGACGATTGTCATATTCCGTGTAAGCCTATAGGAAATGTTAATGACTATTATAATAGAAAAGGATTTCATTCTATTATATTGCAGGGTAAAATCTAAAAATTTCAAACTTAAAACATTTCTGTTATTTCAATAGGCTTATAATTTTTGTATATGGAATGTGAAATGATATAATAATAAGTATTTCTAATGTTCTACATAATAAATATTTTAATTAAATGCATACTCATACAGCATCGATTGTTACAGAAAATTTTCAGAAATGTTTTAATCTTTTACATTTCATATGCAACAATTCTGAAAGGATTTACAATATATTATATGAAATATTTTAACAGAAACGTTTCTAAAATCTATCATATACAATAAATTGAAAAATATATTTAAATAGCACAAAAAATTATTATGTTAAAATAACTCCAAAATGTTTACTAAATGTCATTTTTTTAATCAATCATGATTCAATTTAATGTCATGAGTTTTTCTACTTTAATTTTGCGAAAAACTTTTGTATATGAATAATGATATTGTGTATGTGGAAACTGCATGTGTAAATGATTTGCTATCTTTCTAATAGTGATTCTGTCTTATATATTGCACAGCAATGTGATTAATTAATATTTAGCAATATAATGACCATTTTTGAGAAATACTTTAAGTTTATTTCAATAAGTTTGTAATTTGTAACAGATTACAAAACTCTTAATAAATTTTAGTATTTAAGTACTGAAATGATATTTAAATATATTAAAATATATGTTTAAGTGATACTTAAATAATATTTAAATTTATTATGTCGACATAAGTACTGAAAAATACAGATTCTTTCTGTAACATTTCTCAATCAATCTTTTAAAATTTCATGTGCAAGAATCGCGAACATTTTGCTATTTCAGAGCTGTCTTAGAAATATTATATATTTCATAATTTTTATGAAATGTTTCACTTTGCGGTTAAAATATTTCTGAGATATTTCTGAAGACTTTCGGTACTGTATGGGTATTTAATTAAATATTATACTTATTAAGTCATAAAATGTTTTAGGAGTTTGTGGTAAGGGATTTACCATATGATCATAAGGGATTATTTATAGATTGATGTATTAGCGAGTAGAGGCTCTCCCATTTCTCCTGTAATCGCCAACATCTTTATGGAACATTTTGAGAAAGAAGCTCTGAGAAAAACATTCAAAAAAATCAGAAGTTTGATTACGTTATATGTTATGTAGATGATATATTCGTGATATGGAGACACAGTACAGTCAAATTTCGTAAATTCCTTATTTTCCTCAACAATCAATATCCAAATATCCATTTCACTATAGATATAGAGAAAAACGGAAAATTCCCCTTCTTAAATGTTCTTGTCTCTAAGAAAGCTGGCGGTACCTTAGGCCATCAAATGTACAGAAAACCAACACACACAGACAGATACCTACATGCCGAACCCAGCACAACATCTGCAATAAACTCACTTGTACACAGAGCCATCTCTGACAAAGAACATCTACAGACAGAATTCAGCCATTTAAAACTAGTCTTACGAAAAAATGGACACAACAAAAAAGACATAATCAAAACAATTAATAAACATGCAAAGACAACGGTCTCTGACATACAATCAGACGAAAAGATCCTATCCATTCTCCCATATGTCAAAGAAACAACAGAATTGGCAGGATAGTAAACAAACACAATATCCGAACTCTTTAAACCACCCAAAAAGATAGGACAAAGAAGAAAAGATCCTAAAGATCAAAGATCTCCACTCGACACCGCAGGAATATACAAAATAGTGTGTTCCTGCAGGCAAGTACATTGGAGAAACCGGGAGAATGGTTGGATATCTACGGATAAAAGAACATTAACGTGATGTCAGACTAAAACACATCGCGTAATCAGCATTATCAGAACACAACATCGAAACATCAAATACTGTTTGATAAAATGATCGCAATAGCCAACATTACATCATACTTGCCAAGAAAGTACAGAGAAGCATAGAGATATAAAAACACCCTAATAATCTAAATAGAGATAATGGCTACAATATAAATAAAATATAGAAAACCATTCTTCCGGTTATTGAAGATAACCAACTGACCAATTTCCCCCTCCCCCCCACCCACAATTCTCTTTTTTCCCCTTACCACTCCAACAAGTAGCGTAATATGAAAGGAATGGCCCAGAGGAACAGCTTAATATCAAGCTGCTCCTCGCCTTGATGAAGTGAACTGCAAGGTTCTTGGCATTCCAAGAATG
>NW_017259544.1:1302178-1316082 GCF_001594045.1 Atta colombica | reverse complement strand
TATTTATTCATTTATATTTTATATTATATAGAAATGTATAAGATTTTCATATTTAAAATAGCAATGCAAAAATTTAGAAAAAATTAATAGAAAAATAACGACTCGTTATTTTTTTAGGTATAACATGTACTGTAACATGTTATTTTTTGAAAAACAGAAACTGTTACTCTAATTAATTACTTTTACAAAGTAATTTCCCTAATGTATGTACGTATGTATGTATATTATAGGTGTGTATAGTATGTAGTTATGTGTAGTATACGCGTGCATGCGTGCGTGTGTATGTCCCAAAAACGAGAATGGATTGAAAAGGATAAAAATGAATTCAGATTTTCAGAAATATGGATTCACGAATGTTAAAAAGAATGCTTTTCAATCCTGAATGCATTTTTATTCATTTATGGGAATTGTATGGAGCATATGCTTTTTAATCTAAAAATGATAACAGCTTTTTCTGCATTATTAATTCTGTTCAATTCAAAATTTTGAATAGGAATGCAGTTTTTCAATTCAATTGTATTCAATTGAATTTAATAGCATTTTCTTTTGGGATACACTGAGTGTAACCTCGCACTACACCGTGTAAGTGTAATAAACACACAGTTGCTGCATCAGTGCTGCACACAAGTGTACATACACCATGGTGTACACTACTTCATGCTATTTAATTCTGCTGCCGGTTGATTTCCATTTTCAAATTTTTAATGTCACACTGGCTCTACACTATCTCTTTGAGATCGTGTAGCAAAACCCCATTTCGTGCATAAAATTTGCGCTACACTATAACCATGGAAACAAGTTATGAATTCCCCTACTATGAGCCAAAGAAATGACGCTGTCTGAGTGTTGCATTGATAGGCGATAGTGCAGTCAAGAGAAAACGCTATAATTGATTCCAATTGAATCCAATTAAATCCATTCTCATTTATTAGGATGTGTGTGTATGTATGTATGTATGTATGTATGTATGTATGTATGTATGTATGTATGTATGTATGTATGTATGTATGTATGTATGTATGTATGTATGTATGTATGTATATAATTTTTAAAGCAGTTTCTTTCTTTGTATTGTATAAAGTATATTAAAATATAACTTTATCGGTTTGTAATCTGTAGTGAACATCATTCGTTGTCACGATCTTATTATATAAATCAAATTATTATAAGTATACGTTTGCTCAAATTCATTAATGTTGTTTTCTTTATCCATAATCGATAACATTTTATATTTTTAAAACGTTACGCTTATTAAGTGTACTTTTAGTTTGTTGAAAAAAATGATGAATATTGATCAAACTTGTTATCAAATTTATAGGTGTCTCTAAAAAAATTTAATAAGTTGCTTAGCAGTTTGAATTATGTTATCAAATAATACAGGAGAATATTTTTATTATGATTAGAATTTAAAAATAACTGTTTACAATGTAAATATAATTATAATAATTATAATAATAATAAATGTAATACCTTTTATATTTACCAGATATTTATTTTTAAAAACTAAATTATATTTTGCAATTTTACTTCACAGCACATTACACTTACCTACAATTTTAGGACCGTTCAATAAAATTTTCAAACCTTCACGGTTGAAAGTGCAATCTGATGTGCTAATGTAGCGCTAACTTCTGCTGAACACAGCCATGATTCAAGCAAACGCATTGTCAATTCAACTCAATTCTTCAAATACTAATGGAATAATTCTTACACTAAGAAAAAATATGGTCAATTGTAATAATTTTTTAGCTCAATACTGTGAATTAAATAGTTGTTAAATATAAAGATATTTTTTTTATACAAGAATATTTAGTCTTCGATTAATAATCATTTTTTTAAAGAATAAATATTTATTTACTGTAAGTAATAAGTAAATGTTTAGTTGCACTCAGAGAAATCGATTTGTACGTACAATCAAAATTTATTGATATGTAACAAAAACTTTAGCTTTGTGAATAACAAAAATTTTGTTGTCTTAATCAAACAGAAATTTGTGCTAAAATATCCAAATAGCACAGCAGCACTGTAAAGTGCTAAAAAAAGTGATTTTTTTCACGCTTTGTAAGCGCTGTATGCTACTTGAGTAGATTTAACCAAATATTTGGTTAATATAATCAAATGTTTATTTTATTCTTGGAAAAATTTAGTATCATCAAAGTGTGATCAGTGAACTTTCTTCTTCTTCTTCTTCTTGTGGTAAGCCTTCGGCTTATTTGTATTAATTTACATTATTGTCTGTACTAATTACTTTCTTATGATGTTGATATCTAGCATTCTTTCCAATGCTTTGAAGGTGGTCTTTGATTTTCAGACCTTCCGTCGCGCTATTTTTGCTAGACGGTCCTTCTATCCTTGACACGTACCCATTCCATGCTCTTCTCCTCACTCATATCCATTCCCGTCGTAAAAAGTGTCAATGGTATTATAATTCAGATCAATAATAAAATCATTTGAACTAAATGATAAAATTATAAGGACTCAATGGAATTATCACTATCGAATGATTTTACTATTTGGAGCGTTAAATAAGAAAGTTATTCAGTCAGTGGTAAAATATTTTATCATTGAATGTATCCAATAGAAATATCATTCGATTAGTAATACAATATTTTGTCATTGGATTATCGTCAATAGGAATATTATTCGCATTGAAAGCTACTCATTTATACAATCCATGATGCTTTCAATGGAATTTTACCAATGGCAATGTTTTATTACTGAAGATTTTATCTCTGACCGGTGATAAAATTTTCAATAGTAAAATATTATCCTAGATAATCAAGCGTGCGATATCCCATCTGCACAAAATACCGCTACTATACTGCTACGAGGTGGCGGTGTACGGCGTAATTATATGGTAGCAAAAAGTGTACATGATATTATAGTACAATGTATCAACACTGTACCTATACTGCATACTGTTTAGGTATATCATGGAATATAACTCGTACCGTATCAATATGGCGTACTACTATCAACAAAAGAGAAAGATTGTGGAAATCTCTAGTCAAAGACGATATATGATAACTGGTACTATAAAAGTATAGCGTATGATTTCCTAACCTGAAAATAGTCGTTATAACATTAAAATTAAATATTAGCTGACTGAATGTTCCGTTAAACTGGACAAATTTCTATTAGGACCATATATTGAACAGATATATTATAATTATACATCCATGATTATGTAGATACAAAATTAGTTCCCAAATTTAGGGAAAAACTTTTTTTTTATCATAATTTTATGATATATTCTGAAATAAGATATCAATAATAATACTCATTTTAACAAACTATAACATTAATGTACCATTGAAAACATTACTAGCCAGTGATATAATCCTCCGTGATAAAATGTTATCATTGGCAAAAACTCATTCTGCTTGCTATAAAATATTATTGAAAACACCATTTATTTTCAATGAGTTTTTCAATGATACTTTTAATAGTAAAATCACCTATTTTTTCGCGATGGGTCTTACTATGCTTGAGTTTCGCACCTTTCCCTGATCTCTCTATTCACCTTATCCCTCAGTGTGAGCCCAACTATTCTCCTTAAACAATGAACTTATTTAGTAACAATACATTTTTGTAAGAATAAAATTATGTTTGGTTATGTTAACCAAGCACTTGGTTGAATCCATTATGTTAACCAAGCACTTGGTTGAATCCATGATCTAAAGACATTTATCTTTATATCATGGCTGAATCTATTTTAACAAAAATTTCGTAGCTATTAGACCATATGTATAATCTAAGAGTCTGTGTAATATATTGAAAAAATAGTGGTAACAGCTACGAAATTTTTATTAAAATAAAAGGTGCCGAATAGAGAGATCAGGGAAAGGTGCGAAATTCAAGCATAGTAAGACCTCATATACATGTATAGAAATCTATATCTATCTTCATCTAATATGCATATGTTCAATGTTATATTCTGTCAACATTTTCATGTTGGATGCTTATTGGTTTCGCAGTCTTATGCTACGGTTATGCAACTTATATCATTTTGTGTGCTATAGCCCTTAAGCTGTATCCAAACTTATATATACTGCATAAACATATGCATAAAGGAAATTATCCAATCGCATTTCTGTTGTAAAGATGCACTTAAAATACTATTGGATAATTTCCTTAATGCATACGTTCATGCACCTATGCTAGTGTTTGTCTGGATAGATCCTTACACTGAGAAAAAAATTTGTTAAATAAAAAAATTATTTGATTCAATAAAATGCTGCAGTTGAATACGTGCAAATACGAGTAAATATCAATGTAATAACAACAAAGTATTTTGTTCAATTACTATGACAATTTTAAATTTGGTTCAACCAAATTGAGTTATTGCAGACAAAAATTTAGTTTATTTTATTTGAGAATATATTTGATTAAATAGTAACTTATTGATCTATTAAATAGCATTAATTGAGACAAAAGGATGTGTGCGTTAAAAAATATAATAGAACAATCAAATTTATATTTAAAATAAACACATATCATTAACGCTCAACTTCTTTACAGTTGAAACTTGTATACACCATATTATCATAAAATTCATGTATATTTTATTTGACTAAATATAATAATCGTAATGACAAAATAGACAGTAGATCGAACTTTATATTTATTTGATATGACAATATTCTTTTAATGAAGTAAGATATTGTGATTATCTCGTAATAATTTAATTTGAATAAACTATCTTTCTTGCTCCTTCGTAAATATTTATGAAGTATATTAAGCGTGAAAAGTTTGACAAAATATTTGTTTGTCTTGAAAATCATTATAGTTAATATAACATAAAAAGTCTTGTCGAAAACAAATTTATTTGATTAACCGTTATACTTTAAAAAAATAATTTTTTTTGTTATTGTTACTTCTATCCCAGTTCAATTCATTATTTACTGATTTCGCACAAGCTATCTCTTCTAGTCTTATTAACTATAATTAATTATTAAAAAACGCATTGCATCTCCGCCACAATTTAAATCGTCTACGATTTTTAAAACAGTAGCCTAATAAACTTACGCTGAGCTAATCGCAGGCTTGAGATCGAGTTATTGCTAACGTTATTTCTACTTTCTACTGTAACCATTCTTAATTTCATGCTTTTGCTGATAGTTTAATATTATTAATACTTGAAGAGATTATATCTCTTCAACAAAATAATATGCTGATATTTATTCATTTAATTAGGAAATGATAATGACAAAGCAATGTCCTTTGTCTCGAAAGATCGTTCAATCGTGGCAGGCGTGTTTCGTCTTACTACAATCTGAGTGTTGCATATTTTATTTTTACTACTAATTTAATAACAATTTTAGTAACAATTTTCAAATTATTAATAATTATTAATAATTATTAAATAATTTGATAATTATTATCAAATCGGTTTTTAGAAATATCTTCTTCAAATTAATTTAATAATTATCAAATATTTATTAATATTATCAAATGATTTGGTTTTATTTACTAAATCATTTAGTTGAACCAATCAAACGAGATTTTAGCTTTCTAAATATTTAGTAATTATTACTATTATTATGACGGTTAATTACTATTATTATGTTTGGTTTTACTTATTAAATATTGCCAATATGCTCAACAAATTTGGTAGATATTACCAGACTTATTTCTCACTGATATGATCAAACAAAATGATAATAAGAAAAAAATATTTAATTAATGGAAATTAACATTTTTCTTATTGTATCTTAGAATAACTAGTAGTTTATATACGATATCCAAATGTTTCGTTTTTTGTTATACATATAATAGATGAAATTATTGATTAAAAGTTGACAAGATCGAAATAGTAGTTTGATCTTGTCAATTCTCAGAAAAAGAAAGTAAAATATGATCAAAATCAATTTCAATAATAATTTATTTTAAATGTATTTGTACATTTATTATTATAAAGATTAAAACGAGAAGCAGCTTGATACTGATAAAGTGGACTGCAAGGTTCACGAAATGTTGGCATTCCAAAAATGGATCTGAACACGGAGGAAATCCGTGAAACGCATAATCTTTATATAGAAAGCACCCATAGAAGCCTCAAGAATATTACTGCACGTTATATATTTGTTATTAAAAATATTATTGAAGTGTAAGGGGTTTGATTAGTTTAAATATCTCATTGTTGTTATTACTATGAAATGTACTCTCTATTATATAACAAAACACGTATGTGCACGCAAAAATTAATATAAAATCATTCAAGTCAAACAAGATATATGGTTAGTGCAACAATATTTTATTCAATTAAACTTAACCGTAGTCTACTTAACAAATTGTTCAATGTTAACGAAATTGATTCAATTTTATTTAGTTGACAGGACTACTATTTGGAAATTTTTCAGAAAACCAGTTAGCAGCATCGTTATATTTATTTGGATAGCTTCATGGGGCGTTTATATCAGACATATAAGTATTTTATTGTTTTAAATGCGATTTGTTTGTATGAAATTGTCTTTATTGTATGAAATAATATTTTCATAAATTATACAGGATATCTCAAAATTTTATTAATCCAAAATTTTTTTATATAGTGCAGAATATATATTTATTTGATAAAAAATTTGTTTATCTTGAATATATACAAAATGTCCCAAATTAATCGTTAAATATTTCATGGACAGGTAGAGCGGACTAAACTGAGTCAAAAAGTCCTCTACCATTTTGCAATTTTCGCAATAGTTAACAAGATATTAATTACTAAAAATTGCCGAAAATTGGTTTTCAATAATTTTTTATTCAAATACTATCAACTTTACAGCAAAATTGTAAGAGACAAAAATTGTTTATTTTCTTCTCATAAAATTTTAAGAATTTTTTTCAGAATTTCTTCAAAATTGTTTAATATCGTATTTTTTTATATTTTGTAAAAATAAGAAAATATAAAAAATTGATGAAAAATTAAAAAAAAATTCTTAGGGTTTTATGAAAATAAATAATTTTTGTCTCTTATAATTTTGCTGTAAAGTTGATAGTATTTGAATAAAAAATTACTGAAAACTAATTTTCGGCAATTTTTAGTAATTAATATTTTGTTAATTATTGCGAAAATTGCAAAATGGTAGAACTTTTTGATTTTATTCTTCTTTAATTGAAATATATGAGGAACTTAAATATTTAATTACTTTAACCCTAGTAAGTCATTGTTATTTTTGGTTACCTTCCCGATCACACCAAGATTTGTGAAACCCTGCAACTTTGTTACGCTATATCTATGAATACATATTTTGTAGTTCAAAATGTGTGAAATTTATACCGAAGTCAGACAAAGACAGATATGAATCAAATAAATAATATTTTATTTTTAATTAATTACAATGTTTTAAAGAAGTTTTATTTAAAAAATTTGCAAAAAATGACTACTTTGGAGAAACAAAAATTCTCAAATTTTTTAATTGAATGTTCAAACAAAAACCTGTAGGATTTTTTTTGTTGACCCTTTGGACTAACAAAAAAAATAACATGATATGAATCGCTCAAAAAAGTATAATTATTTGAACTATCGAATATGGACATTTTTGTAAAATCTACATATTACAAGTTTACAATTAAATAAAATTTTATTATTTGAATAATATAAATGATAGATAAAGAATAATGATAGATAAAGGATTGTACATGTATAAATATTATTATAATATAATTGAGTTTATTAGGATGGATGCAACACTCTCTCTAAAAAAATACATTCGCCCCTCCGAGCGATCTCCGAAGACAGAGATTACAAAATTTTTACTATTTATTACATTAATAAATAATTCTTTTTAATTCTACATTTTCGTGTATTTACTTTTATATTATCCGAAATTCAATAAATATATATTTAATAAAAAATGAAAGAGAACCCAGATCGCTGAAAACCTGTAAGTTAGTCACATGTGGATCCCAAGTACCCTTTTCAAACTTTCGTGCATTCTTATATCGAGAATAACGCAAAAAAAATATAATATTGAATTATCATATTTATGGAAAGTTAAAGTTTTTTTTCAGCCTCAAACCAGGTATTCAAATTATATTATAAAAAAGTTACAGCAATGTAAAAAATCGCATAGAGTACGTTGAACCTATAAATAACTTGCTAAAGTTAAATATACACAAATTTTGGAAGAAATATTTTTCAGAAAAAATAACATAATTTATCGGAAAGTAAGATTATTAATATATTGGATTAACAATTTTGGACTAATGCGTAAATAAGGTATTAATGCCAAATCAATATTTATTTAGCCATAGTAAACTATTTAACTTTCAAGATCCACTAAGTAATTCTGACTATATATGTTATTTTCAAATGACTGAATAACGACACGTCAAGCCAGAATTAGTTTTACTTTGAGGATAAACTAGAGTTCAACATTATTTATAATCAAAATTACTTAGTAGGTTTGGAAAGTTAAGATGTTTATTGTGATTAAATAAATGTTGATTTGACATTGTTAATATTGTTTACGCATTACAAATCTAAAACTGTTGATCTAATATATTAATGGCCTTACTTCCCAACGAGTGAGGCTCGTTTGCGCACATTCAATCAGACACGCAATATTTCCAATCGAACATGGATCCAATTGGACACGAACCCGATCGGACACAGACTCCATTGGACACGGACTTGATCGGACACAGATTCGATCGGAAACATAGCGTTACGTTAGAACACGAACTCAATTGCACACAAACTCAATCAGACGCAATAATAATCGAAAAAACGGGAAAATATTAGTAGATAATGAAAAAACATAAATAAATGCTTATATATCTACGCAAAGTGGGAGGGGCGAAATAAAGGCATAATTCTACTTAGATTTTTTTTTCGGCAATTAGCTTTTTCATGTAATATTTATCATAATACAGAAGTATTATAACATGTAACTTCTTAAAGACATTGCATAAATTCATTTGATATTGTACTCTTTGTGTATAATAAAAAAGTAACAAGTTATTTTAATTTTTATTAATATCAAGAATTTGTAATTAGCTTTTATTTCGTCCATCCCCTCAATTGTACTGTTCTTGAGATTAGAAAATCTGTCATGTGTAGAGTGAAGTATATAGATTGGTACGTATTGTTGGGGCGACGTAGCCATTATGATAATATAATATAAAAACAACATAATTATGAAAATTTCATATAATAAAGGTATAATTTCATTCAAACTAATCCTCGCATTTAAAACAATAAAATATATATAGTAATAAATATTAATTAACGGGCAATGAGAGCATATATAACGCGGATTTGGAGCGCAATACATATAAAATAGAGCGCAATATTTGGAGCGCAATATAAAATATATTTACTATAATTTTACATTACTTGTTGATATAAAATTCTTGAACATTTCGGTTTACTTTAACCATCATCAGCAGATGGTTATTGCGTTCGATAAAGGATGAGCATATCCTTACTTCTTAATTGAGAAATGCTGTTACTTGTCTTCGTTGAATAATCAAGAAAGTAATTGAATGATACAATAATGGAACAACGATATTAATTATATTAATTTTACATAGTTCCTCAACTTTTCCTACTCATTCTCCGTTTTTGCAGAATTCGAAGCGCAACATATTATGTTACAATATACTATATACTATAATATACTATAATATATATTTTTTCCCCATTTTTCCCGTTAGATGGCATTAAAAAAACGCCACGAACTTTTTCCCACACCTAATATTACTTAAGATACTATCCATGTGGAAGTCAAATATGTAATGATCGTCAAAATTTTATTCTAAGACCTGCGTCAGAATAGAACATAAACAATTTTTAAATCAGCTATTATAATGTCAGTCTTTAAAAACAAATCGTCAAAAGCTAAAGGCGAGTATATATGTTACTATTTAAATTTTTTTTAAATGCTCATGAATGGTGTACTTCTGTGTCCGATGTAGATTCAAACTATTGGTTTATAATTGAATATTTAGCATTTCAGAACCTTTTATTCAAATGTCTTTCTATATCTAAAATTTTAATATTTTGCCGTTTAAAATTCATGACTGTGCTCCAACCTATGCTGGATGATAACTGATTGATAGGAAGTTTTTCTATTAATGTAATTTTTGTGTTCGTTAATTCTCGTTTTTAATAATCGGTCTGTTTGCCTAACATAAGTTGCATCACAATCTCGACACTGTATTTTATACACAACATTCTTATTGAAACTTGAAGGAAGTCTATCTTTGTGAACTTTGATGTGACTCTCCAATTTATTAAGACTACAATAACAAAAATTAACATTCATGGATTATGTTTTTAAATCGAAGATAGATAAGGGACTATAAACCAACATTTCTTTGCAATCTCATCCTCCATTATTAACTTGTTGTTGTTGTAATATTACTTTATGAATTAATGATTTCAATCTTAGATTGATCGTGTTGAAAATGAAATCTAGTGGATAATCATTCTCAAGAAAGATTCTGACTATTAATTTTATGTTCTTCGTATTATATTTAGGATGTGACAACAAAACAGCCTTATCTAACATGCCAATAATTACGCCTTTCTTTTGCGAGTAGAAAGAATGGAAGTTGAGAAATCTACCTAAGAACGTCGATTTGTAATACCAATGGAATTCAATTATACAGTTCTTAATTAATATTATTCGAGAAAGTTTAATTTTTCCCCTCCTACTTCTAAAGTGATCTGAATTCTTGTATACAGTGAGTTGAAAATATCAAGAGTTCTATTGATTGATTCACATGGAACTGTCATCGCAATATATCATCGACGTATCTAAAGTAGAAAGATAGTTCAAAACTCTCCCAAACTCTCCAATGCTTTCTTTTCCAAATTCAAATACTAAATCCACAATGATGGGAGAAAGCACAGAGCCCATGGAGATACCAAATTTCTGTTTATAAATTTTATTATCAAATGTGAAAAAGCTTGAATTTAAAATCAATTGAACAGCCATTAAAAATTCTTCTTTTGGAATCTTATTGTTAGTTATTTTGACGATATATTCACATTTTTCCGCTAAGCAATTGATGACAATGGCCAAATCAACAGGAATATTGGTGAACAGAGAGGTCTTTTAATGAGATCAAGGCAAATTCCTCGTCAATAATTTTTTCATTTAATTTTTTTACCAACATGGAACTGTTGTCTATATCTGTAATTCTGTGGTTTGGGAATACATTTTCCGATTCTTGTAAATTTCTTGTAAAAAAAAGACATTAAAGAATATAAAGGAATTATCTATGAAATAATTATTTTGAATCCTGTTTTGTTTTTGGAAGGGCATAGGCTCTTGGCAATATCCCATCATTGCGATACAATTTTTTATAAGTCAAGCTAGAAATATATTCGTTTTTTTCTCAATTTTTAAACTTACACCTTTTTTATGAGACTTGATGTTAAATTCTTACTCACACTTATATGTATTTTGATATTTTTTAACATATTATTAATATTAATCATACGTGGATCGTTTGATAAATTTGGTAAATTTCCATGAAATAGCGCTACAATCCATTTGATGACGCGACATCTCGAAAGATCCACTCTTCGAACTCCTTCAGGCCAAATTTCAGCCAGAAAGGACGCATAGTTCACGTTTGGTAGTCATTTGAAGTAGGCTATCTCAAAGTCTGCAAAATACTCATTGACGGCGACAATGACTTCCTCATTTGAGAATTTCTTCCCATCGAGCCAAATTTTTAAGTTTGGAAACAGAAAAAAGTCACACGGCGCCAAATCCGGAGAATAGGGTGGAATCAATTCATAGTTTTGTCCAATTCGTAGTTTTGTCATTGGAACGGTCGACTTGTGGGACGCATTGTCTGAATGAAATGCACTTTTTTGCGCGCCAATCTCGCTTCAAATGTTTTTTATGAATTCAAAGCAATCTTTCTTTGTATTATTTGAAGGGAGAACAAAATTGCTTCCTAATTGTAACAAACATTGAACCTTCGTTGGAATCGTTATTTGTAAGATTTTTAAACCATTTTTTACATAACCATTTTTTACATAAGTTAAAGTGAATGTTATCTGTTGGAAAATTAATTGAATCAATAAAGATTTCTTCAGTGTTCATTATTTTGTGGAAAGGTCAAAGGACTATAGGAGAAATTATTCAAATTTCTCTGTGATTCTGGAATGTCTGAATATGAATTAAAATAATGAATAGGTTTTATGTTCTTTACTTTCATATTTTGCTTTTAAAATTTAACCACTTTATCTTTTTCAATTCTCTTATGTTCTTATTTAGAGAATCAACAAAAAAAAATAATCATTTTGTTTTTTGAAAAAAGAGTTGGATATGTGAATAGGTATCTAGCAAGAAATCTGTCTCGTCAATCTAAACATCCGTGTTCTAAAGAAGTGTAATGAACCTAAATCGTTTAAATGCATCAACATTTAATATCTTTCTTACAAACGTGTCTCTCGTTTTAGAATATTTTATATTCAAACTTGTGTACTAATTTTGTGTATTAATTTTATATTATAATTACATATTCGTTTAGATTATTATGGAATGTTTGAAAATGTTTGAGATCAAAAGAAGATTGCGCAATATTGCATGCCGCAGAGAAAATCTGCATGAATTTTGTATTTGCATGAATTTTGTATTATCTGTCATATTTCAAACAATATTTCGTTATTCTTTGTACATGATATGGACTTCTAGAAAATTCTAGTAAGCATCGATGACATCCAAATGTTAGCATATACTTTCTCTAAAAAAAGAGAGCTCATGTCATACATAAACATACGCCTATCTAACGGCTATTCAAGTCTAACGATAGACAGCGAGAGCGCGCGAATGCGCCTCAGCTACCAACAATGTATCGCCGCCAATCGCGCTCGCGGATTTTCTTTCGCGCATGATCACAGAGCTTTTTTTCGCGAAGGAGGCCCTGAATTGCTAATCGCTCTTGGCGCCCGCGGTCACCTCAAATTTTTAAGAATTAAAATTTTAGCTTTCTCATTGGCATTTAGCGAGAAAGCTCCTTATCTTGCCAGGCTGATAAAAGGGCGAATTAGCCTTCGTCACATCTCCTTTTTTTCGTTATCTCCGCTGAAATAAATATCGCTGAAAAATTTCATGTAATTTTCGTCATGAGTTTGTTCCGTCTGAAAATTAATTAAATAAAATGAACTGAGTAAAAGAAATAAATTTGTACTGTGTATGAACCTGCAAACTGTGAGTAAACTTTTTTCGTGGCGTTACATCAGAATACTTCGTCCGCTCTCTTTATCAGAGTTTATCGCGCGCTCTCGAACATAGAACTATAGTATGTTATTATACAAATAAAATTTAAGAAATCTAATTTTGATAGTATCCTTCACAATTTTTCTACGATGTAATCCAGCATTTCATATGCTCGCGCTGTATATGCTCTCATTGTGCGCTAATTAATATTTATTAATATTTGAATTTTAGAGAGTTTTATTAAAAATAAAATTGTTTTTTTAATAAAATATATATATCTCATATATATATCTCATATAAACACATTTAATCGAGACTACAAACGACGGTAATTTATTTTAAAGACTACTAAATAATAATAGTCTCGTCAACCAAATGAAATGGTTGAATCATTTCCGTTAACTAACATTGAACAGTTTGTTGAGCAGACTGCGGTTAAATTCGATTAAATAAAATTTGTTGCATTAAACAAATCTGCAAACGATTAAATGGGTTTAGTTCGTTGAAATTTTTTTTCAGTATAGCCATACACTAAATGGTATAAGCTGTATAAACAAATAAGACCGTTGGACCAATGGTTGGATCATTGTATGTAAATCAATATGACATCTTTTTGTCAAATGATTATTGGTCCAGCATGTTATGCTTATGCAGTTTACGTCATTTTGTATATGGTAATCCTTACAGTTCGAATTTATACGCTTGCGTATATATATATATATA
>NW_017259544.1:1297999-1301929 GCF_001594045.1 Atta colombica | reverse complement strand
GGAAGGGAGGGAGGGAGGGAGGGAGGGAGGGAGGGAGAGAGAGAGAGAGTGTTAGCATAAAAGACAATATGACTGAATAGAGACTGCGGGGTAAAAAGGAGGAAATGATGACTTCTCTCTTGTCGGCAGCGGAAATGTCCCTACTCAAGGAGACATGGGAGTTATTATGATAGAGCGGAGAGGAATGGGCAAGCGCCCAGCCCTGATTGAATAGGTAGCCTGGAACAACCCTGAGTAAGGGTATCAAAGATAAAAAAGGAGGAAAAGCCAGACACCCGAAGGCAAGCACCCAGGTGGTTAAGGAGCTGCCCTGGAACAGTTCTAAGATGAAGGTGGAAGAAAGGGAGGGCATCTAGAGAGCGCCCTACTTCGAGAGATTCTTTAGGCTAGATACGTGCCGGGTCGCGAATTGTCCGAGAGAGGGTTCCGCACTCGGCAGCACGACAACCGTTCTTTTCGCGATAGAACTCTAGATAAATATTAACTAGATTAGATACGATAATAATGTTATTGTTTATTGTTATATGGAAATTAAAAGGACGCAAGACCCGGAATCAGAAGAGCAGAATTGATTTATCAATAGGAATTACAAATAGAGAAAGTGCGTGTAACGCGAGAATTACAAGTATGGAAATATAAGTACAAGGAATTTACAAGTATCGAAGTTATGTAAAAATTATAAGTACAAGAAATTGTAAGTTACACGAAATTCATAAATACCAGGTGTACAAGTATGAAATGACGATTTGAGAAACAGATGGCGCACCAATGCAGTGTGAAATACAAAAATTTAATATTATACGCCATTTTATTGTACCATCAACAAGTGTCAAACGCGCAAGTGATTTGATTGAAAAATGTTTGCATAGTATTGTGTTGCTGTGTTTAATATGATGAAATTTGTACCAAATAAGGAGCATTTGCGAACAGTATTAATTTTTTGTTTTCATTTGAAGAAGATTGCTGCGGAAATCATACCGATTACTTGGAGAAGCTTATGGTGAACATGCTCCATCGCGTGAACGATGTTTCAGCGTTTCAAAATTGGAGATTTCGATGTTGCAGACAAGGAACACGGAAAACCGCCCAAAAAGTACGAAGACATGGAATTGCAAACATTGCTGGATGATTCACAAAAATAACTCGCAGAGCAATTAAGCGTTAGTCAACAAGCTGTTTCCAATCGCCTACGAGAGATGGGAAAGATTCAGAAAATCGGCAGATGGATGCCACATGAATTAAACGAGAGACAGATGGAGATGCGCAAAAACACATGTGAAATTTTGCTCGAACGATACAGAAGAAAGTCATTCTTGCATCATATCGTAACTGGGGATGAAAAATGGATTTTTTTTTTAAATCTCAAGCGCAAAAAATCATGGGTAAACGCACCATCCACATCGACCGCAAGACCGAATCATTTTGGCAAGAAGACGATGCTCTGTGTTTGGTGGGACCAGAAGAGTATGGTCTATTATGAGCTATTGAAGCGAAACGGTTAATACCAAACGCTATCAACAAAAATTGATCGATTTGAACCGTTCGTTGCTTAAAAAACGACCAGAATACCAAAAGAGGCAACACAAGGTCATTTTTCCATAACAATGCTCCATCACATACGGCAAAACCAGTTCGGAACACGTTGGAAGCAGGGAAGTTCTACCCCATGCGGCTTACTCACCAGACTTGGCTCCTTCCGATTATCACTTGTTTGCATCGATGGGTCACGCACTTGCGCTGAGCAGCGCTTTGATTCATACGAAGATGTGAAAAAATGGCTTGATGAATGGTTCGCGGCAAAAAAGGGAAGATTTTTCCTGGCGTGATATCCACAAATTGCCCGAAAGATGGAAAAAAATGTGTAACTAGCAATGGAGCATACTTTGAATAAATCTCTTTTTATCATTCTTCCGAATTTAACATGTTTTTTTTGGGAAAAAAATCATCATTTCATACTTGTACACCTGATATAGCGAAGTACAAGTAATGAGAATTCTATAAGTACGGAAATTGCAGTGCCGTGAAAATTCTAAGTTCCCCATTGGGATTTAGCCGCTAGCTTAGTAAGATCGAAAAATTTCTAAGTATCGAAATATATCGTGTTTACCATGCTACCGGGGAAATAATCTGAAACTAATAACTGAATAAATAATATATAAGGTGAGCTGTCGGATAAGAATAAGCGAAATGAGATCTTCGCAACATCGGTTATATACTCTAAAGGTGTGACGTCTCGCGATAAGAGGGATAATTTCGAACATAATTCTAAAATATTCTTCAGATTTTCGTTTGCCTATTACTTGTTGAATATTAACGATATTGCTATTCTATGAATACGAGGTAAATCTCCGTGTTTGACTTCGTCGTTTGATGTCCTTAATAATTGAAATGCACCTGCAATTGTCTGCTGTAGAGTTTGCTGTTTTTATATATGCGTTTCGCATATCCGCTCGATACGAATTGCTGTGAATATTCCGTGCTCAATTTCGATTTAGTTTAGTCCGCTCTACCTGCCCATGAAATATTTGGCGATTATTTCCAGACACCCTGTATAATTTTATTATTTGATTGAAAATACACAATATTATCAATTCTCATGGCATTGTTTAATCAATTCAATACTGTTATACGTCACGCGACGATTAAATAAATTAACAACTCGTGGCGTCTCTTTTCATATAGAAGAAAACTATTTTATTTTGCAAAATGATGAGAATTTGCATGCAGCCCCTTACATGTTTTAGCCATCTTAATTTAACTAACTACTGCCCCCCAGTAACGAAAGAACTGTACTTCAATCACGCTATCTAGTGAATTTCATTATCATGCGGGACTCTCATAAGGCGCTTTGTGCAAACTTAAAACCAATGCCGGCCGTCTTGGAAAACTTGGCTTTTCAAAATGTTAGATAATCCTTATTGTAACAGCCTACAACTGAAATACACAGTAAATAATAATATTGCTCATAAACACAAATAAATTTATTCATAAATCATTAAGAACTGAAACAAAATATAAAATTTAGATTATTGCTCTACGGAAAGCAAACTCAACCTGCAGGCCTTTTGAAGATAAATATATATCACGTTAATTATCATTAATTTAATTAATTTTATACGCGAGCAAAGAAATGCGCCATACTCACAATTTTTTTGAATTTATTAGAATATATTTCGGATTTGTCGTTTGCAGTTTATAAAAGTTGAAATCTAACATAAACATAAGATTAAAAATTCTTTTTTTTTAGAAAAAGTGTTTGCGTGAAGTTCTGATTCCAAATCATATGTTTAAATTTCTGCGTTAACTAGCGATCGTCAGAAATAAGAGTAAATAGATTAAAACATTCATAAGGAAAATTTTACGCGTTGAATTGCAAGATGCATATAAATAGTTAAAATATATAAATAGTTAGAATATATTAAGCACGAATTATTTAAAACTTACAGACAAATAGAATAGAATTATTGCCTTTCGATATGAGCGATGCGTTTTTCTGCAAACAAGAAGTTAATTTCAGTAAATTGTGGTTTCGGAAGAGTAACCGAATTAATAAAAAAATTAATAATTTACCATTTCTTTCTTTCCATAAAAAAGATTGAATATTAATTATAATTTGTTGTACTCTGAAACTTCAGATATGAAAGTTACTTTTGAAAATAAAAAACTTCAGAAATGAAAAAGATTTCTATACAAAAATTCCTAATGATCACGAACTAATACATCATATTAATGTATAATTAATCCGAATGATATTGAAATGAACAATAATAATTTTAATAATATAAATGATATATATATATATATTAGGTGTACAACTTTGCTTCCGCCGTTTTTTTCCGAAATTCGAGGCTTTATTGAAAAAACTGATTATACATTTTGATTCAAAGTATTGTCCATCGCTGGCCACTACTTTCTCCCATCTTTCGGGTA
>NW_017259544.1:1297097-1297562 GCF_001594045.1 Atta colombica | reverse complement strand
CTTGGAGCCGTGAATATTCGGTTTGGCCGTCGACGTGGAAGCATGGCCGGGAACTTCCCATGATTTTCTGCGCTTGGGATTATCGTAATGAACATTTTTCGTCCACAATTACAATGCGATGCAGAAATCCCTTCCGTCTTTGCCTTTTAAGCAGCTGTTCACAAGCAAACAAACGCCGTTCAATATCTCTCGGCTTCAATTCGTACGGCACTCAATTTCCTTGCTTCTGAATCATTCCCATGGCTTTGAGGCGTTTTGAAATGACTTGTTGAGTCACTCCCAATCGTGCCAATTCTTCTTGATTTTGACACGAGTCTTGCTCAAGTAATACCTCCAATTCTGCATCTTCGAAAACCTTCTCTCTTCCACCGCTATGCCGGTCTTCGACGTCAAAATCACCGTTCTTGAAGCGTTGAAACCACTCACGACACGTTCTTTCACTAATAGCGGTCTCACCATAAGTTT
>NW_017259544.1:1287347-1296997 GCF_001594045.1 Atta colombica | reverse complement strand
TAATCCTTCCTTAATTGGAGGAACTATTAAATTATATATCAGACATTATAAAATTAATAAGAATATCATTTATATATATATATATATATAAATGATTAATAAATCTTAGCGACACAGTTATTCCGGACAAAACAAAGATGATATTACAATTAGGTTAGCATTTTAATTTATCTAACACGATTAGTAAGGAAAGAATCAGTTGAATTTATCATAGCTATTGAAAGCAATTTGTTCAAAATAGACGAAATTTGTAAATACCTGCCTGCAGGTTGAGTTAAGAACGATTCAATATCATTAATAAAATCTATAAATCACAATAATGTTAACGCAACTGAATACAATATGTTAAAAAGATATAAAGAAAATCAAAAATTTTATTTTTGAATATTCAAATATTTTGATTACTAATGCAGACAAAGGTAATACAACTGTGATCATAGAGCTTGAAGATTATAAAAATAAGATGTATAACATTCTATTGGATCAGGACACACTTACATAACTGTGAATAAAAATTCCATTAACAAAATAACAACAGAAATTCGTACATTATTAGCAAGATAGAAGAACAAAAAATATATAGATTAATACGTATATAATGTTACGTTTGGTAGACTCCACGATTTCGTTTCGCGTTCAATAAACTAAGGGACAAATAATACACGAATTCGAAGAAAATTTCCAGCCAAAAAATTGTATTTATTTAGAATCGAGCGATCCGCAATAAAGAAAACTTTTATAGCATCAACGCATTGGAAATCAAGCGTTGAATCTCTTTTCGTGCGTCATGGAAAAGAAAATCATCAAATAAATTTTAGCATATCGTGTCAGTACCAAGGTGTTAAACCAGGTCATAAAACGATTCTCGTGATAATAAAAGTGACAGCACGGACACGATTCTCGAAAGAAGCACAAACACGATACTCAAAAAAATGTTTAATTATCTCACGCTGATATTAGTGGTACCACACGTAGGTTTAGATAGAGTCATAAAATATTTAGTGACATCTTCTGATATTGGGAAAAATCCATACAAATTGCGACGATTATTTAAATCCAGGGATAAAACGTGAATTTTTAACAATGATATGTGAATTTGTAACAATGATAATAAAAAAAGAAACTGGTAATTCACAATATACCATATTCTCTCTCCGTTACGAAAATCATTAATAAGAAAGAAGAAAATCGAAACTTACAGCGCGGGCAGAGCTAACTTAAGGACACTTTCCAATAACTAGTTAAAATTGTTATCATTCCAAATGATAGGAAAAATCCTATGAATTTGATTCTTTGATTTCCCAACCAGACACTCTATCAAAGCACTACCAAAAACACTGCCTATTTAAACCGCGACATCGCGAGACACGAGGTAGAGAAAAAAAGCAGTTCTGTATAACTCTGTATAGCTCTATATAGTTACACTTTTGAAAGTTATTAACATCAGTGCAACTCTGAAGCGACCGTTTCACCGCTGTCTTTCGCTCCAAGCGACCAGAAATCTGACCAGATCTTGAGGCTCTAAGGATCAAGGAATCCCGAAGGAACACTTGCAGAAAACAGTAAGTCCTTCCTTTCAATTAATTGTTTTGGGAATCTATTGTTTTTATTAATTAAATCATTCTTTAGCGAAAAATCTTAATTCTCCTTTCAATCTCTACATTCTTAATCTTTCACTTCCTGCCACTTGGAAGTAATCTGCTTAATCCGCGAACTTCACTCTTTTATTATTTGCTTTGTTTAACGCAGAGCCTGATACAAAACAATTTTTTTTATTTAAAAATCATAATGAATTATCGGCTATCTCATACACGCCTTTCCCGCGTGTGGCTCAACACCTTCGAGCTTAATGTCTCCGTTGATTTCTAGATGAAGCCTATCAAGCATATTTGACTAGCTTAAATAATATCTCTAATAACAACAATAATGATAATAGTAATCTTAATAATCTAGTTAATAATAGTAGTAGTAATAACAACAATAATAATGATAATGTTTATAATGATAATGATCTAGTTAGTAATAATAACAATAATAATCCAGTCGAAAGCTCCTCTCCTTCCCGCTCTACTACCCTAAGAATCAATTTCTTTTCTATTAATCGAATTTTTCCCGATCCGCTTCTTTTCATCCCTTTTCTCCCGTCGACTTAACTTCAAGCGTGAAGTTCATAGATGAAATTCCCCTTTTTCATCCTCGTTGTTATTTTCATCAATATAATCATCAATCATTAATTTCTCTCTTTTCGCAGTTTCAAATTTCTATCGAACCTCTTCTCTCAAATACTTTGTAAATCTTGAAAACGCAGATCTCGATCGCGTTAGAAATGCAATAACCGGACAATCACTAGAGGCTCTTATACCTGTTTTCCTCCTCCACTCTCCCCTTTCTTAGTTCCAGTAGTTTTTTTCTTAAATTTCTGTCTTCCCTTTTCATGTATCATTAACGAAATTCATTAAATATAATTTTGATTTCCATCCACCCTGCAGTTTTCGAAGCGTATATCTACTATATCATAATTCCTCTTAGGCGTGAATTTAGAAGTAATGCCTTGTGACATGTTACTTAATATTCGTGTTTTAACCATAACCTAATCACTTTTTTTATAAATATAGGAGCTATCTCCTGTTCGTATCCGTATATACTTTATGTCTGTCTTGTTCTTGTTACTATGCGATTCTTTCAGTTACTTTTTTTATGGAATCAGCTATCTTAAATAAATAAGGAGAGACAGAATTTTCGCCGATAATGATCTCACTAAACTCGTTGAACTTCTCCTGGATTACGCATCTCTCTTACGAACATGAGGAAAGCCGGAATGTTTCCGGTTGCTTGCTGGAGTTCATGGCATACTTGATTGAAGTTAGATTATTAGCCCATTCAGTATAAACGTTTCCTACTAAGATCAATAGTTGAACCTTCATATATCTATTTTCCCGTTCTATAGGATTCACTTCCGGATGATAGAGCGGGGTTAGAGATTGGTTGAATCTTGGAACAATACGATATTTGTTGCATTACACCTCCTACGAATTGTGATCCGTTAGCAGATATTATGCGACGTGGGATCCCATATCTGACTTCCTCAATTAATATTCTTGTACAAACTTCTATGGTGGCACGTTTCAAAGGAAATAACTCAATCCATTTTGTGACGACATCTTCTACGACGAATTTCATTGATATCTCTTGGTCATAACTAACAGTCCAAATAAGTCCATCGCTAATACTTCGAATCTTCGTGTTGCCGCTGGAGTTCTCAGCAATCCGACGGGCTTCGTGTTGGATTTGTATTTTCTCTCACATTCGATACACCTTTTGATGTGTTCGCCTATTGTCCTGTACATTCCGGGTATTATAAATAAAATTTGCTGGAAATCCGTTTTATCTACATCATAATGTCCAACAGTAACCGAATCATGATTTTCATATAAGATGCGTTTAATAGCGCACTTCGGTACAACCCATTGAGCTTTCTCGGCGTCTTCGGTAAGTGCGTATATCCGGTATATATGCCATTCGACATTGTATATCCTCGAGAGGTCCAATTTACAAGGTCCAGGTCGTCTTTTGATTCAAACGCATCTATAATCTTTTTGACTTCCAAATGCGACAGCTGTTCTTCTCTTAGTTTAGCAGCTCTGTCCGAAGGTAAGTCGATAACGATCATGCATACTCCACAGTCGTGTTATCGTCTGTGTTATCATCTGTGCACGGTGATCTTGATAACGTGTCTATGACAATGTTCATTTTTTTCTAATAAGTACGCAATCTAGAGATCATACTCCTGAAGACTCAGTGCTCATAGTCGCCCAGATGGTGATTTTAGATTCATTAACTACTTTAACCACTGGTAGTTTGTACTTATCGTAATTCGGACCGGCCATCGATGCCGCTGAATTTCGTAACAGCCCAGACCATGGCAAAGACTTCGCGTTCCGTTGTGGAATAGTTGCGCTCTGCTGCGGTTAATAAGCGATTAGCTACTCTATTAGCATTTCGTTGGTTCCTTCTCCTTGAGCGAGGATTGTTCCAATTGCATAATTGCTGGTAATTATGCAATTGGAGCAATCTGTTCGTATGGTAAACAGTAACTGATCGTCTGCTTGTCTGAACACAGAAGATTGAATAAGCGCTTATTCAATCTTGCAAAAGCGTTTTCTTGGCCTTGCGTCCATGTCCATGAATTAGAAATCTTTCTTGGTTAATATCGTCAATGGTCTGACGATCTCTGCAAGATTCGGGATAAACCTCTGAAACCATGAAGCAGTTTACAGGACATAAGTAAATGCTTTATATTCTTCGGTAGGGGAAAATTCAAGATGGCCTTTACCTTATCATCATCTGGTCATCCCTTCAGTAGTAATTATGTCTCTTAGGAATTTTACTTGTGGGCATGCGAATAGCATTTTTGTCGTGTCGCAGTTTAAATTCATGAGTGAAGACTTTTCTTAAATCTTTCAGATGTTCTTCAGCTTCAGCTTCCGATGAAGCTGATTGAGATGAATTATATCGTCCAAGTACGCCAGTACCGTGATCTCTTCCAGATCTCTTCTAAATTGGTCTAGCAATCATTGAAAAATAGCACCTGATTTTTAAGACCGAAAGGCATTCATTTGATGAAAAGTAAATGGCAGCAAATGGAGTTGTGAACGCTGTTTTATCTCGAGCTTCATATTCACTTGTCAATATCCTGAATAGATATCGATTGACATATAAAATGTTCTCTTCGTGAGATGTAGCAATCATCGATCTTGGGCATCGGATAAAAATCCGTCTTCGTTATACCATAGCATTCAAGCGACGATAGTCAATATAAACTTGTATTGTGCTATCCTTTTTAGGTGCAAGTACTATTGGAGCAGCCAATAGGAATTCACATTTCTGAAAAATATCATTCTAGTATAGCATTAAATTCTTTCTCCAGCATTTCCTTTTTCTGTCATGACATTTTGTAGGGAAGTGTCTACTGATGCGTTATTGCCAGTATCAATAGCATGCTCGGCATATGGTGTGTGCTCTCCCCCTGGTGCAAAGATGTCATTGTCTGCCAATGTTGCGTCGAGTTCCTTGCGCTCTGGAAATAAGGTGCTTCGTCATCACTTAAAGCGTTTATATAATTTAACAGTGTACAGTATCAGGTTTTGTTATAATTCTCGAAATCTAGCTTATAACTAATCTAGCTTGTAACCATTTGCAAAATGCCATGTACGTTGAGGTTTATTACAATGTTGACTTTTTAAATAAAATCCGTACCGAATAACGTATAATTATTATATGTGTGTAGTATCACAAGGAAAATATTTCTCATGCGGTTTTTTACACGAACATCGACTTTAGTTATCCATACGATTTCTTCGCTACGTGTCAGCTAATCCAATGCGCAAATTTGATTTTTTGAATTTCTGTCCTTTTTCGGCGAGTACTTTATAAAGTATATGTCCAGAAACGCTCTTTGCGGAAATATCGATTAAACGCCTTTTGCATCTAGTATTTCCACATTGAGAATCCACGTTTTTCGAACATTGCTCGTATTTCTGAGGCGTCCACGCCTCGAATTTTTCTTCGTTCTTACTATTTTCGTCGAAAATTCGTCTTGCTGCATTTCAGATAATCTTTACGAAAATAACCGGGGTTTCCGCATCCGAAACAAGTTATGATAGATTGAGGATGTTGATTATTCATTTGCGCATCGTCTGAAATATCGTCCGTCTTGTTTTCTTACTCGACGCGTTCGGATTCTTCTGATTCCTCTTTTTGAGATTTCTACATTCGTCCGTAGTGTGTCCGAAGTTTTTGCAGCGTGGACAGTTTTCATGTTTGCGCGACGACATTGTTTAAGCGTTTCATTCTCTTCCGTCTTAATTTCTTCGACTTAACTTCTCGTGCGAGATCTAATAATTCCGTGAACGTCCTTTCGCGTGTATTTCTTCCCGAATTTTACATGATAATAGTCCGTAAATATCTAGCTGAATACTCTCCTTTTAGTGATCTATCATATGGAAATTTTGAAAGCAGCGCAAGCGCTTTACTCGCGAACACATCCGTTGATATATTTTCTTCTTGCTCAGCGAAAAAAGTTTCTCGTATATACGTATGATTTTTTAGAGCCATACATTTGTTTTAGTACTTCTATCACGAATTGTTAATTGTATTTTTGACACGTTGCCACTATATCGACGAGATCTGTGAGGAGAATGGACAATTTCTTTAGCGCATTTTCATCAGATATATCCGTTCAGTCCTTGTATGTACCGATGGCATCGATAAAAGTCTCTACGTTAGATTATATATATTATATAAGGTATATTTATAGATTATATAGACAATTTATATCTATCGAAGCGGGAAATATATTGCGAGCAATTACTTGCGGTTGCGTGGTGTTTGCGACTTGTGCGTTCGTGGCAGATATCTGTATTTGTTGTAAAAGCGTAGCGATCTGTTTATTAACGTAATTGTGTCTTGCGTTTTGTCCTTCCGCCATTTTTACTTTTTGCTTCTTAATCTTGCTGACTTTGCCGACTTTGCCGATTTTGCCGACTATCCTTGTTTTGTGTGATTTCAATCGCACTTGTCGTGATGGCTTGTTTAGAGACGTCTTTCGAGCGATGGCTTCCGTCGTAAACTCGGTCTCTTTTTGAACGCCAATTGTAACCTTAATTGTACCGTGGTTACGTCATCACGATTGGTGATGAAACGGTGCGAGGTGATCGACTGATCGTTCGGGGTAGATCGCAAGTAAACGAGGATTTCGAGCTAATCAGAGGAAAGTTTGCGATAAATAACACAGGTTATGATAAAATAAGAAAGTATATTGTCGCGTTGTACATCGACTCTCTGTCTGGTAATATGGCTGACTAACTGTGTATTATTACGCCGTCTGCCTTTCTTCTCTCGTCATCTCTCGGTCAATCAGGAGTGCCTCGTGGCGGCGGCCTTCGCGCATGTTATAGGGCCCTTCACATTACATATTCAATTAAAAATGTTCTTTCGTTAAGATGTATATCGATAACGATTTGCAATATTCGTTTTTTTCTATTTTGATGACGAAAGTATCGATGTCAGTGATGATAAGAATTTGTACCTTGGTTAAATATTTCAAAGATGATTTGGTTAAAACTCACTTATTGGATATTTTTAAAATATCATGGACATCACATATAATGGAGCTACGGTTAAAAATATGTATAAATTTTTTGTTCAACATTAAAGAAATCATAATTTGGATATGTCCAAAATTATAGATTGCACCGATAATGCAAATATGACGCTTGATAAAAATGAATCTTTCATAACATATTTATTAAAATAATAAAAGATGATCCGAATGTATTTGTATAAGGATGCATATTTCATTCGGCTCATTTGATAAAGCTAACTGTGCTGCAGATATTAAAAAATGTCGAAAAACTTATGCATTCTATTTATTCTTTTTCTCGAAATCCGAAAAAAATAATAAATTTTAGAAAACATTCAAATGTATTGTCGGTAAAAATTTATTGTCGGTATGATAGTACTTTGTATAGTTTCGATCTGTTAGTCGCGGCAGATATAGTCGCGGGCATGTAGTGGCATTTTAGTTTTTTCTTCTTGCAATGCTTTCACATTCTTCTTATATCACGTTTTTTCTTCTTGCGCGTTCGTTGTAATAATATTTCATAATAAACGTTGTCTTTCTTTTGCATACAAATGAAGTAGAAAGTTATATCTTGTTCTTTAAAATTCCATTAGGAATTTTTTATGGACATCGGACTGAAGTAGATAAAGCATGGAAAAAATATACAAGAAGTTTTCAGGAATGATATAACAGAATCAAGCTAACTTTCGTAAGAATGGCACAGGAAAACCTGAAATTCAACATTCCCCTGTTAAACGGAAATTACGTATTTTAGAGACAAGATACAAACGATACTAATACGCGATGACTTATGGGAAGTTATAGGTAAACCACAGCCTGCAGAGGTTAGAGAAAATTGAATAAAACGTAACAACAAGGCTTTAGTATATAATGTTAAATGTAGAGGATAACCAACTGATACATTTTGCGCATAATTTGACGTATGGCAGATTTTGTCAAAGAAGTATGAGTCAACATTCGACAGCAGATTATATTTGTGAAGAAAACTATACGGTATTTATTATCGCAGTGGACCGATGAACACATCGACTCAATCATGGAAGTTGTAGGTCTATTAAGAGGATCAGGAAAACCTCTCGAGGACGAGGAAGTCGTCGCACTAGTTATTAGTGAGTCTCCCAGAATCCTATGCCAGACTCGTTATAGCGCTCGAAAGTAGAGACGAGCCAGATAACAATAGAGTATGTTACCGGAAAGATGCTAGACAAATCAAAGGCAAATCGAAAGTGGTGAATCAAGCGAGAAAAATACTGAAATGGCGCTTCAGATTCCAATTGCGATTCCTAGTAAAAATAACAGCATATTAATATTAAAGGCGAATATAATATTATATAAAGGCGATCATAATATTAATACTAAAGAAAAAAGAAATAACAAAAAAACGCTGACATATTTTTTTATAATAATAAGTCGAGCCATATCAAGGCTGATTGTTTCTCATTTAAGAAATTACAGCAGAAAAATACAAGCGTAGAACAGAGTAAATCTTCGGCAACTGTAAAAGTCGGTACTTCAAATCATATTACCTATAAAATATATGAGAAGGCTCAAATATCTAATATAGGAACATACGTTGACTCTGTGTCATATGACGAACGAGAAATCTTTTTTCTCAATGTTATAGGAAAATGACACTACAGTATCCCTTGCGAATGATTCTTCAATAAGAACTATTGGAATTGGAAACAGCTAAATCTAGTTTGCCAAATCTCTAATAATCATTTTCAGACAATAGAACTCAAAAATGTTCTATATTCCACAATTGGATTAATTTCGATGAAAAAAATAACCGAACAAGGATATCACGTAACGTTCAAAGAAAACACATGTCATATTTATCAAGGACGTTGAACAATTGCAAGAGGCGATTTTGAAATCTATTCTATTAGAAATATTCAAGTTGAGGACAACTGAAGCGGAAGCATGGACTAGAATTGCAAATGTAACAACTTGCATTCATGATATCGTCGTTTTGGACACAGAAATGTAAAAGCAATAAAACGTTTAGTAAGCGAACATTTAGCAACAGGAGTTGTAGCCGAGTATTCAGACGACATTATCTGTGAACACATTAAAGGAAAATTGACACAAATAAAATTTCCAAAAAGCAAAAGAAGAGAGAAAGAGTTGATGAGGCTGATCATTCAGATTTATGTGGTCCGAAGCAGACTCCTATTCCGAGTAACAATCAAGCTATTTTTTGACTCTGATAGATGATTATTCACGTTTCACTGTAGTTCGTTTACTAAAATCAAAGTATTCAGAAATAACTAGAAGAAATGGAAAGAGATCTACAAAAATTTCTACACCAAGGACTTAGGTGATGCTCACCATTACCTCGGCATTCAGATGGAACGCATGAAAGATGGATCATTTTCACTTATTAGGTGTACAACTTTGCTTCCGCCGTTTTTTTTCCGAAATTCGAGGCTTTATTGTAAAAAACTGGTTATACATTTATGATTCAAAGTATTGTCCATCGCTGGCCACTACTTTCTCCCATCTTTCG
>NW_017259544.1:1284264-1287088 GCF_001594045.1 Atta colombica | reverse complement strand
ACACGCTCTTTCACTAATAGCGGCCTCACCATAAGTATTTGAGAGCATTCGATGAGCCTCAGCCGCAGATTTCTTCATATTGAAGCAAAAAATTAAAACCTCCCGCAAATGACGAGAATTTGGCTCGTAAACTGACATTTTCAATCGAGAATAACTTTATGATGCAGACACAAATCGACTAATGTTTCTATGGGATTATATTGACAGATGCCCAAGTTTATTATATGACGTCTATGATCTATTTATTTCGATCACTACTTACCGCTAAAGCCATCTATAGGAAAACGGCGGAAGCAAAGTTGTACACCTAATAATAAAAAAGGAAAAGTCATCAAAAGAACATGTTAGAAGAGAACATTGCTGAAAACAAGACCAGCAAGAATGGAAGTTGGCTATTTAGGTTCCGATACAGACAATAGCGTGCCGTTACCGCATAATACACAGTATAGGCAAGTCATAGACTCGCTATTATATTTAGCTACAGTATCCAGACCGGACATTTCCACTGCACTAGGAATTCTGAGTTGCCGTGTGGAAAAACCTACGGAGCAAGACTGCTAAAGCTATCAAACGAGTGATGCGTTATCTAGCATCTACCTTAGACAAGAAATTGCACCTGTCTTCAACTGGCAAAATGAAACTAGAATGTTTTGTAGACGCGGATTAGATCGGAGATAGGACTGACCGAAAGTCGACTAGTGACGTCTTTCGACTAGGAGATAGAACCGTTGCGTGGTCAAATCGAAAACAGATATCGATAGCAACTTCATCCACAGAAACGAAGTATATTGCTGCATCGCACGTAAGTAAAGAGTTATTTTAGCTAAGGCATTGAAAGACATGAATTTCCCTGCAGAAGGTCCATTAATGAAGATAATCAAGAATGTATTCGATTATTATTAAATGAGTCAAACAGATATGGAATCCGTACTAAACACATTGACGTTTGCTATCCTCAAATTCAGAACCTACAAGAGAAGAAGATATGCAATACTGTCCTTCAGAAAGGATGCTGAAGGATTTATTCACGAAGCCATTGGCTAAACGGTTCCTAGAGTTAACTGATAGCTTGAGAATCCGTTAGGATCGAACTGATCTCAGCGAGAAGGAGTGTCGGTATGATAGCGCTTCATATAGTTTCGATCTTGTTGCATAGTCGCGAGCGGGTGGTGGCGCTTTAGTTTTTTCAATGCAATGTATGCCTCTCGCATTTTTCTTCTTATATTACGTTTTTTCTTCTTATGCATTCGTTGTAATAATATTTCATAATAGACACGTTGTTTTTCTTTTGCATACAAAACGAAGTAGAAAATTGTATCTTGTCCTCTAAAAATCCCATTATTAATAAATAAAGAAAAACACAAAATAATTTATGCTAGTCGGATCTAACCAGATGATTAGCTTTTTTAAATGCGATTAATAGAATTTTGAAACAGTGGGAAGCTTTTCAATAAACTTTTTTGTTAACATCTGTAGAAGATAAAAATCCATTAGCAGATTTAATTTTAAGAGACTCTCAACGATCTTTTCATCAAAGCTTATTTTTAATTTACTTAATTTACTAGTACTTATCTTATCTTTATTTAATAATTTTAAATTGTTTCAATCTGAAAGTATTATAATTGATTATTTAGGAGAAGAAAGTTATAAAGTTTCTACGATTAATTTGTGGACATTTTTTTACATCAAAAGCATTCGAGAATATGTATAAATAAAATTAACAAAAAGAAATCCGAATATGCTATTGCCGAATACGCTATATATGGAAAAGATTAACATTGAATTTACTGCAAAGCCAACATTATCTAGTATATTGTTAATCAAAATAATGATATATTTGAATTTAAGTTAAGATGTTTAAAATTTTACCAGGTAGTAGTCGAAGATAGATGATAAATTAATTGCAGAATTAAAATGTTTATACCCCCTCTCCCCCTTCCTCAACTGTTGCATTAAGAAGTTCTAACCAGCCTAATCTAGAATATATTTGTGACAAGTACAGCAACATAATTATCGATAAAAATTCTGTTTTAACAGAATGTTAAAATATTATTTTGAGAGTTTATTATCAGAACAATTATGCCAAATCAATTAGAATTTTGGCATGAATTGTCCGAAAAAAACCGTTCAAAAACGAAAGTTCAATAGTTATTAAAGAAATTGAAATTGACCACGGCAGGAATCAACACAATGTTTAACTATTATGATTCTTTAATTGGTTAATACAAGTTGCAAGAATCAGATCTAATATGCGTAAATTTTGTAAATTAAAATATGATGTATGAAAGAATTGAGTAATAAAATTATCGTAATGAATAGAAATTGCTATTCATATGAAATTAAAGAAAATATAATATAAAGGAAATATAATGAGCTGAATCAAATAAGTCAAGATTTATGGTTACTAAGAATGAAATTAATTCAAATTTAATAATCAAATTGATAATTTGATAAATAGGTTAGATCAGGTTATAGAAGAGATATAGTTAAAATAACATACGAAACAGAAAGAACCAGTGCAAACATATAAATGAGATATACAAAATATGACATATTACATAAGATAAGACATATACAAGTAAATATTGTGAATATAGTGTAAACAGAAAATTGGTATATTGTTTACTTCGTAAAGACTGTTAATGACGAATATATTAATTGAAATCTCAATGGAGGTTGTCAACAAATAATTTATTAGTTATATAATATAGTTGGAATTGACGAACGACTAGGCAATTCTCACTCAATAAACAATGAATAAACAATGAATGTTTAATAGCAACTTTCAAAGTAATTTTGTAATCGTCTTAGAAATGATATTTAT
>NW_017259544.1:1271292-1284164 GCF_001594045.1 Atta colombica | reverse complement strand
ATATATATATATATATATATATATATATCACGTTCCAGAACATTTCGAAGATGCGTATGAGACTTATCGCTATGGCGCAATTTAGCATACCAAATTATTATAAATACTTATTCGGGCATATTCCACAAGAAACAAAGAAAATTGCCAAAAAACATGTTTCAATGGTTTCCGAATGACGCTATCCGTAAATTCTCGTGATCGTCGAATCGTCTTTCAATG
The DNA here is from genome assembly GCF_001594045.1 of Atta colombica. NCBI lineage: Eukaryota > Metazoa > Arthropoda > Insecta > Hymenoptera > Formicidae > Atta > Atta colombica. The sequence continues at coordinate 1,283,945 of NW_017259544.1, read as the reverse complement.
CACGATAGGTGTAATTCTTTACCTCGGCGATCAAAGAATAAAATCAGGCGACTCGGGCCTCAAAGTTATATAATGATTCTACTTTATAGAATCAGGATCTCAACGATATACTACTTTCGTTTCACTTCGTAAAGTAAAGCGATTCGGGCCTTCGTTTTTCTTACGAATATGTGCTTATATATTAATGGCAGATCTTGATTGGGGAAAGATGACAAGGAAGAAGCTATCACAGCGCCACTCAGTGGACCGGGCAGCGCACACGCTCTGCACCACCGCCAACCGCATGTGCCGATAAATGCATACACGCGGGAAGTTTAAATAGTACAGTTCGTAACATTTCGCCCGCCTTCGTTAATTAAAGTTAACGAATCATATTACCAATTATCAGTGTTAACGGGAAGAGCACAAAATTTAACTATAGGTCTCTTTAGAATTGAAGTGTGAATTTTGATGGTGACTACTCGGATCAACGCGCCTGGATGAGTTTCAACAACTCCTTCTAATGGCTATTTTACTAGAGGATACCTTTTGTCTGTTACCAGCACCACGGAACCTAAATCGATCAACTCAATCCTTCTATTTAGATATAGTGTGATAATGCTGTAAATTCCTTAGACCATCTGGTCGAGAAACAATCTATCATATGCCTTATTAACTGCCATCTCGAAAGACGCGAAGTTTCCAAGGATGGTTCCGATATAACGGTGAGTGCACAGTCCATGAGGAAGTTCTAACTCCGTTAGAATATTCAGATCTTCTGGATCGTCACTGCAAGGAATCAGAAGTTTGGAATTAAGAATAGCTTCTATTTGGAGATGAAGAATGGATTAAAAATGGTATTCATAAGTCTCTTCATAAGTCAACAATGTCTCTCCAACGATTTTTAAATGTGATACTTCACCGATTTCACTTCTGCCTCTCATTTTCCATCGAAATATGGTGCCGACGGAGGATTCAAGTTTTTAATGAAAAATAGAATTCTGCATTTCTTTTCCAGAAGCGCTTCGCAACTTGCAACTCAATAGTAATTATTGGGTGAAGTAAGGAAGAATTAGGAATCCTTTGAAGACGTTTGATTAATCGTTAGTAAATGGCTGATTCTAAGTAATCGATTCAGAATAAAGTACTTTAGTAGTAAATCCCAACACTCGACAATACGGACTCCAGTTTTCGCCACTCAGGCCTCTCCTCGGGCGCCTCCTCGACAAATGCAGGAACCAGCTCTCGAACTGCCAAATTGGCAAGACTCTCTCGGCCGGCATGAAACCCTACTGAGCCCGCGGCAATGACTCCTGCACAAAACAGACTCTGCTATGAACAAGTCTTTCTAATGGGACGGACGACCAGCGATCCAAATAATGGTGAAGTCCGTTCACAACAAACTAGAATGCTGCTCCATTCCAGAATCTGTACCAAATGTGCCACCAATCTGGTGAGGAGAGCCACTCCCGCGAACTCCAAGCATGGTACAGTCACTCATCCCAACGGTGGAACCTTGGTTCTTGAACAAACTAATTGAGTAGAAATGACATCACTGGATATCGAATGACTATAGACCGCAGCGTAAGAGATACATTCCATGCAGCAAATTCATGTATCTCAAAGGATTAATCAGATTTCAAATCTAACCGTCGTAGAAAGGTGAGTGTAGACAAATTCTATAAATATTGAACAAACAAAAATTCATTTATTTGCAGTAGAAGGAGAAAGAAGATTGTCTCATTCTAATCGCAAAGTCCAAATTTCTTGCATTATCTTAGTTCCTACGATAACAGGTGAGAAAAATCCGAATGGATAATATAACTTGGCTATAGTAGACAAAACGATTCGCTTAGCAACATTCTCAGTTGGCGTGATATAAAAGATGAATTGAAAGATATATGTGTTAAAATGTCAAGATAAATCGAGGGACAATGAGGTTCTCCTCAATTAGTACAGAAGAACGAGATGTCTTGTCTCTCTCTCGGGAAGTGAATTTAGTGCTTCAGAATCGTTAGTGATTCATTTTTGCAGTCGAAATCCGCCCGCCATACAAAGTTGATTTACTTGCTGTACGGTAACTCTTGCTTGCTCCATGGAATCTGCTTCTTCAACAGATCGTCCACGTATCTGCCATAGGTAAGTATTGGGATTGCTAACAGAAATGTCTTTCCCTCATCCTTTATTAATTGATCAACAGGCACGAGAAACTAGAAAAGGAGCTCAAGTTAGCCATAGGTAACTGTCGTGAATTCGTAATTTTAAAGAATTCGCTTCATCTTTACACAAAATACATTGATGCTTCCAGTCATCAGGGTGTATCTTAATTTGTCGATAAATTTTTTTCTATATCAGAAGAAAAAACATAACGAAACTATTGGAACCATATTAAGACATTGACTCGGTTTGCAATTTAGGACCGACGTGCAAAAGATCGTTCAACCGTTAATGTTGAAGTAGTCTAAAACACCTTAAACACCATGCATAGTTTCATGGTTAGACTAGTTTCTCTCATTACTCCATACTGAGGTAGGTAATCATGAGACAGTTCAGGAACAGAGTCAAGCACTAATTGCATGTGATACAATGTTGCGTATTTAGCGATGAAGTCAGAATATTTTTGCGTAAGCAAAGTCCGATTTGAATCGTTTTGTGAATAAGGTGAGTGACCTTTCTTTTAAAATCTTAAATTCTTTTAAAATCTTCTTCTAAAATCAGGTTGCTAACGGGTTGCTTGAATGATAGCTTGACCACATATCGATCATATGGTAAATGATACTCTTGAATGAATAATTCAAAAGTGATCTTCACGTTGTTGTTCATCCAGAATTAAAGGATGATCGCACGAAGACGGTACTTCCTTTAGTTCTCAAAATTTGTGTAATATGGAATACAAATTCTCTCCTGTAGTCATATGACAACTTTGAGCGTTGTCAAGAGTCATCTGGTGGCACTTTGGACCGGAGATAATCCATCCAAATTTGATGAATTGAGCTATCGGAGAATTCTGTTACTAATCCTTCAACAATAATAGATCCATAAACGTCTGCTCCCAAGACAAGGTCAATCTCACCAGTACTCGAAAATTGTGAATCAGTCAATTACAATCCTTCCAAATACGGCCACAATTTCTTATTTACATGTCCACATGGAATGAACGACGTAAGATTCATCAATATATGAGCAGTGACGATACACATGAATTCTGATTGAAAATGCGGGCTGAGTCCAAAGCTGCCCCTTGTTCTATTAGCGCCTACTATCTATTCCAACTAGAGATTGTCGAATGCTTTTGAGTCATTTTCAAGCGTTGGATCCTCTTGGAGATTAGTGAAATTTCCTTGATCGATTAAGGCTCTTATTGTAGTGATGTTGCCATTAGGGAACGTCACTCGAACTTGAGCAGTAGCCAATTAGCAGTAGTAATATTTGAAACAGAGGGAATGTAGAAACCGTGACGGAATGCATGACTTGTTCTTCTTCAGGTTTTGAAGTAGTAGCAAGCATGACAATTTCACTGTCCACCTTGGCCTTGGTGGAATTAGCAGATCCAGGGTGAATTGAGGTATGATGCTTGCGTCTATACTTAAGACAACGTTTAGAAGTTAAATAAGTAGCAATTCGATGGATCTCCAGACAATTAAAGCATAATTTGTGCTTATTAATAAGTGCCATCTTTTTTAGTTATCGATTTCGACATAATATTGAGAACAAGCAGAAGTATGATGCTTTGCAGAACATCTAGCCCTGACTTGAGTCTCTTTGACCAGACTTTCCTTAATAATAAGCTTTAGCGAAGGTATTGCGGTTGAAAACGAATATTTTCCAGAACGGGATCTCTTAAAGACTTGAAAAGAACGAAATCGTGATACTAAGAATTCAGTAAATTGAGACCATGTAGGTGGTTCTATGGTTGAGTCCAGATGGTGTTCCCAGACTTTTACTAATTCCGAATCGAGGCACTGAATTATTATAAATATTAGGTGTACAACTTTGCTTCCGCCGTTTTCCTATAGATGGCTTTAGCGGTAAGTGGTGGTCGAAATAAATAGATCATAGACGTCATACAATAAACTTGGACATCTGTCAACATAACCCCATAGAAACATTAGTCGATTTGTGTCTGCATCATAAAGTTATTCTCGATTGAAAATGTCAGTTTACGAGCCAAATTCTCGTCATTTGCGGGAGGTTTTAATTTTTTGCTTCAATATGAAGAAATCTGCGACTGAGGCTCATCAAATGCTCTCAAATACCTATGATGAGACCGCTATTAGTGAAAGAAAGTGTCGTGAGTGGTTTCAACGCTTCAAGAACGGTGATTTTGACGTCCAAGGTCATGCTCTGTATTTGGTGGGACCAGCTCGGCGTAGTGTATTATGAACTGTTAAAACCGACTGGAACAATCACAGGCGATCGGTATGGAACGCAATTGATGCGTTTGAGCCGAGCATTGAAAGACAACCGGCCGCAATACAACGAGAGACACGATAAAGTGATTTTGCAGCATGATAATGCTCGATCCCATGTTGCGAAAGTGGTCAAGACATACTTGGAAACGTTGAAAGGGGAAGTCCTACCCTACCCGCCGTATTCTCCAGACGTTGCTCCCTCTGACTATCCCTTGTTTCGATCAATGGCACACGGCCTGGCTGACCAGCACTTCCGGTCTTATGAAGAAGTAAAAAATTGGGTCGATTCGTGGATAGCCTCAAAAGATGACCAGGTTTTTCGACGCGGGATTCGTACGCTACCCGAAAGATGGGAGAAAGTAATGGCCAGCGATGGACAATACTTTGAATCATAAATGTATAACCAGTTTTTTACAATAAAGCCTCGAATTTCGGAAAAAAAACGGCGGAAGCAAAGTTGTATACCTAATATAAGAAAAATCATCTCACGTACCAACAGGTCTTCGAAGATTTTCTAAAGATCGATGTATCTGCATGATACTTGTATACAATCGCAATTCTGTAACGGACTCCCTTGTCATGCGTTTAAGAGCAAGTAAAGAAAAGCTGCGTTTATCAATTATCTCTTATTTTCGTCAGAAAGGAATCAGAGCCGCACGCTTTGAGAAAGTTATGATCAGTAAGTGCCATATTCTTCAATAAATATGCAGCCGGACCAATCAAACTGGTTTTTAAATATTGCAGTTTCTCAACAGAAAAAAGAGAAGGATTGATGATTATCAAAGAGGTAAACAGGTCCTTGAAAGAGATCCAATCGAAGTCCCATTAAATTTTGGTAGGTCAATACGAGATAATCTCGTTTGATGATAACGTGGCGATCCAGTAGAAGTATTAAGATGGGCGGAAGACGATTCAAGTGAAGCTCCACGATCTGTATCGAGCAGCAAAATTATACGTTCCGAGATCTCTAAATAAAGTTCGCATGTAGTGGCAAATAAACTCTCTGTGAAATAAGAATGGTTAAGAACTTGCAACTTATCGTCAGAACTAAGATTTCTTATTGCTACTCCAATTGCGTCATTTACAATGGAGAATCTCTCCCAATCTTCCTTGCGATGAATCGTGCTTGTATTCTTTGCGAATTCAAGTAACTTAACTCGATCTTATACTGTCATGCACTGCATTGGTAATCAGGTTATTAAATGCGAGTTGCTGTTCTAACCTCTACATGTGCAAGTCTCATCCTGCCAAAGCTAACATATCCGGCTCGAAGGATCAAATGTTCGCTTATACACTAATGGCAATAAGTACTCACTCAACTATTGAATCTGCTGAACGCAGTCATCATTATATTAACTGTATTTTTGTGATTTATTAAATATAAAAAATTTCAAATGGTTCGATTAATATTTATTTTAAAGTCGACATTCATAATCGATCCTTATTTCAAGATCGTCTTAATAAGATCGATCTAAGATATTAATAAGGTTCTCTGGTAGATAATATCTTAAAATAAAACTTAAGACGATGTTAAATATAAGAATCGACTATACTAAAAATATGTTGTATAATTTTATTTTAAATATCATAAATCGTGCTCGCGAGCTACAACTTCATCGTGTCCTCTGTGACTTTTTACTGCTTAAAGGAATTTTCGTACGAGATAAGTATAGGATCACGACAGACAGATTCTCACAATTATTCGAGCTTTTCACTAAATAATTTTGGCGGCACGAGAGAACGTGCCATTCTTTCAATAATTTTCGTCTTCATTAAATTATTTGCTCCCAATTAATTCGCGACGGCAACAGGAGTGGGTAAGAAAGATAAGGAAATTGTCGGAGAAGATAGGTTGAACCACACACAAATTAATAATGAAATAAATAAAAATTATATTTAATGAACCGAGTTACAACTAATATTTGGATTCTTGCTCCCTAACTTGGATTTAACAAGATTTACTTCCGCGAACGACAATTATGACTTATTTTTAACGCCGGTTCAACAGTTGCACTTGATATCTTAATTTTCCGAAGGATCACCTTCGGAGGTGGCGAATATATGGTGATCAAATATTCCCGACATCCGTCGACAGCAATACAATAATTCGTGTTCCGAGCGAGAAAGAACCCACGAGGGCAATCTCGAATTCGAACAATACTCCGAACACACAATTTACAGCACGGCACAAAAAATACAAAACAAGACGAAAAATGACTCAATTGTGACAAGAGAGCGCGAATTGACAATCAATAATTTTCTTGTCTAACGACAAGGCTCGAGCGGATAGTACATGGCTAGTAGTTCCACGGATCTTGATGGCGGCTTAAACCGGCTGCTTGAAATCACGCGAGTTTTCACGCGCGATTCATTCGATGCCACAAATCCGATGATTGACAGCTTCACAAAGGTGGCGGCATTTATCTCACCAATATTCTCCTCTGGTCCTATCGCGACAATCCTTGATTATAAAGAGCTCACTACTTCTCAACAGCTCATTGCTTCTCGAATTTCTTGACAGCGAGGAAGTTTGCGTCCTCTTACAATCAATGCCGACTCAGCCACAAAACGAGTGCCGGGAATTTTCCGCGGATTCAAGTTCGGCTCCCTTCTAATAGGGGCCATGTCATGCGCCAATTGGTCCTTGTTAATCACGCGGACCCGCGTATCGTATAAATCCTTGCGGGCCGCGAATCCTTGCATCTTAGAGCGCGCAATATAAATTTCCATAGATTCCTGCGTCCTAAATTATTCGGGCTGGCATGGGATATTCAGTTCTTCTAGCTGAAGCTCTTCAGCTCCATGTCGAGATATTTATATCTTCGACTGGCGGTTGTATTATTCATCTGGTAGCCGAGAGTTTTTACCTTCCATTGCTCCATTTTGTAAGTAGCGTGCGATATAACGAAGTTCAGAACGAATTATAAAATAAATATGAATGATTCTACGATTTGTATCCGAGCTCCCTTGCGCGGTCCTCCAAGTCCAGTGTCGCACCTTCGTCCTTCTTGTCTCCTGCTTCCAATGATAGATGAGACGACGAAATTACAAAACGATATTTGAGCCATCGAGTATAGTTCACTGATAACTCTAAGTCTAAATACGAGACTAAAAGAATTAAGTTCTTTATAGAAAAAATAGATGAACGCAGTCAAATGAATGAATAGCGCACGTTGGCATATGCGTTCGCATACGCGCCCATTTACGCGGTTACAGCTCTTCGAGTTGAGAGGACGCAAGATTTCCCGCAGACACTTGAAAATAATGCACAAAAATTGTTGTTACGTTACAATAGATCTGTCATTTTTTAATAATAAATATTTAATATAATTGTATATAATATAATTTTATTTTGAATATTATATAAATATATTATTTTTTAATAACAAATATATTATATAATTGATAATTCTGATCACGATTGAAAGCGCAATTATCGAAGTTAATAGAATCACCAAGAGCTGCTATCTCAAAGTGTGATTATTCATGATTATGTCTCGAGGTGCGAGACAATGCGTAATACTCGTGGATCCCGGCAACTATCGATTGATATCGATAATGATAAGATTTATAAATCGTTAAGGGACCTAATCGCGATCAACCAAATTCCATTAACGTAATAATATTCGTACCTGCAAATCAGAAGAAGGGATTATAAGTTTATTAAAAACTGTTACTTCTAATATACATACTAAAACATACTTGCGTACTTTTGGTAGAGAATATTTTACACTGATATACACAATATAACACCGCGCACCGGACGGGGCATTTTTCTTTTTGTCGTAAATAGAGGAAAAGATCGTCCATTGCTCGCGGATTTTCTCTAAACGATCCGTTGCTTGCATAAATATACCGAAATTGTGTGTTTTCGGAATCGCGAACAAAGATTGTGGAATTTTTTAACAAATATTCTAATGATCATTCACTAGTCAAACACTCTAATCGTTTCAACTCTGTTAGATCTCCTGTGTATTAAGAAATAAATGTGAAGTGATAATTGCGATTTTGCGATTTTGCGATCACTTAGCAATACCTTCGATCACACCTGAAATTTGCTTCTTCCTTATAATTTTCTGCTTATATAATAATATAAGCAGCATATTAATAGCTTATACGGTCTTACATATGTCTGAGCACTATCTATCGGTACGCATATTAATGTCATGTTTTACAGCAGTAGTATAAGATAAGACATCGTTCTCTAAAATGAAAAATATCGCAAAAGTCGTCGGAAATTTATTTTAATTCTCTGCTTTCTTCCGTATTAGGTTCGTAGTTGCTTTTGTAAACGGTCCTTCCATACGTGTACTCGTAGATTCGATGTCTGTGCAGTGAGTAACTATGGCTGTCTTCTCATATGTCTTCTTCTTGCCAGTCAGTAAGGTAATATTACTAGGATTCCTAGATGATGTCATCTGGAGAAATGTTCCCATTCTCGAAAACAGTAAAAAATCGACGTCACGATTTGTTGCGTTTCTACAGTTTCTACAATTTTCGTATGTGTTATTGGATTTTATTACATATTTTCGTCAGCAGTGATCTTTATTGAATTGGTGAGTAAATAATATTCCATAGCAATGTTTACTTGCAATTGTGTAATATTATAGTTCCCATTTTTTTAAATAATTGGCGAAAAAGAGGTTAGACCGCGATTTCATTACTCGATGCTATTAATATTATTCAACAACCAACAATTCAATTACAGAAATCCTCCTCTCTTCTTGTTGTTTTTATCGATTAAGAAGCAAGTTCGCATATGATTGAATAATTATTGACAGATCATTAAAAAGACTGTAATTTATAAGCATCATGATTATTTGCAATTTCAGTGTGACAGGTCTGAAGCGTGACAGGAGATGATTATTGTTCGATTCGACTACGATGTAAGCTAGTAGTAGTGATGATAAAACACTCATATTCTCAGGAGGATATTCCCCGCATGAACTAACAATTTGCACTTGTGAGTAAGCGAAGTTAATGTTATATGACGAAGTGAAAATCTGTTGTTTGGATTGAATCAATTTGATTGAAAACGTAGAAACGATATAATTCTTTCACACGATGACAAATTTATCTTTGTTATGTTTTTGTTTACTACATTTACTTCTGTTTTTTTTCGTCGCATAATACAATGTGTATATTCGACCGAACGTTGCTTCATTGTAATTGATAATAAGATAATTTTAAATAATTGTACTTTAAATTATTATATTTTATTTTTTAATTTCATTTTACTTCTAAATTATATTCATTTCTGTAATGTATTCATTTCTGTAATGTATTCATTTCTTTAATTATAATTTTTTATTAAATAAGCTTTGTATGTTATCATTGCTATAAACTGTTATCATTGTTATAAGTAAGGCGTTCTACGTTTATGAAGGAGGCGTTAAACAATGGTGCACTGATTGCTATTATCAAGATGAAATTGATTTGTTGATTCATCTGACAGCGATTTTTCGGATACGGAACAATGAATTATTCATGAACGCAATTCCCATAATTCATAGCAAAAGGCCCAGAATACAATCTTACATGGATATTATTAGTTTATATGACAATGACAAATCAAATTTTCGGTGAGTTATTATCCTGCAAAATGCATTTCTATATCACGTTGAAATACTGGTTAATGGCAAAAAATGTTAATATAGATATGAAGTGTTACATTTTTCACTTACTAAAAACATTAATTAATGTTATTTCAAATGAAATGAAATATATATCAACCATATTACAAAGCTTGTCATCGGAGTTTGCGTAGAAGGGAAAGGGGGGTTTGTTCTTTTTCTCTCTCTCGTCCATTGCGATATCTCTTTCTAACTCCTTATCCTCTTTCTCCCACCTATTATATTCTCTGTCTCGTAGTTCTACACTTACCATACTATTCGCTCTTTCTCCAACTCTCGCATTCTTTTTTTTTATTTTGCATATAATTTTATTAAATAAATATGGTATTTGTTTTTTACAATTTTTAATAATATGACATAACAACTAATTATAATATTTTTTTAATAATGTAGTACTACTCAAGCGTTCTTAATTACTGAATCATTATTAAAACTATTATTGAGTAGCTATCGAATATACAATATTAAACTATATATACTACTGAACAGCTCATTATTGATAGACTCTTAATTATAGGGGAAGGGAAAATAAAATAAAATGCATTTTAAAAAAATCTCATATTTCATTTTTTTTCAACTTGATATATTTTTTTCTGGCGTTGCGATCACCAGTTTATGTTTTTTTAAATACATTCTGTAACGCACAATTCTTAACATTTTCACATTGCACAATATTAATAATATCCAGATTTCGGAAAGAATCTATATCTTCATAATCAACATCCAGAGTCTCAATGGTCACTATCAAATATACCAGCCAGCCATTCATGTTTTTTCATATCCTTTAACATATATTTGAGAGTACAAATAAGTTTCCTCCGTTTTTAATCAAAAATTAAGCATTTATTGTGAAAGAACGATACACAATGTTTTATTCAAAGTAATGGCATCGCTAGCCACTACTTTTTCCCATCTTTCTGGTAACATGTGGATACCGCGTCGGAAGAACGCTTCATCTTTTGAGGCTATCTAATCATCGATACAATTTTTGGTATCTTCATATGATGTGTTGCTCAGATAGGCCATGCGTCATCGATCGGAACAAGTGGTAGTCGGAGGAGTATGTCTGGAGAATACGGCGGGTGAGATAGAATTTCCCATTTGAGTGTTTCTAAGTAGGTTTTGACCGGCGCCGCAACATGTGGTCGAGCATTATCATGCAGGAGAATAATTTTGTCATGCCTGGAGTAGTAGTGAGCGCGTTTTTCCTTGAGTGCTCGGCTCAATCTCATCAATTGTGTTCGGTAGAGAGCCCCAGTAATGGTCTCGTTCGATTTGAGCAACTCATAATACACGACACCAAGTTGATCCCACTAAACATTTTACACAACATGAGTTATACAACATGAGTTTTTTTCCATGAATATTCGGCTTGGCTGTCGATGTTGAAGCATGACCAGGTGGTCTCCATGATTTTCTCTTCTTTGAATTAGTAGTGGATCCATCACCAATGACTATACGATGCAAAAAACCCTTTTGTTTATGCCTGGCAAGCATTTCACATATGAAAAATCGGCGTTCAACGTTTCTCGACTTCAGTTCATATGGAATCCAATTCTCTTGCTTTTGAATCATTCCCAATGATTTCAAACGATATGAAATTGTTTGAGTCACTCCTAATGTAAGTGCAAGTTCTTTTTGCGTTTGGCACGAATCTTCATCCAATAATGCTTCCAATTCCGCGTCTTCGTACACTTTCGACCTTCCGCTGCGTTCTTTGTCTTTGACGTCAAATTCATCATTCTTAAATTTTTGAAACCACTCACGACAACTTCTCTCATTTAAGGCAGCATCATCATATGCTTCTACAAGCAATCTATGAGTCTCAGCTGCAGATTTCTTCAAAGTAAAGAAGTAAATCAAAAGCAAATGACGCTTATTCGGCTCGACATTTTCGTACAAAAAAAAATATATGATGCTGATACAAAATCGCTAATATTTCAAATTATGGTGTTGCCAATCTTATTATATATCGTTCTACATCAAACAATTTTAATTATAGTTTATTAGTGGCGTTTTTTGCAAACGGCGGAAACTTATTTGTATTCCCACATGTAGAGCCTTATTATCATCTTCTTCTGCACCAATTACAGCCATCGTTTCATATGTACGGGATCATCCATCGGGATCATCCATCGGATCTTTTCATTGCAATATGATGGTGATAAGCATTCAGCCAGAAAGCGCAATATTTTTCAGATTTTGTCAAGAAGTTCCATGAGACATATAAAAATATAATGAAAGAGAATAGCTCCTTTTCTCAACACTGCTATTTCGTTCACAATAAATTTCTTTCTAAGATCCTTGCAGATTCACAAACGTTAGTACGATTATGATGACTTTTCGAGACTGTGTTTGATTACAAAAAAAATTTAGTTTTTATCTCTTATATTGAAAAGAGATGGAGGATATTTTTTTTAGTGATAACAATTTACGTAATCTTGCGTACTACATTAAATAATAAGGCTAAGGTATTCGATCATATGGTATCATGTATTAAAAGATAATAGGCTGTAGTAGGATATATAAAGAGATTCTGGACACTATGTATTAGTGCGTATACGTATATGCGGTGTGTGTGTGTGTGTGCGTGTGTGTGTGCGTGCGTGGTGCGTGCGTGCGTGCATGC
>NW_017259544.1:1270894-1271192 GCF_001594045.1 Atta colombica | reverse complement strand
GTGTGTGTGTGTGTGTGTGTGTGTGTGTGTGTGTGTGTGTGTGTGTGTGTGTATGTGTGTGTGAAGGATCAGGAAGGGAGAAGTGCACACAGATGTTAGGGTCCCGCGGTGTGGGGGATGACATCACAGGGAGGGGATGACGGGAGAGAGAAAAGCGCGTCCCGGGAGAAGGGGTTTGTTCCTTTTCTCTCTCTCTCTCTCTCTCTCTCTCTCTCTCCAACCTATTATCTTCTCTCTCCTGCATTGTAGAATGCATTGTAGAATGCATTTCTCTTTGTCCCACCTGTTGCGGTTCTAT
>NW_017259544.1:1249191-1270794 GCF_001594045.1 Atta colombica | reverse complement strand
ATATAATAGATATTTATGAAATATGAGCAATTATAATAATATTTTTATTAATATAATTAAAAAAGGGACAAGCGCACTTTCTTATCTACTAACTTGGAGTTGAGAAAAAAGATAATTAGAAGGAATGAATCATTTTTGAAGACTGAGTAATATAATATATTTAATACATTTATTTTTCATGTGACGCAACGTATACAATATTATTTAACGCGTAAACTATTAATTCACATTCTATAATAGAATTTCCATCATAAATTTTGTACAAAGTATTTACAGCATTGATTAGTAATGCAATTTTGACATAAAAAAGTCACAAAATATTTAAATTTCTCACTAATAATATAAGTATACTGACACAGTTCAAAGTATACATGTTCGAGTTCAAACATGAAAAAAATGATTTTTGGCTTCATGTGCAAGTACGTATCATGCAATGATATTTTTACATTATATTCATTACCAATTTTAACAAGTTCCACAATTAAATCTTGAATCGTTAGAGAGAAGGAAACAGTTGATACTAATTGTTCAATATTTGCTGGTCTCTCGATGAATGCCTTTCATGTCATATGAGGCAAAATTATGCGATTACCTTGATTATCATCAATCATAATTTTTATACACAATTTTTATATATTAGGACATAAGTCCCACGCTGATTCCAATATCCAGATATTTATAAGCTGTAGATCAATGCAAATCTCCTTCTCAAAATATAAGGTGTATGACAAGATGTCGAAGATATATAAGATGTGCTGTTAAAGAAAGAAGAATACAGATAAGTAGAAAAACATATACCAAAAGCGTATAAACAAAATTTTATATAATTGAACACAAATTTATTGTCCCTCACATGTTTCATCTCCCATTTGAATTGAAACACAGTAGTTCTTTTCGCTGTATATTTTCAAGAGTTTTTTACTATTCGATTTCCTTTGAGACTGATGCGATAATGTTAGTTGAGCTCTTTTTTTAAACAGTGTTCCATTCCACTTTTTACATATCCCAAAATAGAGGGGATTTTTTCATTTTCAATCCTATGTCAAACTATGTAGTGACACATAAGAATGCACTTTGATCAAATCTTTTTTTTTTCTATGAATCGACGCCGACAACAACAATAAAGTCTATCTGTTCCCATTCTCTTCTCAAAAATGCATTTTGGATATATATAATATATATATATGGATATATATACAATATATCAAATGTGGATTTTACTTATCTTAACAACCGTAGATATGAAATCATTACATTACTTTTCAAATTATACAAGATACAGACTTATATCGTAAGAATGCATTCTGACGAACATTTTTATCTGTGGGTTCGACGCCAATACCAAGAATAAAGTTTTATCTATTCCCATGCTTTCTTTTCAAAAATACTTCGGCTTATCTTTTCGATTGCGATAAAAAAATCATTTCTTCGAAAACATGTTCAAATATGTTAGAACACGTTAGAGTATGCAGCATACCAAAAATGATTCATTTTCGGTATAAAAGATTTTCTTTTTGGCAGCACATTTTACTAGCAATCGAGTTCAGAATTTATTCAATGTTATCGGTGTTATATCAGTGTGTGTATGCTTAATGGAAAAATGGATTTTGCTCATCTCACGAGAATGAAATGATGGGCGAAGAAATAAATGATCAACATGAAGAAATAAATGATCAACATAAAGAAATGTCTGACCAGGAAATGTCCGATGATCTGTCAAGTGATTCGTGTTTCGACAGTGACATGGAGAACGATAATGAAATAATATATCGAGATTTAAATCGAGCTCAAGTAAACGCCTTAAATCCTGTGAAAAAATGTGCTATATTGAGTTCTACTACACTGAAGGTCATGGAAGATATTGCTCAATATTGTAGAAATAAACGATCAATTTTTAAGTCTTCGTATCGTTCGAAAACCAACATATGTACAACCTCGGAGGATATTCCTGTTCGGAATGTAAAAATTTACTTTATCAAATAATGCCTTGTAACATGTGTCCTATTTGCACACAGTGATACAAGGTGAAAATTTTATCAAAGATACAAAAATAGACTAAAAATATACATTTCCTCAAAGTTTTTTTTAATGAAAAGATTGTGAAAAAGAGGATATTATAATATGAAGCAAACAGAGCGTGAGTTGGTAGAGCATTCCGCTCAGTTGAATATACGAGAAGAGTACGTCGCATGGGAACAGCGTTGCGATGTGTTTATCGAATCGCTGGAAGAACAGAGTCGTGTTAAACGATTATCGATTGGGATCAAACAATCGTTGATCGCTCGTATCGCGCGACTTGAAAGTTTTAAAGAGTCAGTGCGTGATTGTTTTGTGCAAGTGGGTGCCGGGTACAGTGCGGAACTCCGATGGCGTGAGATAGATACGGCATTCGAAAGCCGTATACTGACTGGTGCCGTGAACTCCAGGCACATCAAGCCTTGCCAATTCCTCGAAGACGCGAGTGAAATTGTGCTGAAACGTGTGCGAGACGTTATGCAGAGACATAACTCTATAAAGATAAATATTGTATTCAATGGTGAATTCATAGCAGGTGATAAACGTGTGAATAAAAATATCCACAAGAAATTATGAATTCTTCAATACATATGATTTACAAGAATGGTAAGCGTCGCGCATCATCGAGCCTATCCTAGCATCACTGGAGGAATTCCAGGAACGCGATAATGGGCGCTGAATTTGACTTTCAACAAATACAATCCGTTGCACGCAGATTATCACATTGAATTATCGCGAGAGATTAAGATAAAGAAAACAGTAATCAACGTGCAATTCATGGACAATGCGTGCTTCGCGTCAGTGGCTGCCGTACACACACACCGTTTCTACACGGCTAGTAATCATACAAATCGAGAATCCTCATATCAGCACTATAATACCGTATTAAATCTCCAAGGCTTCAGTTTCCATGACACTGAACTAAATAATAAAATTCGAAAATCAGAATAATATCTCCGTCAATGTACAGTATTGAGGAACAGAAAAAAATTCTTCCGACTCACCAGCCAAAAGAGGGACAAGCATGTTAATTTGCTGCATGTAGGATCCAAGATGATAACGCGAGGCATTTTGCGTTGATTAAAGATCTGTCCCGCCTCGTGAGATCGCAAATTATTAGATCCAAGTATAAGAAATATTTCTACGATCGGTAAGTATAATGAGAAAAAAAAATCGATAAAACAATATTAAAAGAAAGTAGTAAATATAATAATAATTTTGTATGATCTTTTCAGGTGTCTATATTACTTCAATACAAATGAAAAATTACAGTCACACTCAGTAGACTGCGGTAAAATGAATGACTGCACCATTCGATTGCCTAGCGAGGAGTGACTAAGCTTCAATAACTACTGCAGGAAGAAGCGCATCTTATTCGTGATCTACGCCGACCTGAGGTGCACATTGGAAAAGATGGAGAGAGAATAAGTCTACACACATGTATCAGCAACACAAGGTATTCAGTATCGAGTATTACACGCGTTGTTCGATTCGCTGTCGAAATATTGTTTTCGTTGCAGTAACGATTGTATTGCGTGGTTCATCGAGGAACTCCGAATCTAGCGCATAAAATAAATATTGTCTTATCTACTAATGTTCCCATGGCAGATTTCATGCGAGACGATTGACAAAAATTTGACAGCACCATGCACTGCCATGTGTGCGAAAAACCGTTCGCGCCTGACGACACACGAGTACACGATCATTGTTACTTGACAGGGCGATTTAGAGGCCCCGCACATTCAAATTGTAATTAAATTACAAAGATTCACACTGTTTTACCCATAGTTTTCCATAATTTATCGAGATACGATTTCGCATTTTATCATCAAAGAAATAGCCATCACGTACGAAGGACGTGTAGACATACTTCCTATAACTAAAGAAAAATATATTTCCACAAAACATGACAGAACTAAAAATGAGCAGAAGAAAACTTGTGTAAAATTATGTTTTATAGATTCTTGTAAATTTCTCGCATCAAGTTTAGAAACATGAAGTTTAACGTTGATATCTCGATAAAGATAAATTGAAAATTATACAGTCAGAATTTTTTAATCTCAGCGCAGAGGATTTCGATCTGCTCGCGAAAAGGTGTATTTCCGTACGAGTACATTGACTACGTCGAAAAGTTGGAGAAAACCGAACTACCATCGCATGATTTTTTTTTAACGGATATTATAATTCTTTAACGGATAACACGGTATCTAAGAGCGCACGCCGTCAACATGTGGCGACGTTCTCCATTCAAACGCTCGATGAATATAGCGACTTGTATCTGTAAAAACAGATGTCTTGTTGTTGGTCGAGAATATATTTGAGAATTTCCGTGATAGTTGCATCGCGAGTTACAGGCTCGATCCCGCGTCTATTATATTTTACCGAGTTTCACGGAGATGCCATGTTAAAACATACCGGTGTAAAATTTGAATTGCTCACAGATATCGACATGGTCATGTTTGTCGAGCGCGATATACGCGGGCTGAGTCAATGTTCCAACAGGAACGCACAGGCTAACAACAAATATAATGCAGTTGTACAATCTTATGTATTTCGACATTAACAACTTGTACGATTGGGCAATGTGTCAACCATTGCCATACGCCGATTTTCAATGATGTAGAAAATTTTAACGTTATGGATGTCGCATTAAATTCCTCGACAGACTATATTCTCAAGGTGGACTTGGAGTATCCACAACATCTCCATAATATTCATGCGGACCTATCGTTTTGCTCAATGCGCGAGAAATCATCCAGAAGACAAGCTCCTCGCTATGTTACATGATAAAAAGCGTTACGTGATTCAATCGTAATCTAAGTATATCAATGTACTCGCTACTCTTCGCATCACAAAGATCCATCGTATTGCAATTCGCGCAATCTTCATGGCTTCGTGAGTATATCGAACTCAATTTAGAACTCGCGCGAACAATGAGTTTGAGAAAAATTTATACAAACTAATGAACAACGCGGTTTTCGACAAGGCCATGAAGAATGTGCGCAACTAAGTCGACATGCGACTTTTAACGCGTTGGGAGATAAGGTGTAGAGGCAATGATCGCGAAATCAAATTTTCATAGTTGTAATCTTTTTCATAGTTGTTGTCTTTTCGCTTGGCGAGAATTTGGTCGCGATAGAAATCGCGCAAATTCGAGGTGAAATTCAGTAAACCGATATACGTAAGTATGTGCATCCTTGATATATCTAAAACATATTTGTATGATTTTCATCATGAGTATAATACCGCTATTTCGTGATAAATGTAAAATTATGTATATCGATACTGATAGTCTCATATATCATATGGAATGTGACAATGTATATAACATTATGAAACATGATATAAATAGATTTAACACAAGCGATTACTCTATCGATAATCCATACGATACATCGCTCGCAAATAAAAAAATTCCTGGTCTCATGAAAAAGAACGAGAACAATGATGCCATCAAGACTGAATTCGTTGGACTTAGAATGAAAATGTAAGCTTTACGTACAAAGAAAGAAGGAAACGAAAAAGGTAAAGAGTGTCAAGAGCAACGTTGTGGCAAGATCCATAATGTTCGAGGATTACACTCGATGCTTGAATGACGCAATCGAAATGTCGCGCAGGCAGTCGTACATTAGATCAAAATTGCACGAGGTGTACACAATTTCGGAAACAAAAGTCGCTTTAAGTCCGATGATAAATGATACATCATGCTGAGTTCCACCGACACGCTGCTATGGAGACATTACCGGTGTAAATAAATTTGTATATAGTATGTATATATATTAGATGTACAATTTTGCTTCCGCCGTTTTTTTTCCGAAATTCGAGGCTTTATTGTAAAAAACTGGTTATACATTTATGATTCAAAGTATTGTCCATCGCTGGCCACTACTTTCTCCCATCGGGTAGCGTACGAATCCCGCGTCGAAAAAACTGATCATCTTTTGAGCCTATCCACGAATTGATCCAATTTTTTACTTCTTCATAAGACCGGAAGTGCTGGTCAGCCAGGCCGTGTGCCATTGATCGAAACAAGTGATAGCCAGAGGGAGCAACGTCTGGAGAATACGGCGGGTGGGGTAGGACTTCCCATTTCAACGTTTCCAAGTATATCTTGACCACTTTCGCAACATGGGGTCGAGCATTGTCGTGCTGCAAAATCACTTTATCGTGTCTTTCATTGTATTGCGACCGTTTGTCTTTCAATGCTTGGAACCACTCAATGACACCACTCACGACAACTTCTCTCACTTAAGGCAGCATCACCATATGCTTCTACAAGCAATCTATGAGCCTCAGCTGCAGATTTCTTCAAATTAAAGAAGTAAATCAAAAGTTCCCGCAAATGATGCTTATTCGGCTCAAAATTTGATATTTTGGTACAAAAAAAAAATAAATGCTGATACAAAATTGCTAATATTTCAAGGTTATGGTGTTGCTGGATGTCCAATCTTACGATAGTACGATCGTTTTACATCAAACAATTTATTAGTGGCGCCATCTTTTGCAAACGGCGGAAACTTATTTGTACTCAATATATATAAGTAATAACTAAGCATATTATATATAAGTCTAAGTATCTATCTCATCTTATTATCGTATCTTCTCCTCCAAGAATTCGCTAAAAGACTCAATGAAGTCCAACAAATCTTGAACCTCCCGGTTAGGAAATTCAATATCATCCTTAACAACTTCATCTTGATTTACAACATCATGAATTGAATCAGCACGCTGTAGTGGTATGTGGGACAACATGATTACAGTATAATTGAATATCGACTAAGAAAGCAAAAAGAAAGGCGGAAAGAAATATAATAAAATATACGAAAAAATTTTTTTTGCATATGTTATCAACAAAAACACCAACCAATAATGATACATTTATTTCAGGTCAGATGATCGCTGGTTCAACAATCGGACAACATATAAAGAACGAAGCTTGCAAAGTAAAAAATTTTTTATATGAGTCAGGATTATATTATGAAAAGTTAGGAGAATTATAGCAAACAGAATCATCATAGAAGCTGGTGATAAATATTGATATTGGCTCGATAAATAAGCGAATTCACATACTACAAGATTATATCGATCATGTTCATCACCTGTGTAAAATCCAGAAAGACGCGAAAATATGAAATAGCTAATCGAAACAGGAAAATAGTTACTTTAGTCGATCGAATAAACACCATTTATCAAACAACCCAAAATAAAAAATGTGGATTGATGGAAGGCTCCATTAAGCTAAAGCACTTTTTGGCATTATGGATGCTTCAGATGAAAAAAATTATTAAAGAACAAGTTACGATTCTGAATAATAAACAGCAAATACTTCATCATTATGGCAAATCAATTAAAAATTCTAAACACCACAATCGCGCATATCGATAAGTTAGAAGAAGTAACCAGTTACAATGCTCAATTACTTTTTAATACTAGAATAAATAGCAAGATGGCCAAACTTAAGAGAGAAAATGAAATATTTTCTTACATTAAACGCCATTATTACGGACATCTTGCAAAATATAAATTGTATTATCGAATACTTCATTTTTGTTGAAGAAGGAAAACTACATCCTAGGATTATACCAATAAATGATCATAACCAACCTGAAAGAAGCTCAAATACATTTGCCATTTCTTTTTCAGCAGTCAAATTAGCTTGAGATAGAAAAAAGCATCACTGTCAGTGCGTGTTATGATGAACAAATATATACACCATTTTGAAATTCCCTCTAATCTCTTATCCGAAATATGATATACTTAAGATCATACCATTACTCACATCCGACCATGATAATGTATTCATTCTGAAGATCAGACCATAACCGTAGATAACGAAAATCAGCATAATGATGACATTAACACGCGAAAATTAAGATGTAAACAAATTGACTATACTTATATTTGAGAACACACCAATCCTATATACCACGAAAATACAAATTTGTTATGTGAAATTCAAATGTATATGCAAAATTCTAATTCTAAGATATTGTGTGTGTAACATGATATATTAAATCTAATCATTCCATATGGATAGTCCTCGAAAATCAACGAGCATGGCTATACTCCATCCTTATGAACAAACATCCTTACAAACAAACAAAATAATTTACTATAGACTGTAAAAATCGCAAGGAATATAGAACGAAAAATTGTAAGAACGGGACAAATTGCATAATTGCAGAAAAGTAAATTAACAATTGCAGACATGATTGTAAAAACAATAGAAACCATCAAAGCTACAACCATTCAAACTCGCTTACCAGAGTACAATTTAATCCGTTTGCGAAAACTAGAGCATAAGGACTTAAGCTAACCGGAACTAGGAAAATTAAGAAAAATTATTCGCGACCCGACGGAATTAATGGATCTAAGCGTTAAACTACAAGATGTAACAGCAGAATTAAAAAACGCATGAGAGTCATTATTTCTGCCGGAATCTATTTTATATTTATATATATATATATATATATATAATTTCGAATTGAACTATTATATTAATTATTGTAATTATTGTAATAATTGTATATACTCTAAATATTGTATCAACAAACGAAAGACTCGCAGGGCGAATGTAAACAAATCCCGTGTAGAAAAAAAAAGAGAAAGGAGATTTTCATAGAAAAAGTCAAATCTCTGTTTTCTTTTTTCAACGAAGAAAGGATGTTATGACTCAAATAGGTCATACTCAAAATCTGCAACGTCTGCAGATTTTCTGCAGACCAGCAGTTAAATCATTACAAATCAAGTCACCTATTTTTTATTAAAAAACAGGTGACTTTAATTTAATGCAACCACGCATTAATTCAGCCTAATTTGTAAACATAAAAACGTAAACCTCGAGGCCGTTCCGAAAAGTCAAGAAGACACATGACTACTGTGAGAATCCTCGGTAATGCGAGACGTCATAAGATTATAACACATCGAGTATTCGTAAGTGACAATAAATCTTCTTATATCACGAACGCTAGTCTATATTATTGTAATTGGAGGATCTCGAATCCTTACGACATCATGTCCAATCTGTGATTCCGCCACGTCCGGAGCGACACATTGTACTTCGACGGTACGATTAGTTAACGGTTGACTCGTAAATTCTATAAACGGTGCCCGAAGCGATATCTTTGCACCCTGAGCGGTACAAAAAAAGTTTTTCCCTGAATCCGGGAACTATAATTTCATAATACAATACTTCGAAGCGGTCACCCATTCAGTTGTATACCGTCCATTATCCTTGACTTTTGAAATCATCTGGAAACTGCTGCACTTCGATGATTCACGAACACCTATATAATTATGGATGTATAGCTATGACATCTGTTCAATATATGGTCTTGATAAAAATTTGTGCAGTTCTGAACATCCAGTCAGTTCTCTGTCTAATATTTAATTTTAATGTTATAATGTTATGACTATTTTCAAGTTAGAAAATCATACGCTCTACTTTCGCAGTACAAGTTATCTTGCGTTTTTAATTAGAGATTTTCACAATCTCTCCTATCGATAATGATACGCCGTATTGATATGATACGGGTTATATATCATGATGTACCTAAATAGTATGCAGTATAGGTGTTGATATAGCGTACTGTAATATTATGTACACTTTTTGAACTGCTACCGTACAGTTACACCGCCACCTCGTATAGTATCAGTATAGTATCAGTACAGTAGCGATATTTTGTGCGGGTATTTTGGGATATCGCATACTTGGTTAACTAGGTTAGTATATCGATAGTCGTTGGTACTGACATATATCTCTTTATCCGAAAGATTGGACTATTTAACAGACGCGTCTCCGGATGGCGGATAGAAGGACGTCCGGAGACGGGCCGGATTTCTCAGAGATGTGAAAACCTATGTGAATCGCGGGAACACTCCGGATAATGGCGGCTATAATCGGCTTCTCAGATATAAAACTCTGGTAGGAGTCGGGAAGGTTACCGCTGCGGAGCAACCTCCCAACTATCGTGTAAACTATCGTGATGAGGGCTGCATTACTGGGGAGCAATGTCTAATGATGCCCTTGGGGTATCCCCCCGGCGAAACACCATTGTAGTCTTCCATATGTGCAGATGGCTCCGCATACAAGTGACCGCATATTTCCCTCACATTCGTGGGATCAGAATAGAGGACAATCAAATATTAAACTTAATTCTGAAAATAACGAGGGAACGAAACGAATCTCGAAATACGTAAATTGAGAAGAAGCTTTCAGGAGCGGCGATACGAAAGATAAAGAGAGAGGAGGCGAAGAATGGACTTCTACCTATCTAGGGGATACAAGATCCCTAGGGCTAATCATCACTCCAGCTATGACCACTCTACCTACGGAGAAGAGGCCGAGCAAAAGACTAAGGGAGTTTAACAAACCTCGACTATGTCTTTTAGCGATGCAGCAGTAGGACTAAAGATGGCCATCATGGACGTCAGATATCCCGACAAATTTATCTCTCAGGAGCAGGCCACAATCCTGAAGGAGTGGTTGTTAGAACGGATACAGGAATCGGGTACTGAGGGTATTTCTCCGAGGTTTCTGGAAGACAGATTGCATGGTAGTGTCTTCTTTGTCTGCTTCGATCAGGCACAAAGAACTGGCTGGAGAAGTAGCTGGGGAGAGGCACATCACTGGCATGAATCTCAAACTCGTAGTGGCAAAGAACCTACCTTAGCCTGTAAAGACCTGATCTTTATTCAGAGTTCCAAAACCGACACGGATAAAATATTAAAGAGGATTTCGAATCAGACCAAATTTCTAAGTACAAAGAGTTGGCAAATACTCAATCAAAAAGATGACTCAAGAGGCCAATACCTTGTTATCAAAATGGACAAAGCCTCCCATAAAATAAGAGAGATCTTAACATCATCCGTTTCTAAATCTCAGCTGGGTTTCGTTCAAGCTCCTTCAAAAGAAGCAGACATCAGCTGAAGAAACTTCCGGGATGGAAGTGGAGACTGCACTGCTAGACTTCAACCTCTCAGCCCAGGAAGAAGGCCATCCTTAGGTAAACCTTCAATACCAAAGTAGTGCAAATTAATCTACATCACTGTAGAGCAATGTCATATCCCTTCAGTGCATACATGGCCAAACAAAATATCCTAGCCCCCAAGAATCCTGGAACTATAGAGGAGTGATCAGAGGTCTTGCGAGAGTCGCATCGGTGCTCTTTGGGACACCGAGTAGGAATTACAAAGAATATTCCCTCATGACATGCATTTTGGTCAGTAATATATTAAATCTGTTAACATTAAGAGAATTCTGTTGTAGAGGACTAGTGGCAAGGCTGAAGAGCGCAAAGCGAGGATACACGAGGGACATTATAGTCGTATCGGTATATCTCTCTTATGACTAGCCCGATGAATCTCCAATGAGAAAAGGCTGGTAGATTACTGCAGGACAAACAACTTGCAGTTCATTCTGGGATCATGTGATGCTAACATGCATCATATTATCTGGGGAAACAGCAACAATAGAGGTGAGAACCTCGCTGAATACTTACTAAACAAGAATACTTACTAAACTATGCTAGAGGTCTTTAACCACAATAATAATACCCCAATCTTCATAATCACGAATAGACAGGAAGTTATTGATATAACAAGGAGATAAGTGAATTGGTAAGTATCATGTCTCAGACGAGTCTACACTCTTTGATTATATATACAGGTTTGATTTAGAAATGGCAACCCTTCTAGCGTTGTTAGAAATCTTACGAACACTGAGAATAGTATTACTACAAATGAAAATTAGGGAATGCCAAGCAGGGTTAATATTCCGGAGATAGAACTGCTGGAAACTAATATGCGTACTGTCATTCTGCAGGCGTATGAAGAATACTGCTCTACAAAAGAAATGAAAGCAGCAAATAAGATCCCCTGGACGGGCGAACTCTCAAATCTTAGAAGAACAATAAGGAAACTTTTTAATAAGGCAAAGAAAACCGAAGTATGGAATGAGTATGAGACTAAACTTACGGAATACATTAAAGCCTTGCACAAGGAGAAAAAGGTCTCCTGAAAGAGACATTGTCATCAAATTGGGAGCACCGTAAGTATGCTCGATTCCAGAGGGATCTAATACACGACAATAAGAATCGTTTAAAGCTCTTAAAAAATCGGATGGGAAATACATTGTAGATGGGAAGGAGATTCTGAAGTTAATACTACAAATACATTTCCCATACTCATAGTTAACTGGAAAAAAAAGACGATCGTCAAGATCATCTTAGATAACATTAAATCCTGAGCTTCTAAGCGAGATTGGGAAACAGCCGTATCCGTGATAAACAAAAGAACACTTTGGTGGGCAATAAACAAATTTGAATCATATAATGCCTTAGAGTGTAACAGAATTATACCAGCGATGTTACAATGGGGAATTAATATCCTGGCGAGCAAACTCGTTGCTCTGTTTAAGGCTAATTAGTTCTGAGCTACATACCAGAAGCCTGGAGATGGTATTTATACTAAAAGACAAAGATAGGTATAATCTAGCAAAATCTTTTCGGCCGATAAATCTATCATCTTTCCTGCTCAAAACTTTTGAAAGAATGATAGATTATTTTATTAGGGAGACCTGCAAACAAACCCTCTTCATAGGCATCATTTCCTATTAGGCTGGAAAATCTTGTGAACTTGCAAACGAACTATCGCTAAAGATTGAGAAGACTCTAGGGGATAAGGAACTGAGAGTTTTCATGGATATTGAGGGAGCCTTTGATAATACCTCATTCAAATCCATCAAAACAGTTGCTGAGGATCACGGGGTCGACAGCACAGTGTGCAGCTGGATCGATGGAATGCTCTGCAGCAGATTAGTCGTGTCCAGCATTGGAAATTCCATCATATCGCGAAGGGTTGCTCTTAGGGCGACGTCCTCTCGCCACTGTGATGTCTGGTAATCGATTTACTGCTGTGCGAAGTTTCGGAGAATGGAACTTACATACAAGAATATGCGGATGTAGTTATCCTTATAACGGGAAAATTCAGAGACAATATAACAGACTTGATGCAGCAGAATCTGAAAATTATGGAAAGTTGGAACAGGGAAAGGGAACTTTCAGTGAACCCTAGTAAAACTCTAATAATTCTTTTTAAAAAAAGGAAAATGAATGAACTCAAAAACAAACTCAAAAACATTTCGATATCCGGATTAATCCTATGACAAAAGAACCTAAGTTTTTGAGGTTCATCTGGACAGATTAACATTCAGCCCACATATGAAATATATTACAAACAAAGTCATAAGAGTCTAATGAATGTAAAAGAACGTTCGGAAGATCATGGAGACTTCAACCTAGAATGCTATATTAGGTATATACAGCAATCATAAGATCCATAGTAACATACGGCTTACTAATCTAGTGACAAAAAACCAAATAGACCAATAGCATTGGCCTTACGAGAGGTTAGTTTGTCTGGCAATCACCGGCTGAGTATTATACCGACTGCTTCTCTCGACTAGAACTCTTACTGAGACTTCCACTCCTGCATCTAGTGCAGAAAAACGCCCTAACAAAGATTTTTAAAAAACACGAGTAATGAAGCACCCCAAATTAGAATGGGGGGATGATCATATCAAGATTTCAAGAAACTAAATAATAATCAACTCCTGAAGATGTACTCGGATTTATTGAACAACACCCCATACCTGACTATCAAATCATTTCAAATTACCGATGAAGATGATATATGGACAGAGAAACATTGCACTCCTATAGGAGAAGAATGGTACGTAGATGACTCTAAAATGTCTGTGAGCACGGGAGCAGGAATATGTGGTGCAGAACCAGAGAATATTAGCATGAACATGGGTAGATACTCGACAATATTCCAAACAGAAATCATGGCTATCCTCACTTGCGCACAAGAATTGATAAGGAGGAATTATCATGGCAAATCCATACTTATCATAAACGATAGCCATGCAGCGCTCAAAGCTGAACGGTGATGTTAAATCCAAACTGGAATGCATTCAAAACCTGACAACTGTATTAGCAGCAAGCAATACGTATCAAACTCGTATGAGTACCGGGATATTCTGGCGTACCGGGAAATAACAGATGAACTCAGCAGGTCGACAGCAAAGATTAATGAAGGGACCAGAACCTACATATGGAGTACAGCAGTTGCTAAAAAAAACATTCAAAAAAATAGTGTATGTAGAATAGTATAACAGCTGAGAAAGGGCGGAGATTGGCGCATTCAAGATGGTTCCTGGTCTTCCTCAGCCCCCACTTGGATGCAAAGGATATAATCTCACTGAGTAAGAATAAAATCAGACTGCTAGCAGGAATAATAACAGGATACTGCAGCCTGAATAAACACCAGCACACGATTGGCCGATCAGAAGCAGAGAATGCTTGGATGAAGAGGAGACACCTCTTCACATATTAGGTGTACAACTTTGCTTCCGCCGTTTTCCTATAGATGGCTTTAGCGGTGGTAGTCGAAATAAATAGACCATAGACGTCATATAATAAACTTGGGCATCTGTCAACATAACCCCATAGAAACATTAGTCGATTTGTGTTATTCTCGATTGAAAATGTTAGTTTACGAGCCAAATTCTCGTCATTTGCGGGAAGTTTTAATTTTTTGCTTCAATATGAAGAAATCTGCGGCTGAGGCTCATCGAATGCTCTCAAATACTTATGGTGAGGCCGCTATTAGTGAAAGAACGTGTCGTGAGTGGTTTCAACGCTTCAAGAACGGTGATTTTGACGTCGAAGACCGGCATATTGCGTAAGTATATAAATTCACAAAGAAAACACTGTGAGATTCGCTTTAATCAATGTAGGCTTTTTAAATTAAATATTGCATTTTGTAAACAAATTAATAGAATCATGTTCTGTTCATGTAATTATGAGGATCGTTTGATAAGTTTGATAAAAAAGTAAAACCTATTATAAAAATGTCACCTATTATAAAAAAGGTCACCTATTATAAAAATGTTCAGAATGGATTCCAAATTCGGAATTCATTCTATATTCAATAGGTATTAAGATAAGTATATAAATTCACAAAGAAAACACTGTGAGATTCGCTTTAATCAATGTAGGCTTTTCCTCTTTTTAAATTAAATATTGCATTTTGTAAACAAATTAATAGAATCATGTTCTGTTCATGTAATTATGAGGATCGTTTGATAAGTTTGATAAAAAAGTAAAACACATTTTTTTGGAAAAAATCTGCTTTATTTCTCAACATAGTCTCCATCAAAGGCTATATACTTAATCCAAGGAGTTTCCAATTTTTTAATACCGTCGGAAAAGTAGGCTGTCTCAAAGTCTGCAAAATATTCATTGACGGCAACAATGACTTTCTCATTTGACGAGAATTTTTTCCCACCGAGCCAAGTTTTTAAGTTTGGGAACAGAAAGAAGTCACACGGGGCCAAATCCGGAGAATAGGGTGGATGGGGAATCAATTCATAGCCCAATTCGTGTAGTTTTGCCATTGCAACGGTCGACTTGTGGGACGTCGCGTTGTCTTGATGGAAGAGCACTTTTTGCGCGCCAATTTTGGCCGTTTTTTTTTTCAGTTCTTCTTTTAAACGATCCAATAACGTTGAATAATATTCTCTTGTTGTCTTATCCTTCTGCAAGTAGTCAATTAGGATAATTCCTTGAAAATCCCAAAAAACAGTGGCCATCACCTTTCCAGCCGACAAAACAGTCTTCGCCTTTTTCGCACTTTCACCAGATATTATCCACTGCTTTGACTGCTGCTTCGTCTCAGAAATAATGATGGATCCAAGTTTCGTCCACAGTCACGAATCGACGTCAAAAGTCCTGCGGATTGCGCTTAAACATCGCCAAACACTGCATTGAAACGTCCTTTCGCATGCGTTTTTGCCGCAATCGCGGCATCGTACACACAGCTTTTTTATATGCAATTTTTTATGCAGGATGTTATACTCTTCGTGGAGATGTCTACGGTCTCACGCACCTTCATTCGACGATTTTTCATAATCATACCATGGATTTTTTCCACGATATATTCAATATGGTAATCAACAGGTCGTCTGGAGCGCGCTTCGTCTTCAGTGCAGGTTTGGCCACGTTTAAATTCGTTTATCCAAAAATAAATGGTCTTCAATGCAGGAGCAGAGCTCCCATGAACTTTAACTCAGCTTTGATCTGCGCTGCTGTCCACTTCTTTAAATAAAAATGTTTTATTACTGCACGGAATTCGTTTTTTTCTATTTTTGCGGAAACTGCTAAACCACTCGCTCCAAATGACTATCAACGTGAATTATGCGTCCTTTCGGGCTGAAATTTGGCCTGAAGGGGTTCGAAGAGTGGATCTTTCGAGATGTCGCGTCATCAAATGAATTATAGCGCCATCTCATGGAAATTTATCAAACTGATCAAACGATCCTCGTAGATAATAACTCGTATCATGTTCGTGGGTCGTTTCTACGTACAATTAGTCAAAAATTGAAAAAAATATAAGATAAAATACTATTACGTCCAAATCTTTGGAGTTAAATTTTAAGATTCGATTGAAGAGAGAAGAAATAAAAATGGTAAGAGTAAGAGAGAGAGATAGGAAGGACGTTTAGACTCTTGTCTCGCAGATATCCACACAGAGGCAAGTACCTCGAGTCGAACACACTTTTTGTCGCTTCGGAATATTGGTCGACGTCCCACAAATATGCTATAATACCTGTTTTCAGCAAGTAATGCAATCGTCGGTCTAAATTTCGAGTCAAGGAATCTAATCCTTATAACTCGAGACTAAACCACGTGCGATCTCTGAAAAGCGAAGGAGTACGACTGCGAAGTCTTAAGTTCTCAAATTAAGAGAGATTTTTAAATTACGTTGAGGATTATTATTAGCAGTCTATTGAATGCATTACAAATCTCAAATTAATACAATTATAATATAAAAGAAATTACAAATTAATAAGATTATTATGAACTATTTTACATACTGTTATAGTATCGCTAGAAAATAAAATTATAGGGCGAGCAGTGACTGGTTTTTAATTTATTTCGCGTATAGTAGCGGAGAAAGGAGGAAAAAAGTTGTAGACTGGAACTAAATTCAACTGGAACTAAATAGAGATAGGCGGAATTTGGAAGGAACACTAGGATGAGCGAGTAAGAAAGTTGCTCAATGATGGTATCTGATTTCGTCGAGAAAAGGTTGTAGAAGAATTCAAACGAGATATGGATAAGATGATCGAGAAAGTAATGTCAGAATGTGAACATTTGATGGCTGCTCCCTTGGGAAAGGACTTTAGGAAGAGAGGGTGTTAAGCGCAGGAATTGTCTATTCGATTGCATTGATTTTAATGACATTTAAAAGAATATTATTTGAACTATGAATTATTCACTCTTTAGTGAATTAGTTTAATTTCGAGACAAATAAATGATAATCCATTTCACAATTTTTTGTACATCTTTTAGCTTTAAGACTTAATTTATTTTTACTTTTAAAAATCTGGTCTTGCAATTAATTGTACATTTCGCTTATTCAGTATTTTCTCTATATTTTCAATTTTTCTTGTTGTTATATTAATATTTCATGCTGTTGCTGAATTAATATTTGTTACTTCTGTGTATTGTCAAATTGTTTGTGAGACAATGTTTGAAGTTCATGTTTTCTGAAACCGATGTTAATAAATTGAATTGATTTCTGAGCCAAGGCTTTCTGATTTTCTTGTCCTTGATGTTACTGATAACGATGTTACTAAATTCAATTTCCTGTTGGACCAATAATTTTTTATTTTGTATTTCTTAGTTATCATAATCGAATGTTTATAAATTCAATGTATTCTTAAAGCAATACTTCCTGATGTTGTTCTTGTTGCAAAATTGTACAATTTTGTTCTTGCAATAATAATCTCCTATTCTTGATATTTATTATTATTATCAACATATTGTAGTACATATACATGATGGAACAGCAAAGTGTAATAATACTTTTGTCTAATCTCTTGGAAATTTTAAATTTATGATTTGATTGGAGAGAAAAGGAGCGAGAATAGTGAGGGCATTTGACGCGCAAAGACGCTCAGATTCTTGTCTCGCAGGTATCCGCACAGAGGCAAGTACCGCGAGTCGAATGCATCTCTTTGTGTCGCTTCGGAAGATAAATCAACGTCCCGCAAAGACGCTATGACACCTGTTTCTTACGAGCAATGTGATCGTCGGTCCAAATTTCGAGTCAAAGAATTTAATCCTTTTAATCCCTTTCGGGACCACGTGATTCGATCTCCGAAAAGGCAAATATTAAGATGAAAACTACTAATACACAAAACAATTTTATTAATTGCACCATAAGTAATGTTAGCGACAAATGTGCAGACAGATATATATCTCAGAGATTAACATGAATCGCGAAATAATTCGCTAATCCAAGTCATTTAAATACTGGCATGATGAAAACAAAAAATCCATGAGAAAGTTCTTCGGAATGATCAAATAGACGAAGCAATCCAGTTCTCTTATTACAGTAAATTTCTATCACAAGTGTTCGATTTCGATTTACATCAATATCAGAAGAAAGAAAACACCAAAATAAAAATAATTACTTTCGTTAAAATTAGTGACAAAGACGATAATAATAATCAATTGTTCTCATAATTATAATTAATGTTAACAAAAAAGTAATTTTTATTTGTGATTTCATAATGTTTGCAATTTTCTGTTGCTGCTTTAAAATAATATTTATACTATACACTCAGAGAAAAAGAAATAGTGATAGCAATTATAAAAATAACAACCATACAGAGTTTTATACGTAGAAAAAAGGTACATAGTTGTAATAATACAAAATATTTATTCAACTATGCATATACATTAATTCTACATATCGTTACGTTCAAGCACCAGGATTTTTTTATTCTACGGGATTGGGATAAAGAAGAAGGCAATGGATGGAAAGACGCAACGGATACTTTGCTCATGAGTTCACGCTTGGAAACGTGCCACGAACCGAACGCACCTATGTAAGCCTCAAAATAAGAGCCAACGAACCGTATGATCGTTAATGTCTAACGAGACTGCGCACTCATCAGTTCTTTATATCGTATTTAGGATTCAAGGAATTGAATCCTTTTAACCTGAAAACGGACCTGTGCGAACCTGTGGAAAGTCAGAATCAAATACGAGGGTATTTAAATAATGTCAAGTTTCAAAATGAGCTTCGATTTATTATGGATTGAAAAATAATCATTACAAAATTATATTAAATATGCTCATTAAGTCTATACATAGACTCAATAAGTCTATACACTTGAGAATAATCATATAATTTAATAAACAAAATAATAAGCGTGAAGTCGATATAAGTATTTGCAAATCATGATTTAAAAAACAGACGTAACACTTTTCTTGTGAGAAAACGTGACTGTGCTTCTTGACAGTGGATTAAATCAAAGCCAATTACGAGCTAAAAAGTATGAACTATGTATGAAACACATTGTAGAGAGATTCGATAATTTCACTCTTCAACAAGTCGAGAAAGATGGATAAATAATTTACATCGGTGTTTATTATCAAAACAAGAATTTATTGAAATGAATTTCCATTGCAAAAGTAAAATTTTATGTAGATATCAAATTAATGAAATATCAATTTCAAGTTAAAATTATGAAACACATTTAAAGTGCGCAGATGTGCGTGCGTGCAAAATGCGTTGCAAATGCAAATTTTTTATTATTTATTAATAATTGTATAAATGAATATAATTTTTTTAAGTATTTTATTTTACATTCGACTTTTTCTAAATTTGCGAATCACAGAGAATGTTCCTCAGAATAAAACAATTGTTTGCCCTGAAAAGGGCAGATTAAATATTGTTTGGCAGAATTTTCTTCATGAAAGATGTTCAAAGTGACGACTATCCATTGCGATACAGGCTCTCATGCGTTTCAGTAAATTCATTTGAGTTTTCTGCAGCATATCGTCATCGACACTCCAAATGGCATGATGAAGTTTTGCATTCAGCTCTTCCTCGGGAAGCTTTCTGTAAATAATTTCTTTACAATGTCCCCACAGGAAAAAGTCTAATGGATTAAGATCCGGAGATCTTGCGGGTCAAGGTATTGGACCATACTGGCTCATCCAACGTCCAGGAAATTGCCTTTAAATAATTGGTAACTCTGGCATTATGTGATCCAGCATCATCTTGTTGGAATATGATTCTATTCTTCTGCTAATGGAACTTTTTCCAAAAAAATCTGGAAAATTTTCTGTCAAGAAGTCCTTATACGCCATCTAAAATATTTAGCAAAATTGGACCCAGTATGTTCGTACTCATGATGCCTGCCCAGACATTAATTTTCTATCGAACTTGAAAATTTCTGAGTCGAGTGACTAGGATTTTCGTCACTCCACATATGCATATTGTGAGAGTTATACATTCCTTCTTGTGTAAACAACGATTTGTCGCTGAACGAGAAGGAAATTCCGGATCCTCGTCTACTCTCCTCAGAAAATTTTCAAAATCTTTTTTTTTTTGGAAAAGTCTTCTTGTCATAGGTGTTGCACATGATTGTAATGAAAAGCGTGTTTTTTTTCTTTCAGGATTTTTTTTCTTTCCTCTGTACTGTGGAATAAGACAAATGATGCTGACGAGCTAGG
Organism: Atta colombica; assembly: GCF_001594045.1. Taxonomy (NCBI): domain Eukaryota; kingdom Metazoa; phylum Arthropoda; class Insecta; order Hymenoptera; family Formicidae; genus Atta; species Atta colombica. The sequence goes on along the minus strand of NW_017259544.1, from coordinate 1,250,182 downwards.
ACGAATATTAGTTTCAGACTCTTGTTCGACAGGATTGTTTCCACATTTCCAAAATTTCTTTCGTCGCAATGTCTACCGAAGTCTTTCTCTTTTTTTCGATAAAACGCTTTCCGTTTCGTACAATCTCTCTGTTGCAAGTATAATAGCGACGGATATGTATAACAGCGATGAATATTTTGCTCGATTTGGATAAAATTCTGCATATCTTATTGCTGCAGATGCGATCCGTGCAATCGGTCGCGATCCGTACGATGCTCCCATTTGTAGGAAGAGTTGCGAAGAGAGAATCGAGCCCCCGTGAAGAAATTGAATAAATAGCACAAAATCGATACTGTGCTTAATAATCCTTCGATATATTATAAGCGACTATTATAAGCGTCATTATCAGGACGATGGCAGCTTACACAAACGAAGAATACTACGACATGCTAATGGCACTTGATATTTTATACAATTATTAATAAATAATAAAAAAATTTGCATTTGCAACGTTTTTCAATAAATTGTATTAATCTAAATCATATTAATTGATATTTTCATTTTTGAATTGCCGCGTTTTGATTTCGTACTTCTGAACACGTTTACAGTGTTACCACACAGTAATCAATAAAATCAGTCAGCTGCTCGCTACCGTCGTAAGTAAACACATGTGTGTTCGTCGTGTAAACACGTGTCCCTCTCTTCGATTACTTTCCACGCGCCTTAGTAGCGATTCAGAGTTATTCACATTAATTGATCGATTCGGTAATAAATCTCGTTTGCTCAATCAAGTGAGAATGTGTGAGTGTGTTGAGATGTGATCGAACTTAATAAATAAAGAGATAAAGTGTCATTAATTATGCAAAAAGAATCTGTTTCCAAAAGGATCATAGGAGGCAGCAGTAGTAAGTTATACCGAATAATGCATAAGTATGCACGCTCAAACTTGATTGAATATGCTCCATCTCTCTCTCTCTCTCTCTCTCTCTCTCTCTCTCTCTCTCTCTCTCTC
>NW_017259544.1:1248334-1249091 GCF_001594045.1 Atta colombica | reverse complement strand
CTCTCTCTCTCTCTCTCTCTCTCTCTCTCTCTCTCTCTCTCTCTCTCTCTCTCTCTCTTTCTCATGCACGCACGCACGCACGCACGCACGCACGCATGCACGATTACGCATTTTAAACATGTTTTATATTTTAACTTGAAACTGTATAAAAATATTTCATTAATTTGATATTTGCATAAAATTTTTTTTTTGTAATAGAAATTCATTGCAATAAATTCTTGTTTTGGATAATAAATCGACGTAAAATTGTTTATTCGTCTTTCTCCAGAAGTTGGAGAGTGAAATTATCGAATCTCCACAATACCATATGTTTCATAGTTCATACGCTTTAATTCGTAATTGACTTTGGTTTAATCCACTGTCAAGAAGCACAGTCACGTTTCTCATGAGAAAAGTGTTACGTTTATTTCTTAAACCAATTTGCAAACACTTATGTCGACTTCGCGCTATTATTATGTCTGATTCTACATTTGTATAAAAAATTTTTTAACACTTGGCTTTTATTAAACTCATACAAAGCAAGATGACAAATTCTTTGATATTTTCAAGTTAAAGTTAGTATAATAATTAATGTAGATAACTGAGAGCGAATGAGTGCGTATGAATGAGAAAGAGAGAGAATTTGAATGTATACTGTAGATGTGTACTGTAGATATGATTGAGTCTACCACCCGCATGTATGTCGATGAGCGCGCTACCCCTGCTTATCTTTCGTACTCGTGATACGTTATCTATTTCTCTTTATAACTTAAAAACT
>NW_017259544.1:1244350-1247727 GCF_001594045.1 Atta colombica | reverse complement strand
ATAGCGGCCTCACCATAAGTATTTGAGAGCAGACGAGCCTCAGCCGCAGATTTCTTCATATTGAAGCAAAAAATTAAAACCTCCCGCAAATGACGAGAATTTGGCTCGTAAACTGACATTTTCAATCAAGAATAACTTTATGATGCAGACACAAATCGACTAATGTTTCTATAGGGTTATGTTGACAGATGTCCAAGTTTATTATATGACGTCTATGATCTATTTATTTCGACTACCACTTACCGCTAAAGCCATCTACAGAAAAACGGCGGAAGCAAAGTTGTACACCTAATATATATATATTATGACATGTTATCTCTATATATATTGTGACATGACAATTTTTGTCCATCATTGTCGAAGATTGTCGGCGGAGGAATTTCGCGTCCTCCCAGAGGGCGAGCGCGCACGCGAGCGCGCGTGCAAGCGCACCTACAAACGTGCGCTATTCACTTATTTCGTGTACTCTTTTCTGGTAAGCACTAAATTCCTTGTTAGTATCTAGATTTAGTCGTCAGCGGATGCTCGTGATCACTATTTTATTTTATGATCTTGCCATCTCATCCACCATTAGAAGAAGTACCATCACCACGATGAGAAGAGCGAAGAGGGAAAGCCAAAGGAGAAGGCCACCTTATCCGGAAGCCTGAACACTCAGAAAATATGAAATCATAAGATTTCATATTTTTATATTATACGTTGCTGCCTTATATTGTATTATATCACGCGCTAATTGTAGAATGGAGCGATGGAAGGTTTTTTGCACTAAAAACTAAAGCTCGCAATCGACGAGCTGATGTATATTGAAAATATCGCTATCGCGTTTTCAGATGCAATATTGGAGAATCGCGTATACTTGACATTTTCATGAACGCGATGCTGATGCGACATATTAAAATAAAATATAACAGTTCACAATCACGTTCGACCCGTTCCCCGTGATGTCGTGCCAGAAAGAGTATGAAAAGCTGATGAGAGATAACTCATCAACAATATGGACAACAAGGCGGACAAGGATAAACAGACGACAATATAAGCAGACTGGAGCTCCGATTTCGAGGAGGAGCTCCGATCATTGATTCATTGGTTGATTCCCACATCTCGCTCTCAGTCCGGATTTACTCAAGGACACTATAAGTCTGCTCATAAAAAACTCATAAAAGAAGTGTAACGCGGAGTTGTTTAACTAATTATAAGCAGAAATGTGGTGAAAACTTCTTTAATGAATATTTCTTTATTAAAGAAAAGTGTGTGTAAATTATTATTTATTCTGATTCCTCGCGGATTCCGAACCCGTGCCCGGCTCCTGGCATAACATAATTGGTAGCAGCGGTGGGATCCATAATCGGAAAAACTACCCTGGAAGACAGTTTATTTTAAATAGACGCGACAGAAAATAATCCGACTGAACACAGACGACTGTTCTCATTAATTTCGTACGAGAGCAACTTATTTAATATTGAGTCGCGAGATAATACACACACAGAAATGGCGAATCAGCAATTATACAGGCCGCGCGCAGGGTCGAGCAATGAATCATAAATAATTGGCGCGGAAGTAGAAATCAGTATATCAATAGATCCAGAATATCAATAGAGCAAGAACCAAAATAAACGAACCAAAAAAAATTATTAGATCAAATATCGCAATTATCACAGGCTTGCAAAATCACATAAATAATATACAAATTAGGCAATATGAAAACGAAGAAGAAAGAGATCCTTAAACGTTACATATGAACGAACATTCACAGACATCAGAGAGTAGTCGAATAGAATTATAGGATACTTAAAGATAAAAGAGACTCGAAATTTAATTCCTGAAGTAGATAGATTCTCGACAGAAGCTATAATTTATTAACACAAGTACATACGCGATACGGAAAAAATAAACTTTGTTGAAAAATCCACTATTAGAAGAAATTTTAAATACGAAACTTAAAGGAAAGCTACTAGACTTCCAAACAAAGAACATCAGAAATTTTGAATAATTAAAACGGGAATTAAAAATAAATTATCTCGGAAAAAGAGGAACATCACATCTGCAATTCGAATTCAACATGTTGAATAGAAGCCCGCGGAAAGCGTGCATTCCTTCGGACGATGCGTCAACACAGTAGCAATAGAATTATATGAGTCATTAAGAGAAACGAGATCATATCGCCGAATAAAAGCGTGCCATATTAAAAACTGTACAAACCAGGATTTATTGAATTTTGAGTTAGAATTATGCAAAGAAATCAAGATGATCATGCGATCATAAAAAAATATAATAATTTGCAAGAAACAATTAATGCTGCAAGCGCGGAAAAGTGAGTAAAGGGTGTAATTTTACATTCGATAAATAACGAAATAGAAATAATCAATTTCTCAAAAATCACTCGTGCAATGTCACAAATGTGGAAAATCAGGACATTGGCAAGGATTGGCATGAATTGATATGCGAACCGATATATCTTACCAAAACTCATAGGGGTAAACATTATTAAAAATTCTGCATTTACTAAAAAAAACAGAGCATGAGAAAAATGAATGCTGCTGGCTGCACGAACGACCGGAAAAAGAACGCATTTGCCATCATGAAAAGAAAACACGAAAAGGTACATAAACACTACCGCACTGAAGGAGAAACGACACAAAAAACGAAATGAAAACGAAGATTCATATATTAATATCAAAGAAGAAAGACGATCGAAAAAAACACGAGCGGCACATGAGCATCAGATTTCACAGATAACAGGAAAATCACACACGAGTACTAGATAGAAATTCGTGACATTTTCTATAAAAGAAATAAAAAAAGATGAATTTTCTTTTTGATTCAGGAGCCACTCTCACCTTAATAAAGATAGGAAGTTAAAGAGCGATATTAATATCAGACGAAGCTCTTATTGGAGTAACTGGTTATAAAATGCACATGCTGGGAAAAATGCGAGCAACTATATCTCTAGAAAGACGAAAAATAAAGCATACAACTTACATAATTAAAGATGATTTTCCGATGGAATACGAAGGAATTCTCGGAATAGAAAAGCACCGAGCCAAATGTGATCTCGAAGAAGGGCACTTATGCATTGGTGAAGTAACATTGAAACTGCATCCATAAAAGGACATTAACACCCTGTAGCGAAATCATCGTCGAAATCATCGTCGAAATCACGAACGGCAACAAATAAAAACCAAACAGGAATTGTTAACTTCGAAGAAACACAACCTGCAATATTTACTGGTTGTTATATTATTGATTGTCTAGTAGAACCAAAGAAGTATGAGTGTCCGATTAGCAAACTCGATAAGATCGAGACAGCGATAGACATAATAGTAGGATAACTACATCGATTCTAAATCCCCATGTATTCGTGCGTATACGTATATGCG
>NW_017259544.1:1243766-1244250 GCF_001594045.1 Atta colombica | reverse complement strand
GTGTGTGTGTGTGTGTGTGTGTGTGTGTGTGTGTGTGTGTGTGTGTGAGAGATCAGGGAAGGGGATGTGCACACAGACGTTGGATCCGAGGAAGGAGGAAGCGCTTCACAGAAGCGCTTCCGTGTTAGAGGGGGAAGAGAGGTTTGTTCCTTCTCTCTCTCACCCGTTGCGTTTTTTTTCCAATCCTCCAGAGGTTTGTCTTCTCTCTCCCAGCCATTGTAGGATGCAGTTCTCTCTGTCCCACTCGCTGTGGTCTTTGGATCATTCGTGATAAAGAAAAGAGATTTCAAAGTAGACAACAGATCACATTATAGAAAGGAGGCGAAAAAATATTTTAGGATTGTGGAGGAAACCCAGAAAGAAACAGAGATTGGAATTATAATTTTTATTCTTCAATTTTTATTTCAATAATTTGATTAACTTATTTGATGAAAAACTATAAGCCTTCTTATCATATATAATTCTAAATCGTCGAATAGAAGCA
>NW_017259544.1:1202339-1243666 GCF_001594045.1 Atta colombica | reverse complement strand
TTTAAGATTAATATATTTAAGTATTATATTATACATTTTTTTTAACAAAACATTAATTTATTTTTTACTTTAAGAATAACAATGTTTACAATTTGCAGCGTCTACAATTTTATTAATAGCATATTTCGCATTCTACGACTGAAGTTTCATAAACTTTATGCAATTTTTTTAATGTATCACATTTATTATTAATAAAGTTTTGGCATATAAGCATATAATAGTCATAAATTGTCGAAATTTTTCATTAACTTTATGTACATTCCGCGTTAATATGATGCGTTGATATGTTATCAATTTCTAGATATTTATGCAATGTAAATATCAGTGCAAACCTCTTCCTCAAAATGAGTTGCGTATGTTTCGTAGTGATTTTGAGTAAAATGTTTTGTAAAATAATAAATAAGTAAACTGCAGAAAAATATATTTAAAAATTTATAAAAACTTTATGAATATTTTTTACTGTAAGGAATACCGAGATCCGCTGTATCAAATATTACCGTGCAATTTATTTAAATAATGTGAAAGACATTTAATGCGACTATGCAAAAAAAATTACTTTTTAGTCACTGTGTGAAAATTATATTTTAGTGACTGTAAAAAACAGTACATTTTAACATGGATTAAACGGAATGTGATTTGGTGGCGCAAGCCGCTCAATTGAATACGCGTAAAGGGTACGTCGCGTGGGAACGTTGCAATGATTTCATCAAATTGCTGGAAGAACAAAGTCGTATTAAACGCCTACAATTATCGATTAGTATTAAACAATCGTTGATCGCTTGTATCGCGCGGTTTGAAAGTTTGAAGGACACGGTGCGCGGACATTTTGTGCAGTGGGTGCCGGGTACAGTACGAGATTCCGATGATGTGAAATCGAAACGGCATTTGAAAGCCGTATACTGCCGTGATAAACTCTAGACACATCTCGCTAATTTCTCAAAGATGCGAGAGAAATAGTGCTAGAACGTGTGCGAAACGTTATATAGAGATAATGGATAATCAAGATAAACACTGCTTTTAATGGCGAATTTGTGTCAGATGATAAATGCGCGAATAAAAGTGTTAATATGAAAAATTATGAATTCTTCCTTTCGTTTAATTTAGAAGAGTGGTACGAGTCGCACGTCATCGAACCTATCCTGACATCTCTCGAGAAATTTTAGAAGCGTGATAGCGAATGGACGCTCTCGTGTGTGAATTTGATTGTCAACGTGAACAAGTTCAATCAGTTGCATGCAGGATGCTACATCGAATTTCCGCGAGAAATTAAAATGAAAAGAGCGGTAATCAATGTGCAATTTTTAGGCAACGCTTGCTTCGCATGAACGGTGATCATAGCCGTAGAGCCGTTCTATCTCCAATTAGAAATAATATAAATCGAAAATTCTCATATTCGCATTGTTCTACAATACTAAATCTCACATTCAGTTTCTGATGACATTGAGTTAAATTAAAAAATTTGAAAGTCTCAATGACATCTCCATTTATGTGTCTGTATCATCGAAAAGCAAAAAGAAATTCTTCCATTACGATCGAAAGAGAGGGAAGCATGTCAATCTCTTGTACGTGGAGGATCCATGCAACGATAATACAGAGCATTTTGGATGAATCAAGGATCTATCCCGCCTTGTGAGCTCGCAAATCAATAAATATGGACACAAGAAGTATTTTTGCGACCAGTATATAAATATAATTAAAAATTACGAAACATTTTTTGTAATTAAAAAATGTTCTTTGTGAAAATAATAAATTATACATTCTTTTTTTCAAATGTTTACACTATTATATCTCAAGAGCAAAACTGGAAATCCATGCAGTAGATTGTGAAAAACAAAACAATTGCCATCAGGTTGCCATATGAAGACAATAAGTGACTGAATTTCAACAAACACATCAGAAAAGAGCGCGTCCCATTCATGGTCTATGTTGGTCTGGAATGTACCCTGAAGAAGACGGAGATGGACATGGAAACATTTAGCATCACACATACCAGCATCATCTATTTAGTTTAGCATATTATCCGCTGTTCATACAACGATTCGTTATGCAAATATCGATTTCGTCACGTAACGATTGCGTCGCATGGTTTGCCAAGGAACTTAAAAATTTAGCGCATAGTGTAGAGTCTATACTTTCGACTAATGTACCCATGGCAGATTTTACGCAAGATGATTGGCAAAAATTTAACTACGTACTGTCATGTGTGCAAAAAACCGTTCGTGCCGCGGATGACACGCTGGTACGCAATCATTATCATTTGATCGGGGGATACAGAGGTCCCGCGCAATCAAATTGTACTATAATTTGAATTATAAAGATTTACTTTGCATTTCTGTAGTTTTCCATAATTTATCGGGATACGACACATTTTATTATCAAGGATATAGTTACCGTATACAAAGGACGTGCAGAACTACTTCCTATAACAAAAGAAAAATACATTTCTTTTGTTATACGAAATATGTTGATAGCATTAAAAATGATCAAAAGAAAACTTGTATAAAAACGTTTTATAGATTCATTTAAATTTCTCAGTGCCTTAGAAAAATTGGCATCGTATCTTGAGAAAGATAAATCGAAAATTAGCGGTCAGAATTTTTTAATCTCAGCGCAGAGAATTTCGATCTTTTTATACGTAAAAATATATTTCCGTATGAGTACATAATATACATTGACTGCGTCGAAAAAAGGAAATCAAATTATCACCGCGCTAATTATTTCATAGCTCGCTGACAAGTGATACCGTAGAGCAATTACGCGCACGTGAATGCTGGGCAATGTGTCAACCATTGCCATACACCGATTTTCGATGAGTCGACGTAGATAATTTTGACCATTACGACAGATTCATGAATGAGTTATCAATTCAGAATATCCGCAATATCTTGCATTCCAATCTACCGTTTTGTCTATCGCGCGAGAAACTATCTGGTAAGCGAAAAAACAAGCTCTTTGCGACATTGTGTATGATAAAAAGCGTTACGTCATACATTGTCGCAATCTGCAGCAATTCGCCATATCGCAAAATTCACCGTATATTACATTTCGCGCAATCTTCCTGGCTTCACAATTACATTGAATTCAATACAAACAATTTCAGTACAATTTCAGAACTCACGTGAACAACGAATTCGAGAAAAATTTATACAAATTTATGAATAACGCAGTTTTCGGCAAAATCATGTGCGTAATCATGTTGAAGTGCGACTCGTAACACATTGAGATGAACGATATGGCGCGGAGCAATGATCGAATTTTCGCAGTTGTAGCGTTTTTTCAAGAACCTAGTCGCAATGCGGAAACTCGAGATGAAGTTCGTCAAACCCTGGATATGCATCCTTGATATATCCAAGATGTATTTATACGAATTTCACCACGAGTATATGGCACCGTTGTTTCACGAAAATTGTAACATTATGTACATGTATGTTGATAAGGACAGGCTAATTTATCTTATTAAAAAAGACATGTATAATATTATGAAACGCAATATTAATAGATTCGATTCCACGAGCGATTACACGTTCGACAATGCTTATGACATTCCGCTAATAAATAAACAAATTCCGAGCTTGATGAAAGACGAAAACAACGGTGTCATCACGAATTTATTGGTCTTAGAGCAAAAATGCCTTGTGCGTCGATGGGAAGAAGAATACAGAGAAGGCAAAAGATATCAAAGGTAAAAATGTTATAGCAAGATCAATAATGTTTGTAACGATTATGTGCAATGTCTGAATAACGAAATAAAGCGATAGCAATCTTGCATAAGATCTAAATTGCATGACGTGTACACAGTATCCGAAACGATCCATATGACGATAAACGATATATTGTACCAAATTCTACCGCTGCCATGGCAGCATTATAAAATATTATTATAAAATAATTTTTTTTCATGTTTATGTATTTTTAATAAAACACATTTGTATATGATATATAATATGTTTAAATATACTTGTGTATAATACATTTTTGTATACGTAAAATGTGTTTTTTTATACCTATAATATGTTTGTATATTTAATTAAAAACAGTAATCCCTCCTCCGTCTCCTCATTTCGTCCTATCTCTATCCCTTCTTTCTTATCTAAATTACTTGAACGCATTTGCTTTAATCAATTCTTTAGAATTCTTTTAGAAAATGTAACGCTATTCCAAAATGTCAATCGGGATTTAGGAACTTTCATTACTACAGAGTTGCTTCATTTATCTATACTTGCATAGTTTTGATTCCGGACTTCTGATCTCGTTAATAGCTCTTGATTTCTCGAGAGCGTTCGATAGTTGATCACGAATCGCTTTTATTCAAGCTGTATTCTCTCGGTTTGTTAGCTAATTCTCTATATCCTTTTCCCTCCTTTTCTCTTCCTCGCATTGTTTCATCTGACATTCCTCAAGTCTCGATCTTAAAGCCATTGCTTTTTCACGATATATATACTACCGATCTCGTATTTATTCCATTTAAATCTAAATTATTTATATATACAGATGATATTGTACTTTTATTCCTTTCAGTCATTGGAATTCACTTTTGTTGTCGCTATCATAAATTAGCTTAGTTTAGTCACTGATTGGGCCTTAATAAATGCATTGCACCTAAACTCTTCGAAATCACTACTTGTCGCCGGTTCTCCCTCATTATCTTTTTCTTCTTTTAACATTCTCTTCAATTCTAGATCAATTCCTCGCTCCTCTTCCATTAAAATATTCGGAGTCCATCTCGACTCTTCATGGTGTTTCCATGATCACGTTGTAGCAAAATGTCGAGCAGCCTTCCTACGTCTCCGTCTTCTGTATCCTTTCCCTCACATCCTCTCCACATTGCAGAAACTTCTCCCAAATGCTTGTAATCTCCCTGTTTATCTATGCTGACACGGCTTACATATCGACTTTGTCACAACAAATGTCCAACATGTTCAAAATTCTTGTTTTCGTTTCTCGTATAATATTCACAAATATGATCACGTTTTCCCATTATTTCTACGATCTGGTTGAAAATATAACAGCGTTTCATTCTCCACTTATGTTGTCTCATTTTCAGTCTCCTTCTGGCATTCTACCTTCGTAGCCTTCTGTTAATTCTTTAATTCTGAATTTTATATTCGTGACACTCCTGTAACCCGTCATCATGACCTTTTTATCCTTCCCCTTTCATGATATCAAATTTAAAGTAGTTTTTTCTTATACCGCCATCAAATTTTACAACATATTACCACATTCCATTCGTTCTTCTGTCTCCTTGCTTTCTTTTCGTCCTGCCGCCACCAAATTCGTATCGGCGAACAATCAATAACAGAATTTCTATCAAAATTTTGTTTGCAAATTTCCAGTCATCATTATTAAATAAAGCGATTGTAATCACGGTATTCTCTGTAATGGCTATATCTATTGAACTCTTGTCTTTACAGAATTTAACTGAATGATATCAACTATGTTTTTTATTTCATGCTTTAGCAGTCAGAATTATTCAAACTATTATTATGTTTAATTACTTTCATATTTTGTAATATTTTGTATGCTATTGTATATTCTGGAGAGCAGAGCATAGTGCCTCACCATTTGTGTACTTAATGTACCACACAAAACGTAATTTTTGTACAATAAATTGAAATTTGTTGTGTATATTTAATATATACATTTACATAAGGAGAAAAAATTATACAATTAATAAATTTCATCGCATAAACCTTATCTCTTTTTTTACGCCTTTTCAATTAGCTATATGTTAGGATTAGTGCCACGGATTATACTCATAGAATCTTTCAGCGATCGGTTTTCCATGATAATCTTCCAGAAGATACGTCACGGGACAGTTATAATTTTCTGTACTTTGACGATTCTAAACACCTCTGTGGTTTTTGAAATTTTTCTTCTCAGACATGTTTTATTTTTATCTCAGTATAATGCGCAAAGATTTTACGCAAATGTTGTTTATCAACACTTCAATGTTTCAATTCGACTAAAATGACTGCGTATTCTCATTTCAATTTATAATAAGACCAGCTTCACGAAGTTCCTCGATAATAGACAGGATTTCATGATCATGGGCGTTGTAACCTGATTACCCAAGGTCTCAAGGAATCGAAGACGTTTTACAAGCTCGTTAGGATCGACCCAATGAACATAATTTTATTGTCGTTTAAGTTATGGTACGTACCTACGACTTTTTTACCTGATTTGTCGTTTAAACTCGCAAACTCGGTATTATACCTCATTCAACATTTTTACTTGACATGTCGTTTAGTGTCCTGGCGCGTGATATGCCAGTTCCAACTTGTATTTTACCTGACACCAAAGGTGCTATTATATTCTTATATTTATACCCGTTGTTATCCAATATTGGATTATTTACTTTATAACTGTATATAAGCATTTGTTGCTAACAGTATATTTTTATATGCTAGTTTATCATCCTCTGTATAAATAGAATCGTCGAGAATTTTTTTAAAAATTAATTCGTATCAACAATCTAGGTGCCTTTGTGTTTTACGTCATCTAAGATCACAAAATCACTCGTGTCTAAATCAAACTGTTTATCACCGAGCATCGTGCCGTTTTCGCTGAGATAGACGCCATAAACGTGATCGCTCTTCTCAAAAATATGTAAATACCGAGAAACATGTTTACATATTTTTGTCCCCGCGATCCCAATTGATTAATTCCTCACGAACTTATTTAACTAACGTTTCAAGCGGTTCATTAGGCAGCGGTTCATTTCATAAATGTCTTCAACTAAGGTAAGTACGATAATACGTACTTCACTCGATGTAAAATGTGTGAATTCGTGACGTGACGTTCGATTATTTTGTGAGTTGTTTTGTAGACAATGTTAATTAAAGCCATGTATTATCTATCCAGAAATCATTGCCATCATCATCATCATCATCATCATCATCATCATTATCATCATCATCATCATCATAATCATCATTATCATCATCATCATCGTCATTATCATCATCATCATCATCATCATCATCATTGTCTTCAGATTTTTTCTTTTCTTAATATTCTTCACAATATTGACTTCTTTCCTAATTGATTGAGGTTCCTCATCAGCAGTGTTTCCGACAATCTGTTTCAGAGACTTGATGATTGGTTTAAAATGCCTCTTCAACGCTACTTCATCTATTTTAATGTTTTCAAAACGCGATATTTACGAATCGAATCACTGGTTTTCACAATCTGCTACCCTCTCACGAACTTTCAGCTCCTTGCTGTTATCCATGTTGGTCGAGAGGGAATATTGCATACCGACTAATAACGACTAACCAATCGTACAACGACTAACCACGGTATCGCATATTAATTAAATGCATTTTTGTAATCCATGTGTGAGCGCACTGTCTTCGTCTATCATTACGAATCCATACTTTTGTTGCCAACAGCAGCGACACAATTCATATAAATTCTCGTAAGACGTCGGTGTTATAATACATGGTCATTATATACATGGTACAGATTGGTACTATTCTGTTTTTTTTAACAGGATCAATAGATTTGTTTATTATCACATATATATGGTCATTATTACATATAAGATGTTTCAATATCTTTGCGTACGTCTGACAGAGATAGAAACAATCGACATTCGCAAAGTACTCTCTGATCGTGTCTTATTTATCACATGCCACATCGTCAAAGATAAAAATGAAATTTGGAAGTACCTCGTTCGGAGAAAATGACATCGCTTATTGGAGAATGTAAAATAACTAATTTCTTCAATCGGAACTAATAAATTCTCCATAAATATCGATATATTATATATTTTGGCTGTTGCAATGATTTCAAGTACACGTTCTCGAAGCGTACATCGTGCGAACTTTCCTTTATACTTATCAGCACGTTTGTTTTATGCAGTTTGATGGATCACAGATAATATTACGTATAGAAATTAGCAGCATTTCTTTTTCAGTCTGTACTTTGTTCGACATTAGTCACATTGATTGTTTGCGATTGTTGCACGAACCTCATATCTTTACCTCTCCATTACATTATATAATCTGAAAAATTGCATCGAAAGTGGATCTATTTATAGAAGCGCGTATAGCGAAACTGCTCAGTATTAAAAATGTTTCTTATCGGACAATTGCGACATATATAGCTTAACTGTCAAAGAGATGGATATGTATATCGAAAATTATTTTGCTACATTTAAGAATTACATAGATCAACTGGGACAGATTGCCCGAGCATACAAAAGTTGATTCAGAGATTCAGCAACATCGTCAGTACTTGATACCATAATTTGCCTTGTCATCGATCGCATATCGATCGTTTAAAAATTGTAGTAAATGTCAGCAACAAAAGGCCGTGACTTTTTAAATTTCGCGATAAACGCACTTCCATTCGAATTGCATATCCTCGGTTATCAATTTTGTGATCCAGAAACGCACTTAGAAAAGCCATTATATAGAGGCGATCGAGGTATTAATCTATTGGACGCGGCATGTCGTGATTACGACATAGCTTATTCGTGGAGCAAAGATCTCACGAAACGACAAAATATTCGTCAAAGAGGCGTGGAGACGCATTCCTGCAAAAGATTTAACTCTCGGAGAGAGAGCTGCTGCTACAACTATTTGGACGACTAGGAAAATCAAGACGAAAATCGATATAGGTTTGAAAATGAAGAAGAAGTCAAAAGCGAATATTTCCGATAGCAAAACACAGCGGTATCATATCTATTCTACTGCTAGGAATTATTGGTTCGTTGGTCGGCGGCGCGGCAGGAGTCACAAAAGTTATAAACAAAGTTATAAACAAAGTTATAAACAAAGCCATGCAACGTCAATTGGAAGAACTGAAACGACACAATCGCGTTATGGAAAATCATGGAATTTACCTCGCTCCGTACAAACATGACAAGGAGTCTCAACGGAAAAAATTTTTAAAAATAAAAAAAATTCAAAAGAAACGATAAAAATGCCAAAGAATATAACTATCAACGTGCAACTGCAATAACTGGCAAAACGCACATTCCAGATTTATTCCATCCATTTTAGAAGTATTTTTATGCATACTACATTATCAACAGAGGAAGTATATCGAAAACGATATTATAAATTTGGGTGATGCCGAAGGAAGTATTGGGTGTGTAGCGAAGCGGAGAGATCATGCTGTTTACTTTGACAGTTTCAGCCGAAGGAATTGGTACGCTACTTGAACGATGCAAATTGAGTATAATCGCACGTCTTATCAACGTTACAATCATAACTGTGGACAACTGTGTCTACAGATAGTTAACAATTAATTTAAGAACTGACATTGCATTGTTTCAATATTGTATTCATTCACTAAACATGTCACTTACATTTATGCTGACCGGTAAGAGTAGCATCTTCGTGGCCTGCTACTTTCCGGCCATAGATTTGAGCGACGACGATTACGAGCTCAGTCTGACGAACTTCGAAACTTATCATACGATATTTAATGAAAATTCATTGAATAATAAATTTTATTTTGACGAAGACAACAAGGAAATTGTCATTTTCAAAAGATCGTACGAAGTACGTGACATAAACAAGTCTCTAGATGTGCAATTTTACAATCTCATTTCAATGATATTGCAAGAGAGAAAACGCTTCGCAAAGAAGATGAAGAGTACCTGTTGACTATTTTCGCTAATAACAATATAATGAAGATAATGTGCACTTATCGAGTAAATTTCATCAAACCTCACAACATTGAATCGCTATTAGGATTTTCATCGAATCGCGTATTGGAATCACGTGGCATGAATTGGACGTATGATAAATATCATCAATGTAAATATATTGAATACAACGTGACTGCGTACAGCAACGATAAGTAGTGCACGTGATACACGAGTTTCTGTCGAGCGTGCCGCCACTATATTGTAATATAGAATAAGATATTGGAAAGACCGATACAGATCATTTACTTTTTGATCATCGGACAGAGCATTTTGGATCTGACGTTTCGCATTGTGAAAAAAATAGACGATTGCTTAATTTTCGCTGAGAAGAGATCACAGTTAGATTGCATATACGGAGACAACAGCGATAAAGTAATACGACAACAATAAGGTGAGATGTTTGTTTTAAACGAACAGACGAAACAGACAAGAGACATATTTTTTGCCGAAGAAGAACAACACCGATCAAAAAATTTCGACCTGTAGAAAGAAATTTATTGCGTCGAACGTTAAATTTTTACAATTATTGGGCTTTGTCGTACGAAATATCTGAGATGGCTGATACCTTGAATGTGGAGGCGAACCGATCTTTGACGACCGCATTTTCAAATTCGAATTTCACACGTATAATCCGTATGTTAACACAACATTTGGACATAATGATAAGGATATACAACAGCAAGATTTATACATGTTATTGTATGAAAGCATTCTCTATGTCGAAGGTAGATTGACTTCAAAGGAAAAAAATGTATAAAACCGGCTAAAGCTTGGATGTAATTTCGTGGCGTTCATGTTCGATGAAATTCGATACGATTGATCGTAGCAGAAATGGAATGACTAGTCTTATGTGATGTTTTCTAATGAAGTCTCATATAATTTGTATAATGCGAGAGTTCTCGATTCTAATGATACTGCGAAAAGCGTATTGTCTAATGACAAACGACGGATACTTTTTGTGTGCCGCTGAGCATGTTGTTTGGCTTTTGCGAAAATTACAAACATGATAATTAACGCTCATCACGAATTGATTTTGGTACGAGCGCATAATAATTACATAGTGGGAAGTCCAGCAACAAAGCCGAATTATTCAAAGTACAGTGGCGAATGCCTTACGTTGCGTTGAATGAAGTTAAACTATCTATGTTACGAGCCTTGGAAAGTGGATAATATCTAAGTATGAGTTTTCATTCCTGAGAATTGTATCCGTTATTGCCGAGTACAACGAAGCATTCCATCAAGACTGCGACTTAATTTGAAAAACTTATGTTTACAGACTGAGAAAAAAATCATGATAGCACGTAAAACTTACTTCGACAGCTGTAAATTAACCAAAAACTTTATCTAAACCTTGAATTTTTTTTATCTGTATGATGATATCTGAATCTAAACTTTGATAAAAATAAAACGCAAAATCGCTATTTTGTATGATATGTATGTACATTTCCGCACGTCTTACTATCAAATCCCTCGTGAAAGAAATGAATCGTCATTCCAATTAAACTCTCTTTTGAGAAGTTATACTCTAATAACTATTGACTGCTCGCGTCAAAACGAGTCAAGAATGATACCGTCGATTAGAATTTGAATTCAAAGAGAATATATCTACGAATAGTAGGATATATAAGAAGATTCTGGACCACTATGTGTTAGTGCGTATACATATATGCGGTATGTGTGCGTGTGTGCGTGCGTGTGCGAGGGGTCAGGGAGGGGGAAGGCTCACAGACGTTAGAGTCCCGCGGCGCAGAGAATGACGTCGCAGGGAAGAGTTAACGGGAAAGGGAAAAGCGCATCACCGGGGAAAGGTTTGTTCCTTCTCTCTCTCCAACCTTCTTATCTTCTCTCATCCGTTGTAAAATACCGTTGTAGAATTTTTCTCTGTCCCATCTGTTGCGGTCCTATTATTCACGCTCTCTCTTCCTCCCGTTGCATTCTCTTTTTTTTTTAAGATTTAATTTCATTAAATAGGTACGATATTTATGAAATATGACCTAGCAATTATAATAATATTTTTATTAATGTAATTAAAAAAGAGTCAAGCGCGTTTTCTTATCAACTAGTTTAATACTCATTGAATCATGTTACTAAATCATTATTATTAACTAATTCTTAATTATAAGGAAAGAAAAGGGAAAGAAATTAAAACATATTATATATTTAAAAAAAATCTCGTATTTTATTTTTAAACTTAATACATTTCTTTTTGATGTTGCGACCACCAATTATATATTTTAAATACATTCTGTAACAATTCTTAACATGATTTCCACACGCACGATATTAATAATATTCAAATTTCGTAAAGAATCTATATCTTCGTAATCAGTATCGAAGATCTCAATGGTCAAGTTGTTGCTATCGAGTATATCAGCCAGCCATTGGCATTTTCTATGTCCCTTAACGTATACGAGAGACTTATTATCATCATTCTCTTCCGCATCAATTACAGCTATCGTAATCAAGCTGTACGGTATCATCCCATCTTCCCATTGCAATTCATGGTGATAAGCACTCAATCAAGAAGCGCAATACTTTTCTGATTTTGTCAGAAAAAAAGAAATTTCATGACATGGGGCATGTAAAAATGTAATGAGAGAGAATGGCTCCTTTTCTCAACACCGCCACTTCCTTCACGACAAATTTCTTTCCAACGATAAATCCTTACAGATCCAGAATGTTGGTATAGTCATGGTGAATGAGTTTTCGAAACTGTGCTCGAGTCCAAAAATCTTGGCTTTTTATCCATTATATTGAAAAGAGGGAATAGATTATTTTTCTTTTTGGTGACGTTAATTTACATAATCTTGCGTACTACGTTACGACAATGGACTGTATTCAATCACGCGGTCATGTATGATAAGATAATAGGCGGTAGTATTCACTGTATATTTTCTTTGAATTCAAATTCTAATCGCACATCCATGATACCACTCTTGATGCAACTCGTTTTGTCGCGAACAGTGTCAATGATTACTAGAGGAAAGAGAGATTCCTAAAAGAACCTGTCTTGAATCACGTTTCACTACTTTCTTTTGAAATTTGATAGTAAGATGTATGGAAACGGCAAACATATCGTATAAAATAGCGGTTCTGCGTTTGTCGAAGTCCAGATCATCGTATGGAAAAAATTCAGAGTTCAGATAGAGTTTCACGTTGATTAATTTACAATTGTCGAAATAAGTTTTATGTGTTATTTTTTCTATTAGTCTGCAGAATAAAGATAACATATCGCGGCTTCTCGAGCTGAGTAGCCATCTTGATAGTCCACAAGTGCTCCGTCGTGCTCGGCAATAGAAAATACTCGTACAGTTCCCATGAACGGAAACTCATATTCAGATATCGTCCGCTCTCCAAGGCACACAGCATAGATAGTTTATTGACTTCATTTAATGTAATATAAGATATTCGCCACTATATCTTGAGCAATTCAAGTTTCGGCTCTGTCGTTGGATCTCCCACAATGCAATTGTTATCATTGCGCGCTCGTATCAAAATCAATTCAATTGACGAGCGTTAATCTTATTACATGTTTATAATCTTCGCCCAACAATACATAAAAATTAAAGTATCCATCACGTGTTATTAATCTTTTCACAGTCTGATCAAATATCGGAAATCCGGCATCGACTCAGTATCATTGAGTTCATATCAAATTTCGTCAAACATGAACGACATGCATTATTTCCAAGCGTTGGTTGCATTTTCTTCATTTGACATCAATCTTCCTTCGATGTTGAGAATACTTTCACATGGTAGCGTGTATAAATCCTGCTGCTGTATGGGTATCCTTATCTTATCGCTATGTCTATACATACGTGTACGGTGTTGACGTACGGATTGTACGTGCGAGTCTCAATCCTGACGATGCGATCGTCAAAGATTAGCTCTTCTCCAATATTCAAGATATCAGTCATCTCAGATATTTCGTATTATAAAACCCAAGGATTGTAAAAACTTAACATTTGATGCAACGAATTTCTTTCTATCGACGATCGAATGTTTTTGATCGCTGTCGTCCCTCTGATAAAAATGTCTCTAATCTGTTTCGCTTGTTCGTTCAAAACAAGCATATCATTTTATCATTGTCGTCTCCGTATATGTAATCTAACGGTGATCCGCGAAAATTGAGCAATCGTACGTCTTAATCCATAACGCGAATTGTCAGATCTGTAACACTCCGTATGATTAGAAGGTAAATGAACTGTGTCGGACTTTCCGATATCTTATATTCTGGTGACACGCTCGGCAAAAATTCATGTATCGTATGCACGGATTTATCGTTGCTGTATGCGCCCGCGGTCACATTGCATTCAGTACGAATGATATTTACGTTAATGATATTATATTTCTAATTCAATATGTCTAATTCGTGCCACTGTTGCGGCTCCAACACACGATTCGATGAAAATCCCAACAACGATCCAATATTGTGTGATTTGATGAAATTTACTCGATAAGCACATTTGCTCTCCCTCTTCATTGTATTGTTATTAGTATAATCAATGGGTACTCTTCATCCTCTTTACGAAACGTTTTCTCTTTCGTAATATTATTAAAATTGTAGAATTGCATGTTTTAGATATTTATTTATATCATGTATTTCATACGATCCTTCGGGAATGACAATTTCTTTGCCATCTTTGTCAAAATAGAATTTATTATTAGACGAATTTATATTAGATATCGTTTCAAAGTCCATCAGACTGAGTTCGTAATCGCCATCACTCAAATCTACGGCCGAAAAGTAACAGGCCGCGAGGATGCTCTACTCTTATCAATAAGCGTAAGTGTCAGTAACATGTTTGAATGAATACTGAGTTGAAAGAATGCAATGTCAATTCTTAAATTGATCAATCATCTGTAAAAATTGTAGACACAGTTGTCCATAGTTATTTTGATCGTAATGTAAGGCATACGATTATACTCAATTTGCGTTACACCCAAATATCGCATCAATTCCTTCAGCAGTCGAAAATTGCCGAAACTGTCAAAGTAAACAACACGATCTCCCCGCTTCACGTACGCTATCCAATGAGTACCTAATCCATCAGCATTATCCAAATTTACTGCTCTCGTTTCGATATACTTCCCCTGTTGGTAAGCTAGTATGTATAAAAATACCTCTAAAATATGGAATATGAATACGTTTTGCCAATTGTTGCAGTTGGTAGTTATACCCTTTGGCACTTTTATCGTTTCTTTGAATTTTTTTTTCATCTTTCTAATCTTTTTCGTTGAGACTCCTTGTCTATACTTGTACGGAGTGAGATAAACTCCATGACCTTCCATGACGCAATTATGATGTTTCAGTTCATCCAACTGACCGTTGCGCGGCTTTATTATCGTTTATAGCTTTTGCTACTTCTGCCATGCCACCGACCAACGAGCCGATAGCTAGAACGACTCCCAATAGTGGTAGAATAGATATGATGCCCTCACGTTTTGCTGTAATATTCATTTTTTCGTCAGCTTTTTCTTCGTTTCCAAACCCATACCAATTTTTGTTTTGACTTTCATAATCGCCCAAACAGTTGTGGCAGCAGCTCTCTCTCCAAGAGTCGAATCTTTCGCGGTAATCCGTTTCCGCGCCTCCTCAGCGAGTATTTTGTCAACTACGTCTTGTTTCGTGAGATCTTTGCTCCGCGAATAAGCTATGTCATGATCATGACACGCTGCGTTCAACGGATTAATGCCTCGATCGCCTCTAGCTAATCGCTTTTTTAAATGCGTTCCTGAATCACAAAATTGATATCCGGAGATATGCAACTCGATTGGAAGTACGTTTATTGTGTGATTTAAAAAACTGCAGCCTTTTTTTGTTGACATTAGCTACAATTTTTTATAAATGGCGCTGGACCCAGATATGCGATCGATGGCTGCGCAAATTATAATGTTTCAAGACCGACGATGTTGCTGAATCAGCCTTTATATGCTCGGGTAATCTAATCGGGTAAATCCACAGTTGATCTATGTAATTCTTCTCTCGTAGTAAAATAATTTTCGGTATATATTCCAACTCTTTGGCGGTTAAATTACGTGTATTACAGTTGTCCGACATGATAAGAAGCATTTTGAATACTGATCGATTTCGCTTTGCGCGCTTCTATAAATAGATTTTCGATCCGTTTTTCAATTTGTATCAGTGTCATGAAAGGAGAAGATATGAAGTTTGTGTGACAATCACAAACGATCAAAATGATTAATGTCGACAATAAAGTACAGACTGAAAAAGAAGTACGCAAGGAAACATGCTACCGATTTCTATATGCGATATCATCTACGGTTCATCGAACTGTGGTAAAACAAACAAAACAAAAATGTGTTGATAAATTTGCTGGAAAGTCCACATGGCTTACGCTTCGAGAATGTGTACTCGAAGTCGTGCAACAACCAAAATATCGATATTTGGAGAATTTATTGACATCGATTGAAGAAATCGGAAATTATTTTACATTTTTCAATAGCGATGTAGTTCCAAATGAGGCGCTTCCAATTTCCATTTTCTTCGATGATGTGGCATGCGACAAACAAGATGTGATCAGAGAATACTTCACGATGGGCCTGCTTCTATCTATGTCAAACGTATGCAAAGATACCAAAGCATCTCATACGCGATAATGCAAATTTGTTGATCCTGTTCAAACAAGATGATACCAATCTGAAACATGTATATAATGACCACGTCAACACCGACATGTCTTACGAGGATTTGTGCGAACTGTGTTGTTGCTGTTGACAACAAAAGTATGGATAGTAATAGATAGAGACAGTGCGTTTACGAATGGGCGATACAGAAAAGAATTTAATGAGTTTGCGACAATTTAATGTGGTTAGTAGTTATCAATACGTCTTCCTCCTTCAAGTGCAACTACGAAATATTCTCCTCCTTCAAGTGTAACATGGATAACAGCAAAGAGCTCAAGTATCGCAAGAGGAGCGAACAAATTGCAAAAAAACTGATTCGATTCATAAAAAGTATCATGCTTTAAAAACCGGTAAAATAGAGAAAGATATAACGTTGGAGAAACACTTTAAACCTATCGTAGAACCTTTAAAACTGATTATCGAAAACACTGCTGACGAGGAATCTCAACCGATTAAGAAAGAAGTTAATGTTGCGAAGGATAGAAATATTAAGAAAAAAAAAAACCAGAAGAAAATGAAAAAGACGATGATGAATATAATAATGATGATGATGATGATGATGATGATGATGGCGATAGTTTCAGGATGGATAATTTATGGCTTCAATTAACACGTCGTCTAAAAAAAGGCAACGTATACAATAAGCGAACATTACGTCGGATTCCAATTATGCATTACCTGAATCACACAAATTATCATACGAATTGTTATACGTTCACACGTTTCATCAGCCGAAAACGTTTATGAAACGCCCAATGAGTTGCTTGAAACGTTAGTTAAACAATCATTGCAAATGCGACAAGTGAAGAGTTGCATAATCAATTGAGACCACTTGGACACAAATACATAAACATGCATCTCGGTGATGACAGAGAAAAGATGATCGATCACGTTTATATCTCAGTAAGAACGGTACGATACTCGGTGATACAAACAGTTCGATATAGACACGAATGATTTTGTGATCGTAGATGGAATAAAGTACGCCTGGGTATGAATTAATGTATGAATTAATTTTCAAAAGAATTCCCGATGACATTACCCGACTATTTACATTTAGAGAATTACATGATCAACTAACATATAAAAGTACATTATTAACAACGAATGCTCATAGGCGCAGTCATAAAACGGATAATCCAATATTGGGTAATAAATATAAGAATATAATATAAGAATATAATAGCATATAAATATAAGAATATAATAGTACCCTTGGTGTCAGGTAAAAGTATTGGAAAAGGTATAATACCACACATCTTAACCTTAAATGACAATAACATCGATTATGTTCATCATCTTAACGAGCTAGTGGATCGTCTTCGATTGCTTGAGGCCTCGCGTTAGGCAAGTCACAATGCCCACGATAACGAAATATTATCTATTACCGAGGAGCTTCGTAAAGCAAACTTGATTATAAATTGAGAATCATTTTTAGTCGACATCGAAATATAAATCAACAACGTTTACATCAGATCTTTGTAATATTTTGCGTATTACCACAATAAAAAAATAAAACATGTCTGAAAAGAAAAATCTCGAAAAGTGGCGACTGGTGAAAGAACTTCACGATCCGGTGAAAAAAAAATTTTCCACGCATCATACGTTTACGACTACGATGACCTGTGGCAGGCTGATGTGATTGAGATGCGCCCTTACATACGATTCAACAAAGGTTACCAATATATTCTTACCGTTATCAACGTGTTGAGTAAGTACGCATGGACTGTACCGCTCAAAACAAAAAATAAATGAGATGGCTACAACAATCGCAAAGATAATTCGAGATGATAGATGTCCGAAAAATTTGCAAATCGATATCGAAAAAGAATTTTACAATGCAAACATGTACAAATACTTTTGAAAAAACACAATATAAATCATTATTCAACATACTCCGTAATGAAGGCGTCAGTCGTCGAATGATTCAATCGTACATTGAAAAATGATATGTAGAAACAATTTACGCACAATGGAAATTATAAATGGACTTGCTACCATGTCTAGTATCGGAGTACAACGCGCGAAAGCATCGAACTATTAGTATGCGACCTATCGATGTGACTCCTACGATCGCTAGTCCTACGACTCCGACAAACTCTTAAACACTGTGTATAGTAGCGTAAAGGCTGTCGCACTCTCGCGATTCAAAGTTGGTAACTCGGTACGTGTGAGTAAATTCAAGACGATCTTTGAGAAAGATTACACTCCAAATGAGACCATGTGTTTAGAATCATCAAAGTACAGAGAACTAATCCTGTCACATATTTTCTGGAAGATTACTGCGGAAAACTGGTCGCTGGAAGATTTTATGAGTATGAGTTGCATCGCGTTGCTAATCCCGACATATATCTAGTTGAAAAGGTGTTGTAAAAAAGGAGACAAGGTTTATGTGAAATAGCTGGGATTTGATAACACACAATTTTTGGATACACAAGGATAATGTGTTATAAAAAAAAATAAAATTTATTATAAAATTTATTACAAATTGTTTAATTATTTTTTCTCTATATAAATATATTATACACATATTATACACATGACATTCATACATACATACATACATACATACATACATACATACATACATACATACATACATACATACATATGTTTACACATACATTCATGCATACACGTTTATACATACGTGTATACATACGTATGTACATAGTTATATGCTATACATACTATACATAATATACATATTAAACATAATGTACAAAATATACTTATTAAATATATATATTATTAGGTGTACAACTTTGCTTCCGCCGTTTTCCTATAGATGGCTTTAGCGGTAAGTGGTGGTCAAAATAAATAGATCATAGACGTCATACAATAAACTTGGGCATCTGTCAACATAACCCCATAGAAACATCAGTCGATTTGTGTCTGCATCATAAAGTTATTCTCGATTGAAAATGTCAGTTTACGAGCCAAATTCTCGTCATGTGCGGGAGGTTTTAATTTTTTGCTTCAATATGAAGAAATCTGCGGCTGAGGCTCATCGAATGCTCTCAAATACTTATGGTGAGGCCGCTATTAGTGAAAGAACATGTCGTCAGTGGTTTCAATGATTCAAGAACGGTGATTTTGATGTCGAAGATCGGCATAGCGATAGAAGAGAGAAGGTTTTTCGAAGAATGCAGAATTGGAGGCATTATTTGAGCAAGACTCTTGTCAAAATCAAGAAGAATTGGCATGATCATTGGGAGTGACTCAACAAGCCATTTCAAAACGCCTCAAAGCCACGGGAATGATTCAGAAGCAAGGAAATTGGGTGCCGTACGAATTGAAGCCGAGAGATGTTGAACGGCGTTTGTTTGCTTGTGAACAGCTGCTTGAAAGGCAAAGACGGAAGGGATTTCTGCATCGCATTGTGACTGGGGACGAAAAATGGGTTCATTACGATAATCCCAAGCGCAGAAAATCATGGGGAGTTCTCGGCCATGTTTCCACGTCGACGGCCAAACCGAATATTCACGGCTCCAAGGTCATGCTCTGTATTTGGTGGGACCAGCTCGGCGTAGTGTATGAACTGTTAAAACCGACTGAAACAATCACAGGCGATCGGTATCGAACGCAATTGATGCGTTTGAGCCGAGCATTGAAAGACAAACGGTCGTAATACAACGAGAAACACGATAAAGTGATTTTGCAGCATGACAATGCTCGACTCCATGTTGCGAAAGTGGTCAAGACATACTTGGAAACGTTGAAGTGGGAAGTCCTACCCCACCCGCCGTATTCTCCAGACGTTGCTCCCTCTATCACTAATTTCGATCAATGGCACACGGCCTGGCTGACTAGCACTTCCGATCTTATGAAGAAGTAAAAAATTGGATCGATTCGTGGATAATCTCAAAAGATGACCAGTTTTTTTGACGCGGGATTCGTACGCTACCCGAAAGATAGGAGAAAGTAGGCCAGCGATAATACTTTGAATCATAAATGTATAACCAGTTTTTTACAATAAAGCCTCGAATTTCGGAAAAAAAACGACGGAAGCAAAGTTGTACACCTAATATATGCGTATATAGGTGTTTGTGATAATTCTAATATATTTTTCTTATATTAATAATCGCCGCTATATACAGGATGATTCAGAAAAACTCTCGTGTCCCAGCACAGACGTGTTCCTGGCTGAATTCTAAGATGACTTTTCCTTTTTTTCCTAAACGAAAATTTTATATGACGCTTACTTTTTGAATTATTAAAAGATAAAGTTCTCACAGGTCGCTTGTAGAAAGTAAGCAGGGGCTCACTATCTGACGCCACCACAAAAAACATTCGTTGAAATCAGCTGTAAGGACAAAGAATTATTCTCAAATAATAAACGCTCATACACACACACACACACACGCGCGCGCGCGCGCGCGCGCACGCACTTTCTCTCTCTCTCTCTCTCTCTCTCTCTCTCTCTCTCTCTCTCTCTCTCTCTCTGCCATTTACCTTGCAGAGATTCGCTATCTTCATACTGTCGTTATTTGACGAATAAATTTCGCTCGAGTTGAAATTTTGTTTCTACTTTGAGTGATAGTTTTAGGACATATGTAAACTCTAGATTTATAATAGATTCTAATCTAATAAATTGAGTTCTTACATTGAGCCTGTAAATGGCAGTTATTGAAAAATTTTTTATTTTTAGGTTTAAAAGAAGTTTTCTAAATAGAAACTGTAGATTAAATAATGTTAAAAGAGGTCCTATTTGATTGTTCTCGCCTTGAAAAATCTGGTCTTGCAATTAATTGCACATTTCGCACAATAAATCGCAACTATTTATTATGTTTCTTTAGTTATTTTTATTTTCAAGCCTTAATTGTTGTTATGATTATACGATCTTTCATCTTTGTCGGTACTTGCATCTTCTTCGATATCTCTTTCTTTGTCTGATAGATCATTTCTTTCATTTCCTCGATTTCTTTATTTTTCTATGATATTTCTCATTGAATATTCTTATTCTTTGTTTGACTTCGGATTTGCATTTTATTACAGTTAGGTTGATAAACATTTATGTTGATTTTACCTGTTGATTTTATATACGATGTCATTCAGCGAGCTTTAGTCTCCAGCGGAGTATTTTCATATTTGCATCTTATGCATTTCTTAAATCAGAGTAATGGTTTATCTGTGACCGATGTGAATTTTCGTATAGGTATGGTCGGAAATGTTTAATACAATATACTATAATGCAATATACTATAATACAATATACTATAATACAATATACTATAATTATATTTTAATTCGTCATCAGAAAGGGTTGTGAAGCGTATGCTATTAGTTGGTTTATATTTATTTCGCCTTGTGATAAAATGCCTCTTACGGCTATTCCAAAAGCGTTTGTTTTAAAATAAAAAGGTTTTGAGAAATCAGGATATTGTAAAACAAGTTCTTCTCTTAATCTTTGTTTTAATGTCTCAAATGATTCTTCTTGAACAGAAGTCTATTCGAAAGTCATTCTTTAATAAATTTGTTAGTGATTTCGCTAATTTCGAGAAACTGGTATAAATATGCGATAATATCCTGCTAATCCCAGAAATTGTTTAATATTTTTCGGAGTTTTAGGTCTTGGAAAATGCCTTACTGCGTCTAATTTTTTAGAATCCGATCTGACTCCATCCTTGCTGATTACGCCCTAAATATGTTACTTCTGTTTTCAAAAATTCGCATTTGTCTGGCTGTAATTTTAGATTACAAAGTCGATTAAGAGATTATATTTTCTTTCGTGTTCCTCTAATTATGCGGCATAAATGACAATTTCATCTATGTAAACAAATTATTCCTGGTCTTGTAATTCTGATAGAACTAGATCCATTAATCTCTGGAAGGTGGCGGGAGCATTTTTTAATCCGAAAGGCATATGATCGAATTCGTAATGCCCGAAAGGAATTGTAAAAACGGTTTTATGGCTATCCGCAGGATCCATTTTTATTTGGTGGAATCCGAAAGCCAAATCACACACGGAAAAATATCGTGCTCCGCCTAATTGGTCTAGAATGTCAACAATATTAGGTAATGGATATGCGTCTCTGACAGTTTTTTCGTTTAGAGCGCGGAAATCTAATACCATTCTCCATCTCTTATTTCCTTTCGAGTCTTCTTTTTTTGAAATTATGGACGTATTATAAGGCGATTGAGAAAATTTTACGCCTCCTTCGAACAGTTCTTCGACTTGCTTATTTATTTTCTCTTTATAAAATTGTGGAAATCTATATTGTCGTGTGTTTATAGGTCGATCATCTGTTGTAGGTTTGAGGCTGCAATACATTAGTTGCAGTTAGTCTTTCTCCAGGACTATGAAATCTATCTTGACTATTAGATATAAGATTTGTTATACTTTTCTCTTCTTGTGCATTTAAGTTCATTGTAAGCTTCCTTATTCATTCTAATAATTCCAGCACATTTCTGTAAGTCTATTCTTATTAGATTCCTCAGTCCTTGACATTGTAAAATATTTGAACAGTATATTATTCTTTTCTGCTCTCTCCTTTTGTTTCGACTTACGTTTGCGCATAAATTTTTCCATTATTTCTTTTGGAATTGAATTTTTGTGTTGATACAACAATTTTCGAAGATGGGTTATTTTTCTTTTTGCAATTGTAAGAGGATTTGACATTAGGATTACATAATTGTTCATTTCATAAGTTCTTCCAAGATATGATGTGAGGTTTCATTACCCGTGAATACCCAATCCTCGGGAATTTTATTCTTTCTTTTGATATGTCCTTTCTTTTTGATTTTTAAATAAGATTTTTAAATAAGATTGAGTCGCATTGCGTAGGTAAGTTTGGTTATTTCCCTTCTCGCAATCAACAGGAGTAGAATTTATTATAGAGGTACGGAAACCTTCCTCTGGAATTCTAGAATTATATAAATTTTCAAGAGTATATGTTGGATATGGATGGATATTGGATTTCACCTTTGATTGAAATGATAAGAGCACATCTGATTTCAAAAATTTTATTCACTATTTTGTCCTCTCGCTCGTCGCGCTCACTAATAGCCCATTGCTGAACTTAAAGAGGGCGCCGCAAGTAATTATAAAGAAATGAACATGCCCCTCGACATTAAAAGAATGTCTTTCAATCAAAGAAAAATAAATTTTTTTTTAAATGAATGGATTATAATAATGTGAAACTAGATGCGTTAATACTAGTGAGACTTAGTTGACAAATAATAAAGAAATTCTGATTATAACATAATAAGTCTTAAAGAGAAAGGAAAGAAAGAAAAAAAATAAACTTATGAATTTAAGTGAATACATCTTTGTCCTTAGATCTTATAAGAGTATGATTTCGTGTAGAATAATCCGAGTTTAGACAGAATTAATTAAACAGTTTCAACAGGGAGTGGACAAAGTTTCGCGATAGTGATGTGTACAGTGCCCTTGGATCTTTACAGCTACTCGAACCTCCTGATCTCGACCTGGATGAATAGATGTTACGCGCCCCAATCGCCATTTGAATGGGGGCAAGTTTTCCTCCATGATTAGCACCATCGTGCTAACCTTCCTTCAATTGTAGGAATGCTCTTTTCCATTTTGTGCGTTGTAATAACTCCGACAAGTACTTCTTGTTTCATCTTCTCCAAAAAAAATATTACTGCAGATTTTGGATTAGCTGTCATTTGGACAACTTGGATTCAGGCAGATGCGTCAAGTCGAGATCGATCACCGAATTTAAGGTCTTTCCAATTAGAAAATGAGTAGAAGTAAGAGGAATGAGATCATTAGGATCTGTCGATATAGGAATTAAAGATCGCGAATTTAATATTGCCTCTATCTCTGTAATTAAAGTATAGAATTCCTCGAATGTTAACGCTGCATTGTTTGCAACCCGTTTTAAATGGCACTTAGTGGACCCTTCTTGTGAGTAAATAATGACATTATAATATAATTATATTGTCATTACTAAAGAGATGAGTTACAATTATCAAGATATCTCAATTTTTCAAATGTGACTTTTAATTAGTTTATTACTTATTAACAGCTACTTCCCAGTAAACATTGTTTGATGCAGTAATGTAACGTAAAAATAACGAATAATAATACAAGTTACTTTTATGATGTAAAACTGTTATATATCATGCATATAATTATATAATATTACAATGTTTACAGTATAAAATATTACTGCATTTTAATATTGTTATATAAATGTTGTGTAAATTTTTTCTGTACATATTATATAATTCAGTTATAAACGTGATTGAAGAAATTTCCGTTACAATAATTTAAAAACAGTTTCAAACCATTATTTATCTGTGGGACTAGATTATTACAGTGAATTAGATTTTAGCTTAAGTTATATGTTTAAATTATATGTTTAGTTTATACACACACACACACACACACACACACACACACACACACACACAATTTTTACTCACTCATATATCTCGAATTTTTATTCACTCATACATCTCGATTCTCAATAATTTAAACTGATTTAAACTGCACATTTTTGTTTTTATTATTTTTAAGGAACAGTCTGACATATAATATCTTCCGTTTTACTTATTAGTTTGTACACAGTGTATTATCTTTGACTCATTTGAAAATTAACCGTCACAATATTCGGAATGGTTGTAGTGCATTTATATTGCTAAATAATTTGCGGATTCTTTATCTATCGACTTTGATTTTTGATGTTCTTTCATGGCTATGGGTGAATGCATTAATTTTTCTTTATAAAAAATAATAATCTTTTTTATATCTGCACAGATATAAAATTTTTATTTGTTAATTGTTGCCACTGGAATTGTCAATCATTGCCAATAGAATAAGGAGATTGAGTTGTCACTCTACTGCCTCTGAAGAAGTGAGAATTTTACAACATATGTTCAGACATACTGATGATGGAAGCAGGCCGAAACGTCAATGCGTAACTAATTATACTATAATTTTTCGACAATAAACGATTTTTATTTCCGCACTAGTAACCGCGCAAAAACTCTCATTGGGCTTGTTTATTTTTATTTTTTGATATTCTCGAGAGTTTGGTTAATTGTTCTATTTGAATAATATAAAATTAAAATGTAAAAATCTATACAAAAATATAAGTGTATAAGTATACTCGTATAAAACATAACTGCATGTAAAATATAATTACTAAATGTTAATTGCTAATAAATGTTAATGCTAAGAATTATAATGTACAATATGTTGTAATATTTATACAAAATGTGTGCTATATATAATTGTACAATTCTACTATGTATAATACTCTACTGCAATGTAACAATATTACTTGAAAATATATTATTATACTGCAGTAAAGTATTGTAAAATCAACGAAAGAAAAAATGTGTTGTTATATGAAATTGCTGATGATGTGCATTGGTTAATGTTGACAGATGTCAAACGCAAAAAAAAAAGTGTGTTGTGGGCCCAGGGTAGCTCTGTACGCTTACTAAGACCAAAAATAAAATACTGTTGAGTTACAATTCTTTCTTTCGTATCTAGTTTTTTGCTAAAAAAAAAGCATATGCGGGAAGCTTTGCTTTTCTGTTTCAATTTGAAGAAATTCGGCCGAATCGCATCAAATGCTTGTAGAGGCTTATAGCGACAATGCTTTATCGGAAACAACGTGCAGAGATTGGTTTCGCCAGTTCAATGACGACAATTTTGACCTGAGTGACAAGAAGCGTGAAAATCGGCACAGGAAGGTTGAGAACTGTCAATTGCAGGCTCTTTTGGACGAGGACGATACTCAATCGCAAAAAATGCTTTCCGAGCTTTTTGGATGTTTCTCAAGCAGCCATTTTCATGCGGCTACATGCCATGGAGAAGGTTCAAAAGATCGGAAAATGGGTGTCGCATGAACTGAACGATAGGCAGATGGAGTGATGCTGCAAAACACATGCTAAATTCTGCTTGCCAGACAAAAAAGAAAGTCGTTCCTGCATCGGATTGTGACAGGCGATGAAAAGTGAATCTATTTTCAGAATCGTAAACGCAAGAAATCTTGAGTTGATCCCGCCATCCCAACCATCAACATCTTCCTCAAGACCAAATCGCTTCGGATGGAAAACGATGCTATGCGTTTGATGGGATCAGGAGGTGTTATCTACTACAAGCTGTTAAAACCTGTTAAAACTGTTAATGCTCACCGCTACCACCAGCAACTGATCAAATTGCACTGTGCTCTGCATGAAAAAAGGCCGCATTATCAGAAAAGACATGACAAGCTGATTTTCCTCCACGACAACGCACCATCACACACGTCAACAATGGTCCAAAACTACTTGGAGACACTCAACTGGGAAGTGCTACCCCATCCCACTTACTCACCAGACCTGGCATCTTCTGACTATCACCTGTTTTCGATGGGCCACGCGCTCGCTGAGCGGCACTTCGATTCTTACGTCCGAAAATGGTTTGATGAGTGGTTTGCCTCGAAAGATGAGGAATTTTTTTGGCGTGGTATACACAAATTGCCCGAAAGATGGGAAAACTGTATAGTTAGCGAGGGCAAGTACTTCGAATAAATTTATTTTTGCTTCCTAGGAAAAAAAATGTGTTTTTCTGACTAAAAAACGGATTTAAGCTTAACACCTGGTATAACTTCTGTTATATTATATGTTATATTTATGAGTTGGAACTTACAATTAACCGATATGTTACCAGTAATAATTATGTTTATTACTTGTAACATTCTTTATTGCACTTGTATAATATTAATATAACAATGTTACTAGGTTTTTATTTATTTTGCATGTTTTATAAATATTTTTATTTTTTTACTTTTGACAGTTAGATTTGTATTGCTTTAACTGTTTATTTTTAAACTTTACATTAATGAAAAAAAGAATTATATTTTTTTATACCGTTACCGAAATTAATTTCTAATACGTCTATATAAATTATTTCGGGGTTTTTTACTTTATATATAAATACGGCTGATGACGACTTAAATAGTCGAAACGTTCCGTGAAATTATAATAAAAGAATAAAGTTTACTGTTTATACCTTTCAAAGTTCATTTATTGAAATGACTTGGAAGAAGCTCCTTATTTATTGTTGAAATTTATATGAGCAAATTAACTAATATATTTTCTATTGTAATTATTTATATAAACGTTTTATGTCAAGATATTTTTTATTATACAGTTATTAATTTTATTCTTCAATTCTATAACTGTTTATTACTATTTATACAATTTTCTATTTTCTTTTATTGAGAGTACAAATTAGTTCGATCCATTCCTCTAAAGAGCTCCAGCTGTTATGAATGGTTCATAGTGACAGCTGATTTGGCGGTTTCAGAGAGGTTAAACATCTGCTAATAATATTCAGTTTATATCGTTTTGAGTTTCATACAAAAACCTTGATTTTTACTGTGTTTGAAATGTTGAATTTTATGTTAATCAAGCAGCATTTGCGGAAGATTTCGATTTTCTGCTTTAATTGGAAGAAAAGTGCGGCTGAAACCCATCGAATGCTTGTGTCGAAGTTTATGGTGATACTGCTCCAACTGATAAATCATATAGGGAATGGTTTCGACGTTTCAAGGATGGAGATTTCAGCGTAGAAGACAAGCCTCGCTTTGGACAGCCAAAAAAATTCGAAGACAAAGAATTAGAGGTATTACTCGAAGAGAATCAGAGTCAAACGCAAGAGGAACTTGCAGAATCATAGGGGATAACTCAACAAGCCGTTTTTGTACGATTGAGAGCCATGGAAATAATTCAAAAACAATGAAATTGGGTGCTTTGAACTGAAACCGAGAGATGTTGAAAGGCGATTTTTCACTTGCGAACAGCTGATTCAAAGACAACAGAGAAAAAGTTTGTTGCATCGGATTGTGACTGGAGAAGTGGATATTCTACGACAACCCCAAGAAGAAAAAACACTTCGCTAAGCCCGTTGTCATCGACCTCAATCGTTGTCATCGACCTCAACATCAACACCACAGTCGAATATTCATGGTTCGAAGATCATGCTCTGTATTTGGTGGGACCAAAAGGGTCTTGTTTACTATGAGCTGCTGAAATCTGGCGATTCCATTACGGGCGATCGGTATCGGCTACAATTGATTCGTTTGAGCCGAGCATTGCGAGAAAAACAGCCGAAATACGAGTAAAGACATGATAAAGTTATTCTTCTTCATGACAACGCTGGGCCTTATGTCGTTGAAGTCGTAAAAAAATTGAAAATGCTCAAATGGGATGTTTTATCGCACCCGCCGTGTTCTTCGGACACTTCTCCTTCTGATTATTGGTTGTTCCGAAGGATGCAACAAGCACCAGCTTCTTTCGCAGAAATCGAAAATTGGCTCCAAAATTGGATCGCCTCTAAAGACGAGTCATTTTTTCGAGATGGAATTCGAAAATTGCCTGAGAGATGGGAAAAAATAGTAGGCAGCGGTGGACAATACTTTAATTGATCTGTTCATTCATTTTGTTTTGAAATAAATGGTTTGAAACAAAAAAACGGACCGAACTAATTTGTACTCCCAATATTATAATCATTGTTTTTACAATATATTGTATTTGTGAAAATTTGTCTGCATCAGGAGACGCGATAATGTCTTCGGCTATGTTAAAAAGAAAAAGTAAAAGACATAAAGACACTACAAGTCTCTTATCTCGAGTACACTACAAAAGTCCATTTTTTGGAGGTACAGAACTACTAATATATAAAAAATTTTGAATCGCATGTAACATATTCTGAAAGGCGACATCGCCACGAATAATTTGAGCTAAAAAAAATAAAAATCGGTCAAGCCATTCTGGATATACAAGCGGTCAAAAAGTGATGATTGTCGTGAAAAATGAAGTAACTTTTCCTTCTTCTTCTCTGTCCACAGTCACATGCACCTCTCTTCTCTCTCACCTTTCATTCACTCCTCCCCCAACTTCGACCAATTCCACTCTCCGCCACTTCCACCACTCCTGTCTTTTTTGTCCTCTCTCACTTTCATCCTCTGAAAGTGTCCGATGTTCACTCAGGGTCATGACCTTGACAATGTGAGTCAAAGTCGTATTAATTTTTTTATATTACGCATGATGGGTGACTGCTATAACCTTCCGAAGATTGTTCGGTGTGCTAATCTTCATAATGTGTGGAAGGTCATTGGAGATGAATTATCTTTTGATGTCACTAAGGGTCATTACCTTGATTGACATATATAATGGTCAGCATCATCGGAGTTGAATTCCCTATTTCATTTTTAATAACTTCTTAACGTGAGATGGATGATTGCTTAACTTTCCGAAGGTTGCAGGAAATGTAGTGAGAAAACAAGTATCGTATGCCGCAGATCTATGTTAATAAGTAATAATTTCAGATTAAAAAAGAAATAAAATTAAGTAAAAGTTACCGAAATATGATGAAAAGGCTATCCAAAGTTTGCATATAATTATAAAGAATTAAGACAAATTAAAAATAACGAATGGCATTTCGAGCCCAATTAAGTCATTCTCAATGTTATAATTACAAAGTGACAAGTACATACACAGTTAAAATAAAACGATTTTAAACTGATCGATAAAGAAATAAAAAAATATATGTACAGACTTCTAGTGAATGTGTATTGATGGTTATTATCGCAACTTGTCGTTATAAAACTGACATTACGTCTCAGTACGTTGATGTAGCGCGTATCATTATGAATATACTTAAAATAAAGAATGGGCCCCTCCATCGCTCATTTTTATGAGAACGTAACTATACATTCTTCGTCTCTCCGATTTTAACACAATCTTTAATATTTATTCTGATTGCAACAAAATAAATTATTAATATTGTATGAATATATTAGATATGGGAAAAAGTTCGTGGCGTTTTTCTCATTAGATGTAACGGGAAAAACGCCACGAACTTTTTCCCATCTAATATAATACTTTTTTCTTTGTTTGCGAGGAGGAGAAAAATCTTCACATAACCCCTCATCCGGGATGTTCCCGAAGGAGAACCTAACCGTATGAAAGAAAGACACCCAGAAGCCGGTCTGCTGATTTGAGTCTGCGTCTCTCCTATAAGAAAAGATATCGCCTATCTGCTAAAAGCTTCCCCTATTCAGCACTTCCGCAAGACAACAATGAGCATAAATCAGAAAATTATTTTGCATAGTCACAGTATTTAATTTTGCAATCTTGAACGACTTCGGGGTGAATATGTCTGTTCGCTCCAAAAGGGAAGTGCCTTAAGGATTGCAGCGCAAAAATAAAAAATGCTTGGAGATAGTAGCGCATAAATAGCACATAAATCCTGTATACTTAATTTTCCAAATTTTTAATTTTCCGATTGTTTTTAATGAGTGGGGGGACTGACTGCCTGCACATACCGACGATTTATTAATTTTCCTTAACATCAGTCAAATATATAACTCTAAGCGTTTTGGAAAGTTGAAACCCTTATCAAGACCAATATTGAATTTTTCCTTCAACATCTTGATCATTTTCCATCTTTATATGATAGACTTCTCGTCACGTTTTACATTGCACTTTTTCTTGTATAATTTTTTTAAATCGGGATGTTTTTGTCTGAATTTTCATTGGCAATCTCTTTCACTGACAGTATTTTTCAAATAATAATTTCTTTTAATAATTTCTTTAAAATAAACCATTTACTTTCTAAATCTTTTTTGTATACATCACACATTTTCTGACGTTTCATTTCAGGATCTGTTATGTACTGATCACGCGCCCTCTGACATTTTCTTTCAGAATTCATAACATATTTTTCTCTGTGAGAAAAAGCACTTTTTCTATTCGTTTCGATCGCTGTTCTTCCGTGTGTCTTTTTCTCAGTACATCCGCCTCTCGTCTTTTTAACGTCTTTTAAAATAATGTTAATGAAGCAGTTGAATTATAGAGATACGGAAAATGAGTTATTGTTACCTTACAAACATTGCATGCAGTTATTGTTTATCTTATAAACCTTGATATGAGATTTTAGCAAAGATCGATCATACGTCACGATGCAAGCATTTTATGCCGAAACAAAATCGATGTAACAATCGCAATCACCATAGGACCACAATTAAAAATTATAACTGTCGCCTTGCGACTGAACTTCAGGAAATACTATTGTTCTGAAAGTCATGAAAAAAAAATAATCTGTCTATAAAAACTCGAATTTCTCCATTCAAATTTTGTATATTAGCATTATGGTTACCTTCATGAGAATCATATATAATAACAATTTTTGTGTCGTAATGACAAGCAATTTATCCATCACCGAAATCACTGTGAAGTATTTGCAAATGCTTCTTCTTTGAATTATCGAATGGAACAATCCGAAATCGGGAAATATTGTTAATCATACAGGTCGAGGTACATAATCAGAATTTCTTTCAAGTAGCATATTTGAAATTATCTATCGTTTCCATCAACCATTCTTTGGAAGCCAAGATGTTTTTTTCCGTATTATCATAATAGAATTTGTGACACTGACGATTCAATTGGCGTTTAGAGCAGCCTTCTAGTGATGCAAATATCAAATCAGATTTTTCCAATTAGACGCCTACAGTAAGCCAAAGTTCTGCACTATTGCAACCAAAAACGCTATAATAGCGAATAATTTTAGTTTGAGTGCGTAATAGGCCCAAAACAAAATTAATTTTTGTAATTATAGGCGGCCTATGGCAGCCAAAATTCGGCGCTACTGGCAGCCGATGCTTTCATTCAGCGCTTATGTGGCAGCTTTTATGCAGCGCCTGAATAGCCGATAAATTTCTTTTAATTTTCTGGATCTATAAAATAAAAAAGTTATATAAATAGGTTATTATATAAAACAAATAGATTAATAATTTGTAAGTTTGGAAATAACTTTTACATATAATGACACTTTCTGAGAGTAAAACGGAATTCTTTTGGAACGTTTACGTGAACCTTAAATTATTGAAGTTTATAATCAGAATATGAAAGAATTAATCGTCTGCTTTGGCGCTGTATAAGGGCTGTCATAAGCGCTGAAATAACATATCGGCTGCTCTGACACTGTATGAAGGCTGCCGTAAGCGCTGTATTAAAATGAGTACAATAAAGTTTTGGCTAGCCCTACGTATCGATATATTATTATGAATAAAAATTTCTTATCGCAGTTGAAGAACTTCATGATATTTCAGAATATCATTAAAAAATAAATCTCTATGTCGAAGATTGTATTAAAATTAGAGAGACGAAGAAAATGTGGTTGCGTTCTCATGAGAATGGAGAGGCCCATTCTTTATTTTTAATATATTCATACAATCCGCATAACCCAGATTTTAACAGGTGCTTTGAAGCCTACTATTTTGAGATACTGCGTAATGCGTTGTCGATTTGTGCGCATTGTCATGCGACTGTAGATACGGCGATGCATACGCTATTCTTTTGCGTGTCTTGGGCCGCGGTCCAAGAAGACTTTATTTTTTCAGCAATTGGGGCTCGATGTCCTTGATATATGATTCCATTGTGAGGGCGGCTAAGTTCCGTTACATGTTGGACAGTCCTCGCGGATTTCTGCAAGGTTGTCGTGCGCAAAAAGGAATGCATGATCAAAAAGCGAAGAATCAAATTGAAGCGTCAGGTCCTGCAGAGGCAAAGGGCTCTTTTAGCTCGAGCCTCTCTGGAGATCTGAACCATGTGTAAAAATGTAGATATAATGTATTTATGATAGTGTTTAAGGTAGTTCAAAGTGAACACACATCAAGTGTACCCTCAAAAATTTAAATTTTTTAAAATTTAAATGATTATCTGATAATATTACCATGACAAGTAACTGATATATTAATAAAGATGCCAGTTCAAAGAACATACATATAAAATATATCCTAAAAAATTATGCGTTTCGCAGATTTCTTCCGTGTCCAGATCCATTCTTGGAAACCAACGTTTCATGAATCTTGCAGTTCATCAGGACGAGGAGCACCTGATATTGAGCTGTTCCTCCAGGTCGTTCTCCTTTTACATATTACGCTAATTGTTGGAGTGGTGGAGAGAAAGAAGAGAATTGGGGGGAGGGGTAGGGGGGGATGAGAAATCCTCATTAACCGGGAGAATAGTTCTCCATATTTTATTTATGTTGTAGCCATTATCTCTATTTAGATTGTTAGGATTACAGGAGAAATAGGAGAGCCTATTGCCGCTCCTAAAGTTTGTTCATAAAGTTGATTGTTACAAGAGAAATAAGTGATTGTTAAGCAGTGCTCTGTTAGCGGGATGAGATCGGAGGGGACTTCATGTGTGACCTATATTATTTTTAATGTGTTTTTTATTGGGACTTGTGTGAAAAGGAATTCTACATCGAAGCTTACAAGCAGGTCTGTGAGATGTAGTCGGATTTTTTGCATCATTTGTATGAAGTCCGAAGTTAGTTATGTGTGATTCGGATTTTCCAGTGAGGGGTTGTAGTGTTTGTGCTAGGAAGCAGAATAAGTTGTATGTCGAGAAGTATATGGCGTTAACGATCGATCTGAGTGGGATGTTTGATTTGTGTACTTTTGATAGTCCGTATAGTCTTGGTGGCTTGGAGGATATGTAGGTTTTAATGTTCATTTGGTTTTATTAGGAATGTTGCTTTTTTTCACCAGGATCTTAATCTGTTCTGCGCAATTGTATTAGTTGAATCTTTGTCAAGCTTTTTATATGCTTTGTCCGAGAGAAGGTTCTTTATCTTTTTCTTATAGTTTGATATTCATGACTATTGTCGTGTTGCTTTTGTCGGCTGGAAGTATGATGATGTCTGTATCCCTGTTCAGGTCTTGGAAGGCCAATCGCTCTTGTCTAGTGATGTTTGACTTTGGAAAGGATACTGGTTACCTGTCTGCGGTTACCTCCCGCTAATAGAGCACTGCTTAACAACCACTTACTTCTCCTGTAACAACCAATTTCATGAATAAATTTCAGGAACGGCAATGGGCTCTCCTATTTCTTCTGTAATCGCCAACATCTTCATGAAGCATTTTGAGAAAGTGGGCTCTCAGAAAAATACTCAAAAAACCAAAAGTTTGGTTCCGTTATGTAGACGACACATTTGTGATATGGAGACACGGCAAAACCGAACTTCCTTCCGTAAATTCCTTATTTTCCTCAATAATCAACATCTAAATATCCATTTTACTATAGATATAGAGGAAAACGGAAAATTCCCCTTCTTAGATGTTCTTATCTCTAAGAAGCTGACGGTACCTTACACCATCAAGTACATACAGAAAACCAATACACACAGATAGATACCTACATGCCAAGTCACACCATCACTCAGCACAAAAACAGTCTGCAATCAATTCACTTGTACATAGAGCTTTCACCATCTCTGACAAAGAACATTTACAGACAGAACTTAATCACTTAAAAACAGCCTTACAGAAAAACGAACATGACAAAAAAGACATAATCAAAACAATCAATAAACATGCAAACAAGACAACGATCTCTGACACACAATCAGACGAGAAAATCCTATCCATTCTCCCATATGTCAAAGAAACAGATCGGATTGGCAGGATATTAAACAAACACAATATCGTATCTTTAAACCACCCAAAAAGATAAGACAAATCTTAAGAAATCTTAAAGATCAAAGATCTTCACTCAGCTCCGCAGGATTAGAAAATTATGCACAACAATAAGCTATAGCTACAACTGTCAAATTAATAACATATAAAAATAAATATGATTAAATTTTTTTCGAAGAAAGGATAGTTTTCAGTATGTTTATGTGGGATATTTATATATATATATATATATATATATATATTAAGTGTACAACTTTGCTTCCGCCGTTTTCCTATAGATGGCTTTAGCGGTAAGTGGTCGAAATAATAGATCATAGACGTCATACAATAAACTTGGGCATCTGTCAACATAACCCCATAGAAACATTAGTCGATTTGTGTCTGCATCATAAAGTTATTCTCGATTGAAAATGTCAGTTTACGAGCCAAATTCTCGTCATTTGCGGGAGGTTTTAATTTTTTGCTTCAATATGAAGAAATCTGCGGCTGAGGCTCATCGAATGCTCTCAAATACTTATGGTGAGGCTGCTATTAGTGAAAGAACGTGTCGTGAGTGGTTTCAACGCTTCAAGAACGGTGATTTTGACGTGCAAGGTCATGCTCTGTACTTGGTGGGACCAGCTCGGCGTAGTGTATTATGAACTGTTAAAACCGACTGAAACAATCACAGGCGATCGGTATCGAACGCAATTGATGCGTTTGAGCCGAGCATTGAAAGACAAACGGTCGCAATACAACGAGAGACACGATAAAGTGATTTTGCAACATGACAATGCTCGATCCCATGTTGCGAAAGTGGTCAAGACATACTTGGAAATGTTGAAATGGGAAGTCCTACCCCACCCGCCGTATTCTCCAGACGTTGCTCTCTCTGACTATCACTTGTTTCGATCAATGGCACACGGCCTGGCTGACCAGCACTTCCGGTCTCATGAGGAAGTAAAAAATTGGATCATTTGTGGATAACCTCAAAAAATGACCAGTTTTTTCGACGCGGGATTCGTACGCTACCCGAAAGATGGGAGAAAGAAAATGGCCAGCGATGACAATACTTTGAATCATAAATGTATAACCAGTTTTTTACAATAAAGCCTCGAATTTCGGAAAAAAACGGCGGAAGCAAAGTTGTACAACTAATATATACATTAAAAAAATTAACAATTAAATTTCAAAGATATGTCTATAGACACAAAATACGTAAATGTATATGACATATATGTGTCGAAAGTTGAAAAATTCAATTTATCAAAATTTTTTCGGATTAAAATAGGATATTTAGGTTTTATATTAGTACAATAATAATTACAAATAATAATTACAAATGTCCTGAGCTAATCATATGAATGATGTAATGTTTTGGATCAAA
Organism: Atta colombica; assembly: GCF_001594045.1. Taxonomy (NCBI): domain Eukaryota; kingdom Metazoa; phylum Arthropoda; class Insecta; order Hymenoptera; family Formicidae; genus Atta; species Atta colombica. The sequence goes on along the minus strand of NW_017259544.1, from coordinate 1,207,539 downwards.
ATGGGATCAATCTGATCAAATTAGGATATCCTAAAAAAATTCATTGTTATGTAGGATATAAATTACTAAAAATTGCCGAATATTGGTTTTCAATAATTTTTTTACCTCAGTACTACAGTATCAATTTTACATTAAAAACAGCAAGAGACAAAAATTATTTGTTTTCTTCTCATAGAATTTTTTCAGAATTTTTTAGTACAATATTTTTACATGTTGGTAAAAATAGTTGCCTGTAATAAGATGATACAGTATTAAAAAGTTAATTAAAAATTCTAATAAAATTCTTATAGCTTCATGAGAAGAAAATAAACAATTTTAGTGTCTTACCGTTTTTTTAAAAAATTGATAGTATTTGAATAAAAAATTATGTTAAAATTATTGTAAATTAATAATATTTAGCGATATTGCAAAATGGTAGAGGACTTTTCGTCTCAGTTAGTCTGCTTTATCTACGCACGAAATATTTAATGGTCATTCTGAGACATATGTATATAGTTGGTAACAACAAAAATAGCTATAATTATATATTATATCAATAGTTCCAATTGCTATAATTATTAGATATAATTTATATATGGTAACCATAACTTATGGGGATTTTTTTAAGAACCATATAAAACGTGTAATTTTAATGTACTTGCATAATGATTGCATAAATGCAATGTTGTATTAAGAGTGTGATTTAGTTTGAAAGTTTTTTCTCAAAAATTGATTTATTTAAACTACATGTAAAGATTTAATAACTGTACGATCAATATTTAATTTTCTGGCAAATTCTGAAGTGGATTGTGTTGGATTTTCGTCGTCAATTATGCTTACAAATCTATAAGCTTTTTTCCAGCTTTTGTTCTTAATATTGAATATTCACATGCCTTAATTGATGGAGCAAAACCACCAAGTTTGTATCAGAATTCTATCTTTCAGCCGCCGTTTTCTACTAATTAAAAAACAAACGCAGGTCGAAAATATTCTTTAGGAAACTTTATTTTTTAAATGTATAAACACGATGTTTACTGCATCTATTGTTAGTAAATGACTAAATGGAAAAATATTAAAAAACAATATCTGTGATTGGATCTTCGACAACACTAACATTAGTATGTGTCTCTTGGAAAACTTTCAAAACTAAATCACTCTTCATATATTATTCAATTTGATAAATGATAAATGATTATTTTAGATGGGAAAACGATTTTGTTAAAGTTTTTAAAAATTTAACTACAAATATAGATAATTATATAAAAATAATTATATTCAGATCATAAAAATAATTATGTAGGACATTCAAATTGATTGTTAGAATATTAAAATTTTTTGCAGTATTATTATCAACTTAAACGCTACATAATTATTTTGGATTCAACAAAATTATTTTCAGATTTATATCTAATTAAAATTTTAGATACTTTAACAGAATCATTCTTTCAAAATAGAAAGGAAATAATTTTTCAACGTCATTTAATTATACATACGTAACGAAAATTCTATTGGGAGTACAAATTAGTTCGGTCCGTTTTTTTGTGTTCAAAAATGCATTTATTTCAAAACAAAATGAATGAATCAAGATCAATCAAAGTATTGTCTATCGCTGCCTACTACTTTTCCCCATGTCTCAAACAATTTTCGAATTCCATCTCGAAAAAATGACTCGTCTTTCGAAGCGATCCAATTTTGGAGCCAATTTTCGATTTCTGTGAAAGAAATGAACCGGTGACTTGGTGCATCCTTCGGAACAACTAGTAATCAGAAGGAGCAATATCCGAAGAATACGGCGAATAAAACATCCCATTTGAGCGTTTCCAAATATTTTTTTATGACTTTAGCGACATGAGGCCAAGCGTTGTCATGAAAAAGAATAACTTTATCATGTCTTTGCTCGTATTCCGGCCGTTTTTCTCGCAATGGCTCAAACAAATCAATTATAGCTGATACCGATCGCCCGTAATGGAATCGCCAGGTTTCAGCAACTCATAATAAACAAGATCCTTTTGGTTCCACTAGATACAAAGCATCTTCGAACCATGAATATTCGACCGTGGTTGTTGATATTGAGGTCGATGGCAACGATTGACCGAGCTTAGCGTAATATTTTTCTTCTTGGGGTTGTCGTAGAACATCCACTTCTCATCTCCAGTCACAATTCGATGCAAAAAACCTTTTCTCTGTTATCTTTGAATCTGTTTGCAAGTGAAAAATTGCCTTTCAACGTCTCTCGATTTCATTTCAATAATTCACTCAATTTCCTTGTTTTTGAATCATTCCCATGGTTCTCAATCGTACAGAAACTTGTTGAGTTACCTCCAATGATTCTGCAAGCTCCTTTGACTCTAATCTTCTTCAAGTAATACCTCTAATTCTTTGTCTTCGAATTTTTTTGACTGTCCAGAGCGAGGCTTGTCTTCTACACTGAAATCTCCATCCTTGAAACGTCGAAACCATTACCTATATGATTTATCAGTTGGAGCAGTGTCTCCATAAACTTCGACAAGCATTCGATGGATTTCAGCCGCACTTTTCTTTCAATTAAAGCAGAAAACCTCCCGCAAATGCTGCTTGGTTAACGCAAAATTCGACATTTCAAACACAGTAAAAATCAAGGTTTTTGTATGAAACTCAAAGCGATATAAACTGAATATTATTAGCAGACATTTAACCTCTCTGAAATCGCCAAAATCAGCTGTCACCATTCACAACAGCTGGAGCTATCTTTAGGGAAACGGACCGAATTAATTTGTACTCCCAATAATTTTACGATGAGATCAAAATGGAAAGATATAAAGTTTTATTAACGATGCAAACAATTCTTATATTTAATTCTTATATTTAAGAAATTAATTATTTTAATTTTTAATTTTTACACATATTACTGAAAACATGTGTAAACTCATTATGCGCATATGTTTTTTCTATGTCATGACCTCTCTTTTTAATCTTTTCTTACGCTCGTGCTCATTGCATCCTTTTCTTCACAGCGGAGTATCTTTTAAAGAGTATTGTGCTTTACATTACAATTATTGCGAAATCTAGCAGTGGAAGTTGAGGACCGACAGGGAACAAAGTAGGCTGCAGAGAATATAAAAAAGTATAAAAAGGATAAATCTGTGCGCGCATGGAGAGAAAAAAAGGGAAAGGCTAAAAAAAAGACAGATATATAATCTTTGAATTCATATAAGATGAATAACGAAATGGTTCTACAATATTGAAAGCTTGATATTGCTGTCACAAAATCAAATGAGAACAAATGAATATTGAGTAATACGCACAATTGTTATGAATATCAAAAACTGTTTTATTAAAAAGGAAAAGAGATAATAATTTAGAAACTTCAAGTTTCTAAATGTTAATTATAAAGTTGATCGATGAAAAAGAAACCAATCGTTAGTTCTTTAAAGCAAGGGTGTCCACAGAATTTTTTCTAGAGGAAAGCATGATCCAAAATATAATAATAATAATATGATAATAATAATAACAATAATAACGTCTTTATTGCTTTTGTAACTTTTTATTGCCTTTTTTTACACACTTATATTTACATACATATGTACACACGCACGCACGCATGCATGCACGCACAAACATATTATTACCTACTCTTATTTCGAAAAATAGAACGTATTATATATGTATATAATTATAAATGTATAAACTTTTTAGTATTAAAAACTTTCTCACAGCGACAAGAAAGGTCAAAAAAAAAGGAATTATAAGTACTAGAATTATAAGTACTACTTGTCGGGAAGGGCATATATGCTCCTCTCTTGTCCCTCCTTCTGAATGCCCATGCTTTGAAAAATTATTAACTTTCGATACTACGAAGATTAATTGAATATATCAATTGAACGATCGAATATATCAATTGAAATGATTAATCTAGCGAATATTTTTATGGAATATATCTATAATTATTTGTCTTTGCCAGTTGCATAAGTTTTTGGAAGCTTGTAAAATTTGTGCAATGTGAACTTCGAAATTAGAAACTAGATTCCGCGAAGAATCAACGATAAAGGGCAATCTGCGCGCAAGTCCAGAGAGGAGCTGCGAAATTTTGTGGGGTGGGCGTTGAATCAACTTAATTAAACTCCTTAATCCATTTCTATAACGTCTTAATTCCAATTCTAAAGTTTGCGGAAGAAACTTGCAGACGCGTTCGCATGTCGTTTTCTACGTTGAAATCCACCAAACGAAAACTGGAAGATTATACGGAACATCCTGATAGAAAAGGAGATGTCCTTGCGATAATCAAGTTTGCCGATCGAGCCACTTGATTGTGTCAGATATTTCAATTAAAGACTTGAAATAAATCAATTGAAAGTCTACTTTATTAAATATTAAGAAAAGCATCGAAATTGTTCGAGCTCTTCAAATCCTGTGTGCATTGTAATGTACATAAAATTTAAAGATATCCGTCAAAATTATTTAGTTCTATATATCTCATTTGAAAATTGTACATAATAATGTATATGATGGGAAAATGACTAAATTTAAAAAAAAATCAATTTTTTTATAAATTGTTAAAGTGCTCCGGAATTAAATTTAAAACAATTTTTTTAAACATGGTTTCATTAAAATCAGATCTGAAAAAGAAAACTTTAATTTTACAGCTACATACGTAAAGTAAAAGAATAAAGATAAAAATATATACAGGATGTTTCAGAATGATCGTCAAATATTTTGTGCGCAAGTAAAATAGACTAAACTAACTCGAAAAGTTTTCTACCATTTTGCAATTTTCACAAAAGTTAACGTGATAATAATTATTAAATATTGTCGAATATGGTATTGGTCTTCAATAATTTCTCATTCAATTTTACAGAAAAAAGAAACAAAAATTGTTTACTTTCTTTTCAGAGAGAGAAAAGAATTCTCTCTAAGAATTTTTTCAGAATTTTTTTTCAACTATTTATTACTGTATTTTCTTATTAGCAATTACTTTTACCAACATGAAAAAATGAGATACTAAAAAATTCTGAAAAAGTTTTCAGAATTCTATGAGAGGAAAATAAACAATTTGTGTCTGTTACAATTTTTTTGTAAAGTTGACAGTACTTGAGCAAAAAAATATTAAAGACCAATATTCGCCGATTATTAATTAACATATAAATCTTGTTAATTGTTGCAAAAATTGCAAAATGATACAGGACTTTTCGACTCAGTTTAGTTCCGCTCTAGTTGCGCACAAAATACTTAGTGGCCATTCTGG
>NW_017259544.1:1201685-1202239 GCF_001594045.1 Atta colombica | reverse complement strand
AACTATTAGCACCTGAAATATCTTTGAATCTATAAGGTCTAGAGAAAAATTTGTTTAACCGAAATTACACAATATGAAAGGATCTATCATGTGGCGAAAATGAGTTTTGTCCAGGTAGAGGCGCTTCAGAGATTTCAAGGGTGAATTTCATTTCACCCTTTTTTCAAATGGGTTATATGATTTTTTTATGTAATGTGATTTCTTTGGTTATATTTTATGTATAAAGGTATTAAGGTAGAAGTTTCGAAAAATTAATAATTTACGAGATATTTTATACTTTATTCTGACACATATTGACATAAAATATTATAGCGTTTTTCACTGACAGAGCTTCACTGGTACGCACTCAGTACATTTTAAAACTGTTGTACACAAATCGATGTAAAGATGTATAATTTAATAAAAATATAGAAATCTTCCATATTTTATTGTGGTATTTGATTTTATATATATATATATATAAGAACGACATTCAACTGCGGTCGCGAGAACAATCTATTGTTAGTCTTTCGACATTGGAGCGCGGTCGATTATATAACTCGTGAGTTGCGATT
>NW_017259544.1:1195697-1201585 GCF_001594045.1 Atta colombica | reverse complement strand
AATAAAAAATAAAATTATAATAAATTACCGAAACATGTATACAAATTATTAATTAAATATTAAAGATATAATTTAATAATTTAATAAATTTTTATCGCGCATGTACAGCGCTAATTCCTAATAGCTAAATTTATTATAATTATATTGAGTATTTTATTAATTGAGATATGTCACTTTTACATTCAGATTAGGTGAGTATACAACATCTACAATGTGCACCGACAAGTAAACCTACTTAAGCGTTACACTCCGATTTTAATAAGCTTTTTTGAATATGTTGTAGTTTTGGTTAGAGTAAAAGACAGTATTTCTTTACACATGCTCTTACAATCGTTTAGGGAGTGAAATACTCTATGAAAAAAAATCGATTTTTACATTTCCGAGATAATATTATTGAAACGATAAAAGATATAACAAAAAGTTTCAAATAAAAGTTTTATGATTTTTAATGTACTTTATAACAATTCACTCTGATTTTTCAAAAATGTTATTTTTTCGAAATCCCCTAATCTCTCGATTTTTGAAAATTTTTGAATTTGTCTTATAGCAAAACTTAAAACACATTTATCAACAAATACAGCCATGTATGATAAAGGTGATTTACGAAGTCGCAATTTTTAGACATGAACTACATATACCTTCATATCGCTATTCGCGCGATCCATCCGTATGTATGCGCCGTTTGTATTGCTATGCTTGTTTTTTTGAAATTTTTTTTCTTATATAAATATATTCTAAATATTAATGATCCTTGCTTTTTTATATATTTTTTTATATTAAATTTTTAAAATCTTATTATAACATTGTTTTTCTTTTTTATGTTATTATATTTTTTATAAGCTTTCATAAGTTTAATTTTATTGATTTTTTTATTATTTAAAATCTGTATAATAATGAGAAACGCCTAGAATTTTTGGGGTAAAAAAAAATGCACCTTAATTTTGCACTAAGAACATCTAAAAATTGCTATATCATGATAGGAGTCATAAATAGTATCACAATTTTTAAAACAAGTCTTGTATTTAGAAGGTTTATCTTTAATATACCTATTTTTATACATTCATATCTAAAAAGATTTTCTTCGAATCTAGGAGATGAAAACTGATTATGAATAAGAGAATTTTTAAATATTATTTCTTAAATGCAAATTTATATTATAATTATACAATATAATTACATCCGAAAAATGTAAAAACATTCTTCCACGGCCTAAATATATAAACATTCAATGTCTGAATCATATCGGTCATTCCAATAGAAATCATTAAAATATTTATCTCTTTTTCATGTTTATTAATGATGATTTTTTTCTGTTAGCCTCGTCCATGAATCATAAATACAAGATAGATTTTTCATTAGTGTTAAGTAAGTAAAACCATTCAAACCATGTAATTGTGAGCTCCGATGTCAAGTTACCGAAAAAAAGAAAATGAAGGATATTATCCACTTTATATAAGACTTTTTCAATCTTTAACTCGAATTTGCCATCTTTTTCTTTCAAAACTATGAGTAAGGGAAACATATCTACATGCATGTATCTGCAGTCTATAACTTTTAAATAGCCAATTTTGGGATATCAATCTTAAAATTTCAGGACACGTCCTCAAAATTCAGGACACAAGGATAAGTTAAAAAAAAGAGAGAGAAAGAAAGAAGAAAAGAAAATTAAATTACGAAGCACCTTGTAATATTAACTACATTCAATAAATGAGATATATATATTATTAAATTTATTCATATTTATAAAATATATTTATAAAATTAAATGACAGAAAATCAAACCACGATGAAACATAACAACACGTTTGAAATACAATATTTTAAAGCTTAAAATCATCTTTTTTTATAGATTGCAGATTTGAATTTTACAGATTTCAACATATTCTTATTCTCTAGAACATATTTATAAAAATATAATACAGATTTAAGGGGGCTACTTTGGAATTAACGGTAAGAGACGCGCAATCTACATTTATAAGTATAATCATTAATAGTATAATATATATTAAAAGATGTTTGTAGTTGAACGTTTCGGTTATCGGTTTTAGCCATCTTCAGCAAATACATAATTAATATATTAACAAAGAATATCTTCCCCAATATCCAATCGGAAAGTGAGAAAAGCATAAATATCGTACAAAGAAGTTGCCTGTTAAGTCTTCTTGGTTAACAAGTGATTGCGTTCTAATAAAATTATTAGAGTTAAAATTATGTAAAGTTAACATTGAAATTATACAAAGAAAATGCTTACCTCAATCCCATATAATACTACAGTTAAGTATATTACAATATTAAGTAAATGAAAAAGATTTGATAAAAGATGTTGAGATAAAACATGTTGTGATTAAAAATCGTCAAAATATATCAAAATGTATGTTCTTAACTGTTTCACGTCTAAGAATGTAATAGACAAGATTTTTAAGATAGATACTGAAAAGACATAGAACGATGTTGTCATTGTGTAAGTTAAATCTAAATTTATTTACATTAAGAATGTCATTATATGTACGATCTAAACCATCTGTGACTTTTTGAAGATTGGAACCATTTGTTTGTCGTTTTATATTTATGATTTCTGAAATCAATCATTTGTTAAAATATCTTTCTTCATTCAGAATTTCTGTATATTGTCCCAATCAATTTTGTGACTGTGATATAAAGCGTGTTCCATGGTAACAGAATAAGAATTAAGACATTTATATAAATTACTTTATGTTCTGTATTCTTGTAATTAATTTCTTTTTCGTTTGACCCATGTAGAATGCATCAGAATCTTTATAGTTTATTTTATGACGTTTCTTTTTTGTTCTTTATGCGTCAGATCTTTATGAACTTTTATAAATTTATTTAATTTATTCAAACTGAAAAAGACCATTCTATGTATTATATTACATCGCTATTACATTTTTAATTACATTATTAATAATTACATTTTTAAATTTATCATTGAGAAAATACACGCTCTGCTGAAGCTGAAATTGAAGCTATAAATTAGAATACTTTAAGAAAATTTTTTAAATCCTTGTTCTGACTAAAAAGTTTGTGACAAACGCAAATTTTGCTTGATTATTAGAATTTTCTTTTTCTGAAATCATGTTTATAATTTTTTTTTTATTTGACAGTACTCTTCATAAAGCTCGTCCATATTTATTACACGATCAAGAGAAAATTTAATTAATACTTCACCAAATTCAACAAAACTAAACATCATTTTTAGTGAAAAAAATTGCATTTTAGATAATATATTATCTTCAGAAAGATTAAAACATTTTTCAATATACTTTAAAACATTTTTATATCACATTATTAACTGATTTTTAACATAAGTTTGTTCAGATATCGGCAATCATTTTAAAATGTTTGAAGCCGTAAATTCGTTGATTATTTTTTGCGTAAGTTTACTCTTTAAATTAAAAAGTATTCCAAATATTTCAGCAAAATTAAAATATCTTCCTTTTCTAGCAACATTATAGTTTCAAAAACTTTTAAAATATTTGTAAAAAAGGCTAAATAACATTCAATTTTATCAATTTTCTAAAAATTAAAATATTTCAGCAAGACGGTTAGACATTTATCTTCCAATGATGAAAAATAAGTTTTTAAAGTAGGAAATCCTTTTAAGAGTCTTTCAATTGCTGAATATAAAGATAGCTAACGTGTAGTAACATATCTAGAATTTTTGATATTGTATTTCAGCTTCCTTTCAAAAAAAGATATTAACTGTTTCACTCGCTTTACATGATAAGAAAAATGATCATATACTTTTAAAACTAAATTTTCGACATCAAAATCACATTTGTCTGTTGCAATTTAACAGCATTATGAAGCATGTGTGCGACACAGTAAAAAGATGGTAGATATTTGCATTATCTTTCAATATTAATTGATAAATTAATATTGAATGATGAATTTCAAAATTTACATTCATATTATCAGCTGAACAACTAGAAACATTTTCTAAATCTAACTCAAGCGAGTTTTCAAATTTAAATAAATTGTTGTAGCAGTTTTATCAGAATCTTCATAGAAATCCAAAAGACAATGTTATACTCCATGATCTGGCGAGTAATATCTTGCTAAAACCGGAAAAATTTTAATACATCCATGATTTATTGCATCAGATGATATGCTAAAATATACACTTTATATACATCATTTTTCAGCAGCTAATATGCTGTTCTAAAGAATATGGTCCCAACACGTGCAATAGATGCTGTTTTAGTTTCTTCAATAGTAATCTTCATAGCAAAATATAACTAAATTGTAATATGATATTCTAATAAAATAGATAATACATTGCAGTTAAGAGATCTGTATGAAATTGTATGTTTTACAGTGTGATAAATTTGAATAATTTCAGCAATCACTACCTTTTCTTCTTCGCAAGTTAAAATATCTTTGTTCAAAAATTGATGTAACATCCAATTTTGTTTCCGCTCATAAGATTGATGATATAATCCGAGACAATGCTTTTTAACATCATTTAATCCATTGTGAGAGATATCAAATAAGTTTTTACACAACTTGCAATAACTTTTGAATTGAAAAAATTTATATTTTTTATAAAATTATATTTGCTCCCATTTTTTTTTATAAACACATAATCTTTTTTTTTTATTTTTATCTTTTTTTTATCTTCGTTATCAGATATATGTTTTTTCGACTCGAATAAATAAAATTCTGTAAAATGATAATATAACTTCCAAATGCATAAGCGTTTTTTTATCTTACGTTACTTACATACGTTACATATATATTGTTACTTGTCATGCATACAGTTAAATTGATTATTTTTGCTTCAAGTTTCTTGCGGACTACTTCCAAATAGTGATTAGATAAATAGCACTACGTTTGCAGCATGTAGAAAAGATACACGCGGCTGCGTATCGAAACTGCATATATCATTGGGAATCTCTTCTTTTTCTTAAACTATGGCACCGTCGACCAATCATCGATGATATAGGCGATAAGACCAATAAGGCCAATAAGACCATATTCTATGGGAATCACTTAAAATAGATGCAATCACTATATCATCGCGGCACAGTATAAATACAGTATGGATACTGAGCGTCTGCATATAGTGGATATAGTGGATCCCAAGTCATATGATTCGCCACCATGTTGGAAAGGCGCTTATAAATTTGAGTTTTTATAAAGCTACAGAATGATTTTTCTAAAAAAAAAAGATAACATAAATCGTTCGTGTCATGAAAATTGTTTATAGCGAGTATATTTTTAAATCAGAATTATATAATAATATAATGTTAACGAACTTATTATATAAAAATAAGTAGTTCACATTGATAATAATAATAATAATATTAAACAATAATAAGTAAATTAAAAATAATAATTGATTAAATACTATATAAAAATTGTAATTGAATTATATATGAAAAAATAATCCATTGCATGAAAATTATAATTAAATTTAATTTTAATTAAATTAAATTTAATTGTATTTTATGGGAAGGAGATCCAGCTAATCTAACCTAATCTACTTGCAATTTCAACTTGCTGAAGGCAGCCACATTCCTGGTTGAAAATCGACGCATGCGCACTAAATAAAAAAATTCAGTGTCCATACTGTACTATATTATGACAGCGGCCTAGGGATTTTTCACTGTTCAAGCGCTGTGAGCTATGAATGCTTGAGTGGTGTGGTCGGTGACGAATGTGACGACACTGACGACGGGGACGGTGATCAATTTACAGTGTGGCGTGTGGCATCGGGATAAATGGCGTCCCGCCTAGGATTCTTTCGGGATGACTCTAAAAGAGTCGAAAATCGGGATGTCCCGCAAAATTTGGAGTTGACCACCCTAATGCTTGTATCTGCAAGCAAAAATTTAATGTCTCCCTTGCTCATTTTAAAAGAAAAAGAT
>NW_017259544.1:1185280-1195597 GCF_001594045.1 Atta colombica | reverse complement strand
AATATATAATATAAAGCGAATAATGTCCTTATTTTAGCTTCTGATAAACTGACATCGAAGCTCGCAATTACATGGTATGAACAGATTTACTTATCTAACATTAAAGAAAATGTCTCAGCCCTGATGAAAATAAAAATCGGAGCATAAATCGGATGTATTTGAAGAGTAACAGAAACACAAACGAAACTCGTAGAAGATGAAAATTGGAACAATGAAATGTTAAAGAAGCATTTATGTTTCTTTTATGTTTTGAAGTTTCAATTTTTGCCTCCTAGAAGTTTCGTTTACGCTTCTGTCTCTCATTACATTCGACTTACGTTCTGATTTTTTCATCAAGGAGTGACCGGACATACACAAAATGTATCATACATAAAATTTACTATTGATCTCAAATGCTTTTTTTTTAAATGTAATATTATAATTTAATGTAAAATTATAATTTCTAAATATAATTAAATTATAATATTGTAATAAAAAGAGTATTTGAGATTAATAATGATAAGTTAATGTAAGTGTCCAGACATAGGCACATATCCGATCATTGGAACGTTTACTTTAATGAAAAATCTGTGTAGTCTTTAGACTCATGAACGGAGCAAAAAAGATGTATCGCCATTGACAAACGTGGAGAAGAAGTAAATATTTGATTCCTACCGGAACGATATAATTCAGCCACTAAATGTTCATACATTTATACATTTAAGCCGTGGAAGAATTTTTTACATTTTTCGGATGTAGCTATATTGTATAATTATGATATAAATTTGCATTTAAGAAATAATATTTTTAAAATTTAATCTCTTATTCGTAATCAATTTTAATCTCCCAGATTCGTAAATCTTTTTAGATATAACAAAACAAATACAAGGTCAATAGATTTAAAACAAGCGTATATGATTATTGATTAATTTATTCTATTATTCCATTTTTATAAGACTTTCGATAAAACACATCAATAAATATGTATAAGCAATTAATTACAGATTGATCATTTCGACAGTATAAAATTATGTACAATAATATACCAATTGGCTACTTCGGCAAAATTTATGTGTAACGTTAATTTTAACGATACTTATGTATGTACAATTATAATCACCTATTTGTATCACCTATCTAGTAATATTCTAATTTATATCTGATAGCAAATATGATGAAGATAAGCAATAAAAATTTTATTAATAATAAATTGCAGGTTAATGTATATATTTTATTCAACTACAAGAAACATTAAGCAGTAATTAATTTGCTTATAAATTTTTTCATTATGATTTCATATATCATAATTATATATTTAATTGTTATCATAATTGTATATACTACATAAGTCGTTAAAATAAACATTACATATGAAATGATTGTCGCCGAAGTAGCCATTGGTATATTATTGTACATAATTGTATGCTGTCATCGAAATAACCTATCGTTTACCAATTAATTATTTATATATATTTATAATAGAGCATTATTGGGTACTCCCCGTTAAGCAGTATTGAATATCATGTAAAAATACATTCTCAGAAGAATTGTTAATTTACGTAAATCGTGTATATTTAGTTTAGAACATTTTTCTCAGATTTTGCCAAAGTACTCATATATGTTATATAAAAAAATAAATCGCTTGAGACTAAAGCAGAAATGAATTATTCAAATTGATGATATAAAAGTTAGAAAATCTAATATATCGATAAAATAATATGTGCATAATAGAAAAAGTACGTAAAATTTGAAATGTACACTTGTATAGTATGTACATACATATATCATCTAATGATTTTAATGCAAAGAGACGAAGATTGTATAAATAAATAAATATATTAATATATTATACTTATTTATACAATCTCATACAAATGTACATCTTTCCACGTAAAGCGGAAAATTGGAAATTTATGTCAAAATGTACAAAGTAGATTCTGTACATTTTGAATAAAAAATCTTAATAATATAACATAAAACTAAAATTATATATATTATATATTAAAAAATTATGAAAATTTTTATTTTTTCGATCACGACATATACTGACATCGCTATATTTCATCATGATGTCATAATTCTTTAACACATATTGACATTAGTGTTGAATTTATATCTTTAAAATCACAATCAAGTTTTTATATGTACTTTAAATAAATACACATTGCGTATTTTTATGAAAATGTAAGATAAATGCCTAAAATTAAGCATTTATTACGTTTAAAATATATGGACAATGAAAATTTAACACAAATAATTATAGATTTTCTGAATTCAAATGATAATTTTAATGAGCATTCACAGTGTTATAAAATATAATAAAATGATCATTCTCCAACTTACATAAAAAAACTTACATAAAAAAATTTGAATCAAATACTGATCATACTATTCGGTAACAAATAATATTGGGAGTACAAATTAGTGAGTTTTATAACAGTGTTATAAAATATAATAAAATGATCATTCTCCAACTTACATAAAAAAACTTACATAAAAAAATTTGAATCAAATACTGATCATTCTATTCGGTAACAAATAATATTGGGAGTACAAATTAGTTCAGACCGTTTTTTTATACATTTATTTCAAAACAAAATGAATGAATAGATTAATTAAAGTATTGTCCATCGCTGCCTATTACTTTTTCCCATCTCTCAGGCAATTTTCGAATTCCATCTCTCGAAAAAATGACTCGTCTTTGGAAGCAATCCAATTTTGAAGCCAATTTTCGATTTCTGCGAAAGAAGTGAACCCGTGACTTGCTGCATCCTTCGAAACAACCAGTAATCAGAAGGAGCAATGTCCGGAAAATACGGGTGCGGTAAAACATCTCATTTGAGCGTTTCCAAATATTTTTTTATGACTTTAGCGACATGAGGCCGAGCGTTGTCATGAAGAAGAATAACTTTGTTATGTCTTTGTTCTTATTCCAGCCGTTTTTCTCGCAATTCACGGCTCAAAACGAATCAATTATAGCCTATACCGATCGCCCGTAATGGAATCGCCAGGTTTCAGCAGCTCATAGTAAACAAGACTCTTTTGGTCCTACTAGATACAGAGCATGATGTTCGAACCATGAATGTTCGGCCGTAGTGTTGATGTTGAGGTCGATGGCAACGATTGACTGAGCTTAGCGTATTTTTTCTTCTTGAGGTCGTAGAATATCCACTTCTCATCTCCAGTCACAATTCGATGCAAAAAACCTTTTTTCTGTTGTCTTTGAATCAGCTGTTCGCAAGTGAAAAAGCTGTTCGCCTTTCAATGTCTCTCGGTTTCAATTTATAAGGCACCCAATTTCCTTGTTTTTGAATCATTCCCATGGTTTTCAATCCTACAGAAACGGCTTGTTGAGTTACTCCCAATAATTCTGCAAGCTCCTCTTGCGTTTGACTCTGATCTTCTTTGAGTAATGCCTCTAATTCTTTGTCTTCGAATTTTTTTTGACTGTCTAGAGTGAGGCTTGTCTTCAACGCTGAAATCTCCATTCTTGAAATGTCGAAACCATTCCCTACATGATTTATCAGTTGGAGTAGTGTCACCATAAACTTCGACAAGCATTCGATGGGCTTCTGCCGCACTTTTCTTCCAATTAAAGCAGAAAATCAAAACCTCCAGCAAATGCTTGATTAATACAAAATTCGACATTTCAAACACAGTAAAAATCAAGGTTTTTGTATGAAATTCAATGCGATATAAACTGAATATTATTAGCAGATGTTTAACCTCTCTCTGAAACCGCCAAAATCAGCTGTCATTATGAACTATTCACAACAGCCATCTTTAGGGAAACGGACCGAACTAATTTGTATTCCCAATATTAAGGAAAAAAAATTTTTTGTTGCTGTGCAATTATAGCGTTTATTTATTATTATGAAATACAGATAATTATTTATTTTGTGGTCAACTGTTTTGACTGTATGTTTTGACTTAATGTTTTGACTTGATGGAATTATAATTAGAGATTAAGAATTACGAATTGAAAATAACAATTTAATCAATCAGAATAAAGATGATAAAGATTAAAAAATTATCCTTTTATCGAATTCTAATCTTTCAATTCACAATCTTCTATACGTAATCTAATATGGACATTATGCTCGATATTCTTTACTGTGATTGTTCTAAAATTGCTAGTGCAGAAAATTAATAGTGTACGTAAAATAATTTTTTCAACTGAAAATACGTTATTTTAAAACACGACCTATGTTTGTAAAAAATAGTCGTTTATTTGAAAGATAGTGTAGCTAAATTCACGAAGATAACAAATTTCTCTTATTCCATACAAATATCAGATCAATTTATTCGAATAAATTAATATAGAGAATTAGATTTATAGCAATTAAAAGAATTTATCATTAAATGATAGTAATTTAATGATAGTAATAAATACGTTTCTAAAGAATAAATTTAAACATGTTTATACATAATCTTAGTATAAACTTAGTTTATACATAATCTTATAAAATTGTATTGAATAAATTTAAATTTATTTATAGATATAAAATTAATTTTGAAATTTTTTACGACATTGTATATGTTCTCGTATATATTTGCCTAATAGTCATTGATACTATTAATATTTATTATATAAATAAGAGTGTCTTAACATATGCTATAACATTCATACGTATCGTATAACATTCATATCAGAGATGTTGAAATAACTTTTTAACAGTTTTACGGTTTTAAAAACAGTTTTAAATTTAGAAGTTAATTGTAAAATACTTACCCTTGATATTGATTCTGATACAAAACAGTTAACTTAAGAGGATGCTGAGGAGTGACCAAATTATCGACATTGCAGTATAAAAATCTCCGAATTGACTGAACGGAGTCAAAAATTCTTCGGAGAATTTTTATACATCTGTAATGTTGATAGTTTGATTTCTTTAGTTCCCTTAAGTACATGATATTCTTGATTATTACATACATACACACACATTATCTGAATATTATTTAATTACATGTACAGTAAAAAATTATTTAAAGCTATGAACACGAAATGTCGAGGTTATTTTTTTCATTCTTCCCGTGATCAACTCAAATGGCACTTCAGCTTTTGCACTGAAAATATTGGCGTCCTTTTGCACTTGCACTATTCAGTGCAACCCATGGAACTTGTTCAATGTTGATTTACTGAATGCGCACTGGTGCGCACTAACTTTTTCCCATTCGAAAACGCTATTACATAATATGTATAAAAATTATTATAGAAAAGTATTTAATAATAAAGTTAAATAAAATAATGAAAATAAAAATTTTAATAGATTCTACTTTAAATGTTAATTTTTACGAATTTGATTTTAAAGAAATTTATGGGAATGGATGAAAAATGTCGGACCAATTATAAATCAGGGAAAAGGTGATCAGACTCTGATTAGAGGATTTCTACAATTAAGATATAAGATATAAGATATATAACCACAATACAAGGAATAAGAAATTAAGAATAAGGAATAAGAAATTTCAACCTATCGGAAATTATGTATTTTGATCTAATTTTTGATAGGTTGAAATTTCTTATTCTTTATTCCTAATTCCTTATTCCTTCTATTGTGGCTGCACCTTTACTATCGCAGATATTCGTTTATTCTATTTACAAAAGCGACTGCAGCACGGTTTATTGTTCATATGCAGAAATGTATACTATCTGCGCAGCTATCTCGAAGGTCCTGTTCAGGGCTCTTCTTGAAAAATATTTTATACGAAAATTTACGGAAATATTATAGCATATATATCGGCTATTATTTATTGGCCGGTGTTCACAGTCGGTTTTTATTTCAAGATTGTCTAAGATGCTAATGCGACCGTCTGATTGGTTCGTGACACCTCAAGACTGATCCTGAGAACTGACTATGGCCGATATTGATAGTTAGATCTTATATTCAAGATCTTAAATATGGTCTTAAGAAGTCACGAACCAATCAGAAGGCTGCATTAGCATCTTAAGACATTATTTAAGATGATCTTGAAATAAGATTCGACTATGAATACCTATGAATATCAGTAAACGTATACTACATTATTTCCCCAGTTTTTCGTATGCGATATTTTTCAAGAATAATACTCCAAGATATCATGGAACATAGTCGGAATGGATTCTGATCGAAATTATTATTTTCCCTAAAAAACACAATAGGTCTGTTTACGTTGCTTGATATCCCCCAAAATTTTTGCACATAAAATGAAATAGACGTAATGGGAGTACAAATTAGTTTGATCCGTTTTCTTAAAAATGACTCCAACTGTTGTGAATGGTTCATAGTGACAGCTAATTTTGGCAGTTTTAGAGAGGTTAAACATCTGCTAATAACATTCAGTTTATATCGCTTTGAGTTTCATATAAAAACCTTGATTTTTATTGTGTTTGAAATGTCGAATTTTGTGTTAACCAAGCAGCACTTGCGGGAGGTTTTGATTTTCTGCTTTAATTGGAAGAAAAATGCGGCTAAAGCCCATCGAATGCTTATCGAGTTTATGGTGAGTTTATGGTCGAGTTTATACTGTTCCAACTGATAAATCATGTAGGGAAAGGTTTCGACGTTTCAAGAATGGAGATTTCAGCGTTGAAGACAAGCCTCGCTCTGGACAGCCAAAAAAATTCAAAGACAAAGAATTAGAGGCATTACTCGAAGAAGATCAGAGAACGCAAGAGGAGCTTGCAGAATTATTGGGAGTAACTCAACAAGCCGTTTCTGTAGGATTGAGAACCATGGGAATGATTCAAAAACAAGGAAATTGGGTGCCTTATAAATTGAAACCAAGAGACGTTGAAAGGTAAACAGCTTTTTCACTTGCGAACAGCTGATTCAAAGACAACAGAGAAAAGGTTTTTGCATCGGATTGTGACTGGAGATGAGAAGTGGATAGAAAGAAGAAAAAACACTACGCTAAGCTGTGTCAATCGTTGCCGTCGACCTCAACATCAACATCACGGCCGAACATTCATGGTTCGAAGATCATGCTCTGTATCTGGTGGAACCAAAAGAGTCTTGTGAGCTGCTGAAACCTGGCCATTACGGGTGATCGGTACCGACTACAATTGATTCGTTTTGAGCCGTGCATTGCGAGAAAAATTGCCGGAATACGAACAAAGACATGACAAAGTTATTCTTCCTCATAACAACGCTCGGCCTCATGTCGCTAAAGTCGTAAAAAAATATTTGGAAACGCTCAAATGGGATGTTTTACCGCACCCGCCATATTCTTCAGACATTGCTACTTCTGATTACTGGTTATTCCGAAGGATGCAGCAAGTCGGTTCACTTCTTTCGCAGAAATCGAAAATTGACTTCAAAATTGGATCGCCTCCAAAGACGAGTCATTTTTTCGAGATGGAATTCGAAAATTGTCTGAAAGATGGGAAAAAGTAGTAGGCAGCGATGGACAATAATTGATCTCATTCATTTTGTTTTGAAATAAATGCATTTTTGAAAGAACCGAACTAATTTGTATTCCCATATATTTGGGCATTAAAATGAGAGAAAGTAAGGCATTATAAACATGTATTCGCATCATTTTGAATTTTTTTCCGGTTTCTCCATTCGTTGCTTTGTCCCCACTCTGCCGCAGTGAGGACAGAACAATGTATAGGGAAACTAGGAAAGAATTCAAAACAGTGAAATGCGAATATTTACATTTATAGTACCTTAGGGCCACTTTTACCATCATTGGTTTATTTAATCATCCTAGTAATTGTAATGAAATAGAAAGAGATAAAACTATTTCTATCATTCTATTCTAGCATTATGATTAGTATACATACATAGATGGGACGTTTTGATTGGTTTACTCGTGATGATATGACACGTAACCTGTGACACGTGCCCATTGGAAACGCATCCTTAGATATATACATAATCTCTCTCTTTCACGACGCGTAACACGTTTAATGGAAACGCATCTTGAAAGTGCGTCCAGACTTGAAAGCGTTAAGAAGTGAGTAAGCCCGGATCCTCATATAGACAATAGCACTTGATATCAAACGCTGATTGGAAAAATACGTATGAAGGGAGTAAAATTTATCTCCATTATTCGTTTTTCGCCAATCAGTGTTTGATATCAAAGCGCTGTTGTGTCTATGAGGATGAAGGCTTACTCACTTCTTGATGCTTTCAAGTCTGAACACAACCAAAGTGCGTTTCCATTAAACGCGTTACGCGTCGTGAAAGAGAGAGGTTATATGTATATCTAAGATATGTATATCTATGCGTTTCCTTATTTTAAGACTGTTTTAAGTAATGTCTTAAGACGCTAATGCAGCCTTCTGATTGATTCGTGACTTCTTAAAACCATATTTAACAAACCAATCAACAAGGCAGTACGAACAGTAACATAAAAAATATTTTTGCCAATGCCTGTATTGCTTCGCTGATTGATTTGCTACTCATTGTTGAAGCTTCTAGTCACACGTTTTCTGAACACTCAATTTCTCGTTTCCATTGAGATAATTTCCAGTGGCAAAATACATTTTGCCGCATCTCGTTGAAGTTCAATTGAACGAATAATGAGTAGCAAATACCATTGTAGTCGAGAAAATCTATAATATTTGTAAAAAAAATGAAAATTTCTTCATCAGATATTTAAAAAATATTTCAAAGAATGAGGTACGAAAAAATATACTTTTTTCATAATTGTTTCTCTGTAAATACAGCGAAAGCAATTATGAAAAATTTGCATCACATAACATTTTTAATGTTACGTTTGCTGTTGCACATGAAAAGACACTTTAAGTTCTAAATTGATATAAAGATACACATGGTCAAAATTGACGAATATCATGCGTCAATATTTACGTGATCTTTTTTATCGTTTGGAAACGACTGAAAACGCTTGGTTAGAGCTCGTGAAAATTACCTTAAGGACCACGATGCTAAAACTTGATCCGAGTTCTCAGATCGAGAAATGTGTAGTTAATCAGCAGATTTTACGGAAAACCGGCAAGTTGATTGGCTCGGACCGAGTTCTAGCATCGTGGACATTAGGCCTAAGGCCTGTTCTTTTTCTCTACTATTGTTTTTTTACTATTATTTTTTACTATTATCTTGAACTGGTGCATACAGTGCGATAAGTTGAAGCAAATATCTGAAGCGATGAATATCTATATCTATTTCGTTTCAACTTATTGCACTGTGGGCATAGTGCAGAGGAAAAGAATAAACATATACTTACGATATGTTTTACATATAATGTGCAAGATAGTATTATCACAGTACAAGGATCATACAGTAGGATCATACCTCGTTTTCGAGTCAGACGCGCAGATTTGCTTGCGCGTCCTAAGCAGCCATAACTTTGGGTAGCCAATCCCGTTCAAAGTAAAATGGCTATTGTACCTCCGTTATTTTCTTCTCTTTTACTTATATATAATTTACATCTATAATAATATTACATTAAAAAGACACACTAATACTAATACTAATTATTTATTGTAACAAATTTGTAATAATTATTATACTAAAAATTTATTAATACTATTGCGATTGTTCCTAATACTATTGCGATGGTTCCTACACTATTGATACGATACTCCCGATTTAATGGCGGAGCCAATAAGGTCTCTAGCATAGCCTGAAGATGCGTCTAAAAAAGATCAAAGAAGTGCCGACATTGTTTCCTACTATATGATCCTTGAATCGTGTGTATCATATTATCCTTTTTGTTTACAGAACTTTAATGAAAGATAAAATGACTGCATTCAATAGTGCATTCAATATCATGATGGAATTAGAAAGATGATCCTTTGTGCATGGTGGAAATACTGGAACATGATAGAGTGCTTTCCTTGGCTGTTTTTCAGCTAGGACATTACACAGAACATTACACTGTGTTTCTATATAAGATATTAATTGGAACACAGTTTAGTTTCATAATGTAACACTACTAGAATGCATTGTAATTTGCCATTCTTATTCTTATGATTATTTAGCATATTAATAATAGATTAATAATTTTTATTAAGGCTTAAGTTATAAATTTGTTTCTACTTCTAGAAATTAGAAAAATGTGAATAATAAGTTGAACCGAGATTAATCTATGTTGAAACGCCTAAGCCTAAGTGTGGCGTCTTTTCCTCAATTACCTGCTAAAATAAGATTAGTAGTAGATTTATAGGTTAAGGATCTCACATTTCATTCACTAACATCAATGATTATCCACTGATTCACATTTAGAGAGTAAGGAATTTTTTGTACATTTTCAAATTATATAAATATATATATATATATATATGTATATTTGATGTTCATTTATTTAAATAAATCAAAGATTTGATGATCATGTCTCTAAAAACAGAAATTTAACATTAAAAAGTTGATATGTATTAAAGAATTAATA
>NW_017259544.1:1169442-1185180 GCF_001594045.1 Atta colombica | reverse complement strand
ATTAAAAATATTAATAGTAGATAAAATATATATCATTATATAATTTATGAAACGTTATATAAAACATTATATAAAGCATTTTTTGTATGTTTTAAATAATTTTTGAGATATTTACAATAATATTTTTAAAAATCGATTATTTTCAAAAATTCATTCCATTACACTCCTTATATGAAAAAATATCTGCTTTTTAACAATTTTTATTTGTCGTCAAAATCGTCAATTTATGTCGTCAAACATCACAATGTTGCCAAAATCATTACATATATACTGTTACTTTGACGACGGTCGGCAAAGTAACCATGTGTCATCAAAGTAACAAATGCTTGTCAAAAATCGTCGTCAATATAGCCAATTGACGCACACATTAGGATATCTCATAACTACCAAATTTCCTCTTAAGGACACATTCTTGAGGTAATTTTGAGACGATAATCCTAATAAACAAAAATACATTGAGGCTATAATAGTTTTTGAATTATAATTGTTTAAAGATAGTATGTAATTCGAAAACTATTATACCCTTGATATTTTCGTAAGTAGAATACATACACTGATTCTAACCTATGGATGTAGCAACCAATAGATGGCTCTAGTGTTGCGTGGGAAGAACGAAGTCACAGATGCTGAATTTGAGGGAGGGGGAAGCGTGTTATTGGGGTTCGTGTTAGAGGAGGAAGGGAGTTTGTTCCTTCTCTCTTTCATTCGTTGTATTCTGTCTTTAAACTATTGTCCCCTCTCTCCTATCTATTGTAGGATCCAGATCTCTCTCTTCCATCCGTTGCATTATCCGTTGCATTATCCTTATAGATATACACTTACAAATATATGCATCGTATACTTATTATTTGTGTTTTCTCTTCCTCCTGTTGCGCTCTCTTTTCTTTTCTTCTTTCACAATTTTATTAATTTATTAGATACTTGTTTTTTTACGATTTTTTTAATAATATGACTTGGCAATAATTTTAATTTAGCAACTGATAATATATTTAGTAATACAAATGGCCAAGTGTTCCTAATTATCGAACTATTATTAAACTGTTATTGCGTAACTATCCAACACTTATTAAACTATATACATATTACTGAAAAACTATCGTTATAGATTCTTAATTATAGAGATAGGAGAAGAAAATTAAAATGCATTTAAAAAAATATCATACTTCATTTCTTAAATTTGATATACTTTTTTCTGGTTCTTGTAATCATCTGTTGTATATTTTAAATACATTCTAATGCACAATTCTTAACACGTTTTACACATCATACAATATTAGTAACACATCTAGATTATGTAAAGAACATTTACATCTTCGTAATCAACATCCAGAGTTTCAATTGTCGAGTCATTGTTAATAAATATATCAGCCAGCCATTCGTGTTTTTCACGTCCTTTAATGTATACAAGAGTCTTATTATCGTCATTTTCTTCTGCAACAATTACAGCCATTGTAATCAGGCGTTTCATCATGCTGTATGGGATTATCCCGTCTTCCCATTGCAATCCATGGTGATAAGCACTCAGCCAGAAAGCGCAATACTTTTCTGACTTTGTCAAGAAATTCCATGGTGACACATGGGACACATAAAAATATAATGAGAGAAAATAGCTTCTTTTCAACACCGCCACTTCCTTCACGACAAATTTCTTTTCAACGATAAATTCTTATAGATCTACAAACATTGGTGAATGACTTTTTGAAACTGTGCTTTACCATAAAGAATCTTGGATTTGATTTCATATATTAAAAAGAATGGGAGGCTATTTTTTTGATGATAGTTTACGTAATCTTGCGTACTACATTTGACATTGGACTATATTCAATCATGCGGTCGTGTATATAAGACAATAAGCGGTTGTATTCGCATTCTCTTTGAATTCAGATTCTAATCGTACATCACGGTGCCACTCGTTTTATTGAGAGCAGTCAATGGTTACTAGAATAAAACCTTTCAAAAAGGAATGATGTTCATTTCTTTCACGAGGGATTTGATAATAAGACATACGGAAACGTAAATACATTACAAAATATATTACAAAACAGGCTCTGCGTTTGTCAAACTCTAGATTCAGATCATCATACGGATAAAATTCAGAGATTTTAGATTTAGATAAAGTTTCACATTGGTTAATTTACAGGTGTCGAAGTAAGTTTTATGTGCTGTCATGATATTTTTTTATCAGTCTATAGACGAAAGATAATGTATCGTGATTTTTCCAGCTGAATCGCAGTTTTGATGGCCCAGGAATGTTTCGTTGTACTCGGCAATAGAGGGTACTCATACAAATCCCATGAACAGACTCTCAGATATCGTCCGCTCTCTAAAGCGCGCAACATGGATAGTTTATTAATTTCGTTCAACGTGAGGCATTCGCCTCCTGAATAATTTATATTAATAACTTTGAATAATTCAAGCGTTGGCTTTGTTGCTGGATCTCCCACTGGATATGTAATTGTTATCGTTGTGCACTCGTATTAAAATTAATTCGTGACGAGCATTAATTATCACATGTTTGTAATCCTCGCAAAAGCCCAACAATATGCTGAGCAGTACACAAAAATTAAAGTATCCATCGTCTGTCATTAGGTTTTTCGCGGTATCACTAGAGTCGACAAATCCAGCATTATGTAAACTATATGCGATTTCTTATAAAACGTTGCATAATCCTTCATAAGACTATTTATTTTAACATTCTTACTGCGATTAATCTCCATACCATTGAGTACCGAATTTCATCGAACATGAACGTCACACATTACATCCAAGATTTGATTACTTTTGCACATTTTTTCTTTTGAAGTCAATTTACATTTAACGTAAAAAATGCTTTCACATAGTAACGTAAATCCTGTTATATGGGTATCCTTATCTCGTTGCTATGTCCAAACGTCGTGTTGACGTACGGATTGTACGTATGAAACTCGAACTTGACGATGGACTCGTCAAATATTAATTCGCCTCTAATATTAAAAGTAACAACCAGATGTTTCATACAACAAAGCCCAATGATTGTAAAAATTTAATGTTCGACGCAGTGAGTTTTTTTCTACTGGACGCTCGAATATTTTTGATTGCTGTCGTTTCTGTAACAAATTATGTCTCCTGTCTGTTTTGCCTGCTCGTTCAGAACAAGCATCTCACGTTATCTTTGTCGTATTTCTTTATTGCAGTCGCCTTCATGCTACATGCAATCTAACGGTTTCTTCTTTATGCAATCTAAAAATTTCTTCTCCGCGAAAATCGAGCAACTCGTCTTGATCCACAACGCGAATCGTCAGCTCTGTAATGCTCCGTACGATGTTCGGAAGGTAAATTATCTGTGTCAATCTTTCTGATATCTTATATCCTGATGACACGCTCGGTGAAAATTCATATATCGTGTGAACGGATTTATTGTTGCAGTATGCATTCGTGGTCACATTGCATTTAATGCGAATGATATTTACGTTGATAATATTTATCGAAACGTCTAATTCATGCCCCTATTGTAGCTTCTGCACGCGATTCGATGAAAATCCTAACAGTGATCCAATATTGTGAGGTTTGGTGAAATTTACTGGATAAGCGCAATTGATCTCACTCTTGTATTGTTATTGGCATGAATAGTCAATCGATATTGTTAATTTTCTTTGCGAAGCGTTTTTTCTCTCGCAACATCATTAGGATAAAATTGTAGAATTGCACGTTTTAGATACTTGTTTATGTTACGTATTTCGTACGATCCTTTGGGAATGACAATTTCTTTGTCATCTTCGTCAAAGTAAAACATATTATAATGAATTTATTAGATATCGTATGGTAAGTTTTAAAGTCCGTCAAACCGAACTCGTAATCGTCATCGTTCAAATCTATGATCAAAAAATAGCAGGCCACGAGGATACTCTTACCGGTGAACATAAATATCAATGACATGTTCAAATGAATACTGAGTTGAAAAAGTGCAATGTCAATTCTTTTGAACTTAATCATCAACCGTCTGTAAAAACTGTAGACATAGTTACTTTGATCGTAACGTTGA
The DNA here is from genome assembly GCF_001594045.1 of Atta colombica. Taxonomy (NCBI): domain Eukaryota; kingdom Metazoa; phylum Arthropoda; class Insecta; order Hymenoptera; family Formicidae; genus Atta; species Atta colombica. The sequence goes on along the minus strand of NW_017259544.1, from coordinate 1,181,159 downwards.
TAAGGCATGTGATTATACTCGATTTGCTATATCCAAATATCGCACTAATTTCTTCGACGGTTGAAGATTGCCGAAACTATCAAAATAACACAATCTCCTCGCTTCATGTACACCATCCAATGAGTATTTGGTCAACATTATCCAAATATCATCAGCATTATTCAAATTTACGGTACCGCTTTCGTTTTGATATATTCCTCCTGTTGGTAAGTACGCATAAAAATATCTTTAAAATATGGAATACGCTGTAAATATGGAGTACGTTTTTCCAGTTGCAGTTGTACGTTGGTAGTTACATCTTTCGACATTTTTGGCAACTGTTTAACGTTTTTTTTCAATCTTTTTTATTTTTTCTGTTGTGACTCCACACTTGTATAGAGCGAGACAAATTTCATGACGTTTTTATGACGTTTCAGTTCTTTCAACTGAGGTTGTGCGGCTTTATTATCGTTTATAGCTTTTGCTCCTGCCGCGCCGCTGACTAATGAGCCGAAGATTCTCAATAGCAGTAGAATAGGTAAGATACCATCGCATTTTGTCATCGGTAATATTTTTTTTTATCGGCTTTTTCTTCTTCGTTTTCATGCTCTTACCAATTTTCATAGCCGCCCAAACAGCTATAGCAGCAGCTCTCTCTCCAAGAATCGAATCTTTCGCGGTAATCCGTTTTCTTCTCAGCGCTATTTTGTCAGCTACGTGTCATTTCATCTTTGCTCCGCGAATAAGCTATGTCGTGTTTGCGATACGTCGCGTCCAACGAATTAATTTCTCGATTGCCTTTAGCCAATCGCTTTTCTAAATGCGTACCTGGATCACAAAATTGATATCCGGGGATATGTATAATAACTCGATCGGAAGTGCGTTTATCGCATGATTTAAAAAAATCGCAGCCTTTTATTGTTGACATTTGCTACAATTTTTTATAAACGCGCTGAATCATCAATATATGATTGATGGCAGGGCAAATTATAATGTTTCAAGCACTGACGATGTTGCTAAATCTCTGAATCAGCCTTTATATGCTTTAACCTTTAAATGCATAAGGTTATCACTACATTCTCACTATTATCGATGTGTTGAGTAAGCATGCCGTACTGCTGAAAATCAAGAATGGAAATGAGATGACTATAGCGATCGCAAAGATAATTCGAGACGATAAAAGATGTCTGAAAAATTTGCAACCAATATGGGAAAAGAATTTTACAACGCAAACATGCAAAAACTCCTGAAAAAACATAAATCAAACAACATAAATCATTATTCCATAATGAAGGCATCTGTCGGTTCAATCGTATGTTGAAAAATGATATGTGGAAATAATTTACGCACAATGGAATTTATAAATGATTCGCCTTGCTACTACGTCTCGTGTCTAAGTACAATGCGCGAAAGCATCAAACTATTGGTATGCAGATCATCAACATGACTCCCACAATTGCTGACAAACTCTTGAACATGCTGTATAGTAGCGTAAAGGCTGTCGCACTCGCGATTTAAAGTGGGTGACTCAGTACGGGTGGGCAAATTCAAGATGATTTTTGAGAAAGGTTACAAATTGGACCACGGAGGTGTTTAAAATTGTCAAAGTATAGAAAACTAATCCTGTTATATATCTACTAGAAGTTTACCGCGGAAAATCGATTGCTAGAGGATTCTATGAGTATGAGTTGCATCGCGTCGCTAATCCCGATATACATCTAGTTGAAAAGATGTTATAAAAAAGGAAACAAGATTTATGTGAAATTGCTCGGATTTGATTAAATTCGCACAACTCTGGATACACAAGGATGATGTGTTATAAAAATAAAATTGATTACAAATTGTATAAATATTTTTTTCCCTATATAAATATATATTAAATATAAACGCATTATATATGTTATACACATTACACATATTACAGATGCATATGTACACACGTATATACAACATACATACATCGTACATATATATGCACATACATACGTACAAACGTATATACCATACATACTATACATAATATACATATTATACGTGATATAAGATATCGGAAAGACCGACACAGATAATTTACCTTCCGTACGGAGCATTATGGATCAAGACGGACGATTGCTCGATTTTCATGAAGAAGAAATCACTTAGATTGCATATATGGAGCGATAAAGAAATATGATAACAAAACAGAAGAGGGATATAATTTTTTTGTTAGAGGGATGACAGCGATCAAAAATATTCGAGCGAGTAGAAAAAGCTCACTGAGTCGAACGTTAAATTTTTACATAATGCTGAATTTATCGACTCTAGTGATACCGCGAAAAGCCTAATGGCAGACGACTTTAAATATTAACACTTTAAATTTTGTGCATCGCTATTGGTGGGTTTTTGCGAGGATTACAAACGTGTGGTAATTAACGCTCGCCACGAATTAATTTTAATACGAGCGCGCAACGGTAACAATTACATAGTGGGAGATCTAGCGACAAAGCCGACGCTTAAATTACAATACAAAGTACAGTTGCGAATGCCTCACGTTGCGTTGAACGAAGTTAATAAACTATCCATGCTGCGCGCTTTAGAGAGCGGACGATATCTGAGTTTCCATTCGTGGGATTTGTATGAGTACCCTCTATTGCCGAGTACAACGAAACATTTCTGGGCCATTAAGACTGCGACTCAGTTGGAAAAACTACGATACGTTATCTTTGGTCAGACTGATAAAAAAATATCATAACAGCACGTAAAATTTACTTCGAAATCCGTAAATTAACCAATGTGAAACTTTATCTAAGCTCTGAATTTTATCCGTACGATGATCTGAATCTAGACTTTGACAAATGCAGAGCTGTTATTTTGTATGATATGTATTTACATTTCCGTACGTCTTACTATCAAATCTCTCGTGAAAGAAATGAACCATCATTCCAATTATACTCCTTTTTAGAAGGTTTTATTCTAGTAACCATTGATTGTTCTCGACAAAACGAATCCGTCAAGAATGGCACCGTGAATGTACGATTAAAATTTGAATTCAAATGTGAATACAATCGCCTATTGCTTTATCATACACGACCGCGTAATATAAAGTCCATTGTCAAATATAGTACGCAAGATTACGTAAATTATCATCACCAAAAAAATATTTTCTCCCTCTTTTTAATATTGTATGAGATAAAATCTAAGATCCTTTGTGGTAAACTACAGTCTCAAAAAGTCGTTCATCATGACGACATTGATACCAATGTTTGTCTACAAGGATTTATCGTTGGAAAAAAATCCACAAATTAAAAATTTGTCATAAAGTAGCAGCGTTGAGAAAAGAAGCTATTTTGTCTCATTATATTTTTACGTGTCCCATGGAACTTCTTGACAAAGTCAGAAAAGTATTGCGCTTCCTGACGAATGCTTATCACCATGGATTGCAATGGCAATCACGGGATTTCATACAGCACGATGAAACGCCTGATTACAATGGCTGTCATTACTGCCGAAGAGAATGACAACAATAAGGCTCTTGTATATGTTAAAGGATGTCAGAAACGCGAATGGCTGGCTGGTATATTCGATAGCGACGACTCGATAATTAAGATTCTGGATGCTAATTATGAAGATGCTAATTATAGATTTTTTACATAATCTAGATGTTACTAATATTGTACGATGTGGAAAATGTGTTAAGAATTGTACGTTACAGAATGTACTTAAAATATACAACAGGTGGTCACAACGCCAGAAAAAAATATATCAAGTTTAAAAGATAAAGTATGAGATTTTTTAAAATGCATTTTAATTTATTTCCTCTATCCCTATAATTAAGAATCTATCAATAAGGATAGGTGTTCAGTAGTGTGTAGGGGAATTCTTTGTAGGTTGGACACCCTTAGCATTTTTGCTTATAACTCAGATGAGAATCAACATATCGTTGATATCAAGATACTATCTGAAAGCTGAGGTTAATAGCTACATTGTGGACAAAAAGATCATTGGGTTTAGTAGATTTTTTTTATATATAATTTTAAAAAAGGCTCAAAAACGACCCCCTCAAATTTTTTTAATGTAGGTTGGACACCCCCCCAAAAAAACGCTAAAAATGCACAAAAACTCAAGTAAAAACACAATGTTTACAAAATTTATGAAATTTCTTCAATTTATTAATTGGTCTCAGTTGATTTGAACATAAAAAAATGAAAATTTGAATGAAAATAAGCTTTGAAGAGGAAAAATTAATAAAAATTGGAATAAAAATTTTAATGAAATGACATCATATTGATATTAATCCATATTGGAATCGCAATTTGGGCATATGTAAACGCTATAACGTACATCGGCACAATTTTCAATTCATCATCAGATACTGCCAAAATATCAGGTACTTCGGCTATAAATTTGGCGACATATCGAAGCAAACTAATTCGGCTGATTTTGTATTCAGCTGCAGTGCTTTTTTTCGATCTTTTGTTGATTATGATATCTTTAATTGCGTTGAGCAAGGCATCATAATCAGTAATATCATGTTCAGTTGATCTCTTTCTGCGATTTGTCATACTAAAAATGTGGAAAAAATCACAAAAATTTCACTAAAATACAATGAAAATCCTAACTTTGAACTCAATTTGGAAAAAAATCACCGAAAATTTCATTAAAATGCAATAAAAACACTTTTTATTTCGCTTAATAAGAATTCCGAACATCAAAAAATCATAAACAATTGCGTCGTATCGTGAAAAATGAAAAAAAAAATGAGTGTCCAACTTACAAAGAAAAAAAGTATCCAATCTATAAAATTGTTGATGTTTAGAAGTGCATTGAAAAAAAAATTCAGTTCATTTGTTCGGAATTCTCTTTGCATTATGAAAATACATAAAAAATAGAGCACAGTATATATATTCATCTTAAATTTTCGATGAAAATTATTCAATTTATAATCTTAGTAAAAAATGGGAATCTTAATTTTCTTTTTTTTTCGATATTTTTTTCATAATTTGTTTGGCACAGAAATCTATGGCGCGTCTTTTCACTCCAAAATCACATAAAAAGTAAAGTTTAATATTTTAGAGACAATAACAATCGGAGTTTTGGTGTTTTCACTGCAAATATCCGAAATGTCAAGGAGTGTCCAAAGATGTCCAACTTACAAAGAACTCCCCTATATTTAATAAGTGTTCGACAGTTCAATAACAGTTTTAATAATAATTCGATAATTAAGAACGCTTGGCTATTTATATTATCCGTTGCTAAATTAAAATTATTGCCAAGTCATATTATTAAAAAATCGTAAAAAAAACAAATATTTATTTAATAAAATTGTGGGCGAAAAAAGAAAAGGAAAGAGATCGCAACGAAAGGAAGAAAGAGCGCAAATAATAAGTATAGGACTGCAATGAGTGGAAGAGGAAGAACTGCATCCTACAATAAATAGAAGAGAGAAAACAATAGTTTATAGAGAGAACGCAACGAGAAAAGAGAGAAGGAATTCCCTTCCCCCTCTAACATTCTTCCCTTAAACTCAGCATCTATGATTTCGCCTTCTCCACCCGTTCGACATTAGAGCCATTTGCTGGTTACTATATCCGTGGGTTAGAATCGGTGTATATATATATCTTACTTTCGAATTAAGATCTTTGTCTTAAAATGTTCAAAAGAATTCAGTAATAATAATAGAGGCTCTAAAAGTAAAATGATTTTTTATCTATAAACATAATTTAAAATTATCTTATAATTTAAAAAAATTATTATAGCCTCGACATTTTCATATTAGAATTACCCCAAGAATATGTCCTTAAGAAAAAATTCGGTAGTTATAAGACATTTGTATGTCTTAGAGCATTCTTTGCTATTCCTCCCTGTTTAAAATTCAGAGCCTACAGGATTCGTTTTAGGTTAGGCTTAAATTGTTGCTTGAGATTTAAAAAAAAAACGTGGCCTTTTCGGATAATCAAAATGACGCATTCAAGATAGCTGCCAGACTGAACAAAGTCGAGCGGAAAAAAATTATGGTAAATTTTCAGAAGAACTACATGACCTGGAAAACTAATGGTAGCAAATTTTTATGCATATATTTATGGCTGCTGAAAAACAAATCTGATAACAAAATTAGAAACTTGGCTATTTTGCTGTCATTTTAAAAAAACTGCAAAAAATTAGCTTTTTTGCACATATCTTGGAAAATATTGTTTTTAGAAAAAAAGTATCTAACAAAAAATAAAGCTCTTGAAATTCTTTATAAAGAAGATCCTATGCATTTTTGTAATTTTACGCGTAATATGACTTTGAATTACAAGACCTTTTTAGTTCTGATTGTTCTAAAGCCGTATATTTTGCCACAACGTCATAAATTGATCTCGGATATCCAAAGAATCGAATTATTTTCATTGCTGAGCACCCAGCGCGAAGCGCTGCCACCTTCAATGATCGCGGCTTCTTCGATTACACTCCGTATTTGGTTTTAACATCATGACCATTTTGGGAATACGACTGTTTACTAGAAGCATCAGATTTTCTCGGACGTCAACAACAATCTCTGTCGGAGGCAATATAGCGGAAAATTTAAATTGAAATTTATCCGGATTTTGGACGCATCTTGTATATATATATATATATATATATATATACATATAAAATATTTGGACTTGATTTAGCTCTCTTCAACAACTCTTTTACATTAGTTTAATATGAAGAATCTCAACTCGTATAATATTTACCCTCGTTTTCAACAAAAAAATTTAATCAAAGCAATTTACATTTTTCTTGAAAATGATTATCCTCTCTCCTTTATTTTTTCACAATAGAAAAAAAGATTAAAATTTTATACAATGAATAAAAATATTACATGCAATTTACAAATAAAAGAAAAAATTTTTACAATTCCTTATATACATTCTATCTCAAAAAGTTTTCTACCTATCTTTAACATTTCATTGTAAACTAGCTTTCTCCATTACCAATATCTTAAAAAATTAAGGAAGGAAAAGATAAAATAGAATTGCTTTTGAACGAAAATATTGTGTATAAGATCTCATGTGACGTCAGCAACGTTGGCCAAACGAAAAAAAAACTAAGTACCAGATTACGTGAACACATTTCAGATATCAATAAAAACAGGGTTTCTCTGTTACATCTGATCATCACATCAATTTTAATTAATTTTAGATGGAATGATGTGAAGATTTTAGATAATGAATCTTTTTATAACAAAAGGTTGATATGTGAAATGATTAATATAAAAAGACAGGGTTTAAATAAACAAAATAATACAGAATCATTGCCAGAATCCTACTCACAAATTATACAATCCTTCTCTCTCTCATAATTATTTTTTTTTCCTTTCTACGTCCCTTTCCCTATGTTCCTCTATCTATTATCCCCCTTTTTAATCTCATTTCTCACTATTTTCTAATATCAACTTTACCTTCCATCTTTGAAAGTCAATTTTAAATTTATTTTGTCTTATAACATCGAAGAAAACAGACATCGATCTTCCTCTCATCGCATTATTTATTGTGCCTGATATATATTTTAATAATTTTTTTATTGAACTCTCAACTACAATTATAAAAGGTATTCTTAGTTAATTTAACTGGTATTTATTTTAATTCAATATATATATAATAATTTTACTGATAATTATTTTAATTCAATATAATAGACATCATACACATCATACAATTTTAACTTTCACTAACATTAGTATTGTATTATCTCATCATATTATATTATTTCTGTTATTCTTATAATTTTATATTATTAGAAAAAATCTCCCTATTATGAGGTAACGGCGTTTTTGCTAAACTAATAAACGCTATCCATTGGTCCCATCATGAATTGCTCTTGGATTGAAAACTATTTAGTAGAAAATTCATTATTAGATCATGCCTGTAGTCATTGTAAAACAAGATTTTAGAATTTGGATATCTTCAAATTTCATTGAAATGAGCATTTAAACCTTGTTTATTATTTAATAAATAAATATTTGGCAATAAATTCTTCATATAGTGATAGAATAAGATCGTACTAATATAAAAATATGTTGATTTGTTAATTACAGAAGTTAGATTTGATGATGGTAAAACCATAAAGCGTGGAAATCGTAATATGAGATACTAGGATATTCCTAATATGAAATAATGCTCATGCTCCTATGTTATAGTGAAAATTATTGTCAAAGTATAAATTATATAATTGTACAATAATAAAAAAGACAACCGGAATGAACGTCGAGTACCTATTTCTGCGATGTTTGATTCCAATTGAAAACGAGTTCTGGATATAATCTATCGCATGCTCATTTTTTTGCGCTGGCTGTGTTTGTTTGTATTTTAGAAACATTAAATAAAGTTTTTAAATGCATACTGGTATATTTTGCGTTTTACTATCAATTTCTCGGGGCATTAGGAACACAATTTTTTGACTTCACGATTTGTTCACTTTTTACATTTCTTTAAGTTTCAAAAAAAGTAGGATTTGAATTAAATTTTATATTACGTTATCTTAAAGTTTATTAAACTCCTTTCAAAATGACTTATTATTTTTTTAAGTTTTGCCTTCTAGCATTTACTCAAAACAAACTCGGTATCTCATAATATTGTAATATCTTTCTTCTACATTTAATTATAATGTATTATATTCCGTTCTAAACATCAGTTTATAATTATACACCGACATTCTTTCACTGTACATTTTGACTAACAAGAAAATTCATTTTAATTATTGATACCAATGATTATACATATAGTTAGACAACGCGAAGTATATTTTGATTTTTCATCAATAGACCATATATTGTTTTGATGACCATATAGCGTTTTTACCATTTTAATAAATTTTGTAAACATTGATAATAACCCGATCTCTCTCTCTCTCTCTCTCTCTCTCTCTCTCTCTCTCTCTCGTGATCGAAACGTCTCTTAATCGACAAGTTTTATTAAAGTTCACAGTAATTAAATAAAATGTCTTTACTTATCTATCAATTTTTCTATATTATATTTCTGTTTCGTAGCATTTCTCTTCTAACTCATTTTTAAATTTTTCTCTTGAAATTTTAGATGAGGTAGTAACATAGCCCGGTTAACCAAACCAAAAATAATGTCCACCTTATGATATAACGGATGACATATATGATAAATATCTGCCTGAGAAGGTCTTTTTTTGGAATCAATTTATGTTATATTTTACCTTTAACAATAAATCTAAGAAGCTTATACTATGGTATATAAATAAAAGAGCAAAAAAGCCACACGTTCGATGTCGTTAGCGAAAGTCATATTAGCCAGCATGGCTTTTTTGCTCTTTTATTTATATATTGCATATTTAAGTCACGTTTGACAAATTTAATTTATTAACAACGGTTTTCTTCATGTTCAACAGTGAATCTTAAACAATCATGCACACAATTAAAGCTATTAAAATGAAGTCAATTTTTTCATTATGCCATTATTATGTTCACATAATGAAATCAACATTAAAACCGAATCTTACTGAATCTCTTGACCATGCTTATGTTTGTTTATTAGACTTTTTTAAATTTGTATATATGCTCGCAACCTTTCATCATTTAACATTAGGCATTCGTGTGATAAGGATCTCATAATTTATCTTCATTGTCTCAACATGTTCTGTCAATATCTTTGTTCGTAATCTTTAAGTTATCTTCTAATTATGTAAGCTAATTATGTAAGTTTTTGCATTCAGATTTTCTTTAAGATTATCTTTTGTATTTAATTGTTTTAAACCTCTTTGTTTTGTAACTTTATTTTTAATTTTAATATAACCTATGATCATAACTTTAACATCGTATGCATCCGCATTGTCGTAAACTTGGTGATATACAGGATGGTCAAAAGTCTGGTATACCCAAATATCTCATAAACGCATTTTAGAAAAAAATGTTTCAGGCAAAAGTTGTAAGGCTTAAAAGACGCATTTAACGATAATAGTTATTTGACCTAGGATGGCATTATCAAGGTCACGTCAAGGTCAAATCAATTTTTTAAATGGAACCCCGAACTTTTTATTTCAGATTTTTGTAGGTTATATTGAGACGCTTTCACAACACATATCATAAACTCCTTTTGGATGAGAACTTCCTGAATCTTTAAGTTTAAATACCGTCGGTATTAGAGTTCTTCAAAATGTATCTCATGGAAGTTGCTCGATCGGATTTATATCTCTTATGTGCGTGAGTACACGTGCGCGCGCGCGCGCGCGCGCGCGTGTGTGTGTGTGTGTGTGTGTGTGTGAGAGACGCAGATCAGAACTCTGGAGTTCGTCACTCTCAGTATTTTTTAACTCCCTCTCCGTTATAGGCGTGTGTGTATGTGTGTGTTTATTCGCGCGTGCATGTTTAAATTCGTGAGCAAGTGACCGAGCGAACAAGTAAATGGGTGAGTAAGTGGCCGAGTGAGTGAGGGAATGAGTGAGTAATCGAGCGATAGGAGCGAATGATCGAACGTTTGAGCGAGTGAATGAGCGATCGGGTAAGTGAGTGAATTAGCGAATAGATAGATAAATAAATTAACATGAATATTATAGTAAATGTTCGAATTGTTGATCTTGTACAGCTTGACAATGAACTAATCAGTAATAAAAAGTACTACATATTTTCCAACGTTTCAGATCTAATTAATGCCACTTCGGTAATAATTTGATGTCGTAACTCATTTAAATTTCGAAATTTAGTTTTATAAACTCGGTTTTTTATATAACCTCAAAAGAAAAAGTCTAAAGGAGTCAAGTCAGGGGTGGCCATTAGATTGCGCCCCTCCTTCCTATGCACCTCTCAGGAAAAGTTTCATTAAAAAAATTTCGCACTTTCAATCTGAAATATGGACGAGCACCATCCTGTTGAAACCACACAAAATTTAAATAAAAAATATTGCGAATATCAGAAACAATATCATTTCAGAGCATAATCAGATAATCAGCCATTAGAGTTCCATCAATAAAAGAAATAAAGAATGACCCTATTATGTGCGTCCCAATTTCTAAACTATTAAAAAACTATTTCAGCTCATACATTTTAGTTTTTATGGATATTGGGAGTTTGTTTCTTTCATCCAATGCGGATTAAATTCATTCCAATATTGATTGTTTACTGTACCATCAATAAAAGTGTTACCTCGTCTGAAAGAACAATTTTATTTATAAAGTCAGACTGTTTATCAATTTTCTACATCATAATTTTACAAAATTCTTCCCGATGATCAAAATCACTCGCAACTAATTATTGAACAAGATTAATTTTGTATAGGTGAAATTTTGCATTTTTTAGAATGGATGTCTTGCTCGTGTCATATGCTTGTGAGGCTTTTCGGACAGGTAATTGAAGGTTTTCTACGAATGATTATAAATAATATCTTTATCGAAGAGTTTTCATTTGTAATGATTAGATCTTAGACTTACCCGATCTTTGTCGATTTTTAATGCTTCCTGTATCTTGAAAACGCTGACACGTTTTCTGAATGGTGGTAACTAATGCCGGCAGTATTGTAACTTTAAATCTTCATAATTCAAGATTTATTTAATCAAAACATACTTTATTATAGTGTTTTGGAAAGCTCTTGACATCGGATATTCGATTTTACAATAAAAAATAAGATGTTTCATTTAAAAAAATCGATGTGACTTTGATCTGACCTTGGCAAAGTCACGAGATATCAAACTGATATAATTAATAAATAGATCTTTTTAAACACTCCATAACTTTGGTCAGAACATATTTTTGATTGAATTTTATCCTGCGGAAA
>NW_017259544.1:1144238-1169342 GCF_001594045.1 Atta colombica | reverse complement strand
TATATAAAATACTATTTTTGATGATTGTATTTTAAATGATATGAAAAGTTTCAGGACGATATTTTAATATTTCTCGTCAATAATAGTGTAATCACTATCGCGCCAATTCTCATCAGTCAATTCTCATTAGTAATTATATTGTCTATTATATTGTCTTTTTATTTATTTGCATTTTCAAATTTTTAATCGTTTGTTCCAGACAAGGCATTGCTGACATTTTTGCTCAATTAAATGTGGTGATGCTCTGACAACATAATAAAAAAAAACTTAGGATTTAAAAAAAGGAGGATTTTAAAAAATTTAATAGAAGGAGAAAAGAGGGATGAAAATCCGAATGATAACATTTTTGTGATGGAGCAGCGTAGAATTTAAAATTAACAAAATGACATGTAAATAAACATAGATTAACCTCGATTAACTCTGTGTTCAAAATTATTCTTTCTATTCCATTCTTTTCTATCTCTGCGGCATCATATTACGCGCGGATCATCATCGCGCTCTGTAAAATAATGATAATAATAATTATATAATAATTCAGTAGAATAAAAATATTTCGGCATAAATAGTCGTATGTAATAAACGCTGAAGGGAAGATTACGTAAGAAGAAGATGGCAACGCTTAAGAGACGATAAGCATTAATAGTAAGTACAGCACGATGATGACTGCGCCTGTTGGTAAAAGGAATCAGCGGCGGACTATGCTCAGAGGCAGCAGTAGGCCATACCCAGAGACGGCGGAGGAGACCGGCGGATCGCGCTCGGTGGCGGCAGATCGCGCCCGGAGGCAATTGATCCCGCGCTACTTCTTTACGCGGACGCAAGTTTCTGCACTTCCACTACGTAATTTCCTGCTACATAATTTTTGGCTACGTAATTTTCAGCTACGTAATTTCCTGCACTCGGGACGTCCCCCCGCACCGCAACGTCATCCTCGCGTCGTCACTGTGACGTCATTTTCCTTCTCCTCCCCTATGATGTCATCCTCTCGTCTAGTCACCTCCTGTGACGTCATCTCTTCCCTCCCACGCCAAGAGTACCCCACTGCCACCCCCCTCGGCGAGTTCCCGAATTAGAATCTCCCTTATTAATACGTTTATTTATGAACTTTATTTTAAACAATAGTCTTTGAAATATAAGAGTTTAATTATGATCCCTACAGTACAAAATATTGCTGTAATATTGAAATTTTTATATTTTATTGAATATATTACAACAATATTGAAAAATATTTTGTAGAAATTTATTAAAATTTATTATAGCAGTGTTACAATTCAGTAGATTATATTTACAGAAATATTGCACACATGTTGTTATAAAATTATGCAATATTTCAGTAATTATTTCACTTTTATTATTAGTAACTGACATATTATGCTTCGCATTATATTCCAAAATACATACAATAAAGTTACAATAGAAAAATATTCGAGGGTCTAGAAAGCATCTAAAACTGGGAATCTGCTGGAGATTCGCTTACTCGACTTACAAGAAGTACTCATATACTCCTTCTTATAGAACATCTAGACATTTTCTCCTCATGAAAAGCATGTTCTTTTCGAGCATACTTCTTCATTAAATTGTAATTGTTACATCCAGATCCCAGATTCGTTTATTTTGAAAGGAAAAAGGAATTAGGAAGGGCGCAACTAATGTCGCTCTTAGAGTTATCGCTCTGAGGCGGGAGCCACAAATTGGACACACTTGATTATGTCCCAAATATGGGTCAACGTCGATATGCGATGCTATTACTCCAGTTTGAGATAGTGCATCCATTGGTCCTCTTTTAGGTCAAGGAACTTAATTCTTTTGACCAGAGATTGGATCTGTACGATCTTTGTCTAGACATAGTGAATCGGAAGGGTGGTGGAAATAAATAATGATAATCAGTTTTCAATAAAAAAAATAATTGATTACATTTATTTACTTCGATATATGTATATATTTATGTGTATAAATGATTGTATGTACCATGCCATGAAACAGCGAGTATAATATTAAGCGAGTATAATATTAAGAGTATAATAATACTTTAGCAATAAATAATAAATTGGATTATAATTATTGTAATATATCACAATGTTGCAGCAAAATTGCAGAAATATTTCTATTATAAATTTTTTGCGGATATTTATTATTGTAGCGATATATATATTATGTAATATTACTGCAATATTATTACTATATGGAAATACTATTGCAAAATATTAGCATAATATGTAGAAATATTGTCTGATATAGTAATATTACAAAAATTATCGCAGAAATATTTCTGCAATGAATTTATCACGGATATTTAATATTGTAGCGATATTTATACAATATTATTGACACATTATCATGCAATATTACAACTGTATAATATTACTGCAAGATTACTACAATATTACATGCTGTGTGAGGTACAATATATTTGGGCGCGGAATGTATGTGTACCAGGTGTATAAGCTTAAATCCGCTGTTTTTTAGTCAGAAAAACACACTTTTTTTTTCCTAGGAAGCAAAGCCAAATTTATTCAAAGTACTTGCCCTCGCTAACTATACATTTTTCCCATCTTTCGGGCAATTTGTGTATACCACGCCAAAAAATTCCTCATCTTTCGAGGCAAACCATTCATCAAGTCATTTTCGGATGTCTTCGTAAGAATCGAAGTGCCGCTCAACAAGCGCGTGGTCCATCGACGAAAACAGGTGATAGTTAGAAGGTGCCAAGTCTGGTGAATAAGCGGGATGGGGTAGCACTTCCCAGTTGAGTGTCTCCAAGTAATTTTGGACCATTGTTGACGTGTGCGATGGTACGTTGTCGTGAAGAAAAATCAGCTTGTCATGTCTTTTCCGATAATGCGGTCTTTTTTCACGCAGAGCACGGTGCAATTTGATCAGTTGTTGGTATCGGTGAACATTAACAATTTCACCAGGTTTTAACAGCTCGTAGTAGATGACACCCTCCTGATTCCACTAAACAGTATCATCTTCCATTCGAAGCATCTTGAGAAAAATGTTGATGATTGGGCGGGATCAACCCAAGATTTCTTGCGTTTAGGATTCTGAAAATAGATCCACTTTTCATCGCCTGTCACAATCCAATGCAGGAACGACTTTCTTTTTTGTCTGGCAAGCAGAATTTGGTATGTGTTTTGGCATCGCTCCATCTGCCTATCGTTCAGTTCATGCGGCACCCGATCTTTTGAATCTTCCCTATGGCCACATGGAAATGGCTGCTTGAGAAACACCCAATTGCTCGGCAAGCATTTTTTGCGATTATCGTCCTCGTCCAAAAGAGCCTGCAATTGACAGTCCTCAATCTTCCTGGGCCGATTTTCACGCTTCTTGTCAGGTCAAAATTGTCGTCATTGAATCGGTGAAACCAATCTCTGTACGTTGTTTCCGATAAAGCATTGTCGCCATAGACCTCCACAATTCAATGCGATTTGGCAGCCGATTTCTTAAAATTGAAATAGAAAAGCAAAGCTTCCCGCATATGCTTTTTTTTTAGCAAAAAACGAGACATGATTACGAAAGAAAAAAATGTATGTTGTATGAAATTGCTGAGGATGTGCACTGGTTAATGTTGACAGATGTCAAACACAAAAAAAAATGTGTTGTGTGCCCAGGGTAGCTTTGTGCTCATTAATGCCACCTATGAGCAAACAGTGGATTTAAGCTTATACACCTAGTAAGCGAACCAATACATTGAATTGCCGAGGAGGACCTTTGATACAAATCGTACGTATTAAAGATACGACAGCTACGAAGCTCTCGAAAGCTACCAAGCCGAGCAATTGCTCGCTGCAATTTGCTCTTGTGTTCTTTGGAAAAGAAGCGTCGAGACGAATCAGGTTCTTTTCTGACGAAAAAATGTTTACTGTTGATGCTAAAATCAGCCGAAGGACCCAATGGCTCGCTTACAACTACTACCCCGAAAATGTCTCTGATGTTGCCAAAACGAAATTTCTGGCAATGTTTACGTGCTAGGTATTGTGTCTAACAAGGATGATATCATGCTACCATATTTCTTTAAAAAAGGGGAAATTGTCACAAAAAAAAGTGTATTTGTGCGTTCTGGATGGATGTATTGAATTCCGTGGATGGAAACTGTGGTATCCGGAAGACTATATGTTTTTCAGCACGGTGCACGAGTCATTTGATTCAAAATTGGCAGACTCTTAGACAACATCAATATGTTTTAGTCCAAGAAATTCTGGCCTCCCAACAGCCCAAATTTAAATCCCTTGGACTATTACGTATGAAGCGTAATTGAAAGGATCACAAGTCTCGGCATCCCAATATGACATCATTAAGGAAGGCTATTGAGGCAGCATTCGTCGGCATGAACAGCTACATTACAATGTGCATACGAACGCTTCAGATCGAGAATAGAGATCGTCATTCAAGCTGACTATTATCGAATAATTGTGCTATAAGGATCCTCCAAGTGTATCCTCCATGTAAGGATCCTCCATGTAAAAGGATTTTTTGTAATATTTAATTTTTTATTAAAAACATTTTTGTTTACAGAAATTGTTCGATTTGTCCAGATTTTGATGACACCTAAACATTCCTATGCTGTTCAATGGTAAAGCCAAAAATTCACAGTTTAAGGCCGGTATTCATAGTTCTTATATTCAAGATCGTCTTAAGCTCAGTCTTAAGATATCATGAATTAATCAGAGGACCACATTAAGCATATTAAGACATTACCTAGTCTTGAAATAAGAATCGATTATAAATATCTGCCTAAGTGACCATTTCTCACTCTATTTCACATTTGCAACTGTCAAGACCTCAAGATAGAAAAAGATGCAAGAGGTTCATGACTCTATTAAACTAGAACTTTTTTCCGGCTTCACGCTACGGACAGAATGATTGATATATTAGGTGTAGTAAAAATAAATCCATTATTTTTCCATTCAATTTCATGCAAAAATAATGAATTTCTTTTTACTATCCCTAATATGTATTATATATTGTTGGGTTTATCATGTCTTGCATTAACTTTGTTTTGCGCTTTTATTCAATCGTAATTTAAATTATTTGCAATTCATAAATAAAATAGACTGTCTGTTTGAGCAGGATATTATCGATTCATCAAGGATTGACATCAAATAACTTTGCAGAACAGGATATTAATATTGAAAAAAAGAATGTAAATATTAAACTATTATATACAAACTATTAACGCTGTTAATAGTCGACACAAAAAATTGTGTTTTCTTATTAACATATCAATTGAAAATGAAATTAGAACAAATGAAGAAAGTATTTCATTCCCATTGAATGAAGAAGATTGCTTGATACAAAATTTGAATAAATAAACAAATTCGTCCAATAATTTTAGTAATGATGTAATTCAGTTAATTGATGAACCATGTACTAATGGCCAAGAAAAGAACTATCGACAATAAGTATTAGGTGTACAACTTTGCTTCCGCCGTTTTCCTATAGATGGCTTTAACGGTAAGTGGTGGTCGAAATAAATAGATCATAGATGTCGTACAATAAACTTGGGCATCTGTCAACATAACCCCATAGAAACATTAGTCGATTTGTGTCTGCATCATAAAGTTATTCTCGATTGAAAATGTCAGTTTACGAGCCAAATTCTCGTCATTTGCGGGAGGTTTTAATTTTTTGCTTCAATATGAAGAAATCTGCGGCTGAGGCTCATCGAATGTTCTCAAATACTTATGGTGCTCTCAAATACTTATGCTATTAGTGTGAAAGAACGTGTCACGAGTGGTTTCAACGCTTCAAGAACGGTGATTTTGACGTCCAAGGTCATGCTCTGTATTTGGTGGGACCAGCTCGGCGTAGTGTATTATGAACTGTTAAAACCGACTGAAACAATCGCAGGCGATCGGTATCGAACGCAATTGATGCGTTTGAGCCGAGCATTGAAAGACAAACGGCCGCAATACAACATAAAGTGATTTTGCAGCATGACAATGCTCAACCCCATGTTGCGAAAGTGGTCAAGACATACTTGGAAACGTTGAAATGGGAAGTCCTACCCCACCCGTATTCTCCAGACATTGCTTCCTCTGACTATCACTTGTTTCGATCAATGGCACACGGCCTGGCTGACCAGCACTTCCGATCTTATGAAGAAGTAAAAAATTGGATCGATTCGTGGATAACCTCAAAAGATGACCAGTTTTTTCGACGCGGGATTCGTACGCTACCCGAAAGATAGGAGAAAGTAGTGGCCAGCGATGGACAATACTTTGAATATAAATATCATAAATGCATAACCAGTTTTTTACAATAAAGCCTCGAATTTCGGAAAAAAAACGGCGGAAGCAAAGTTGTACACCTAATACATCAAGTGCAACCGAATGTAACAGTAAGCGTAGACATTAATACTGTATATGCTTCGTTTATCAATCGGAATAAAAGAATTTTATAAATTGATTAATCAATTAATGCTTTAAAATTTTTGCAGTGTTAAGTGGATTGTATCTAATATTTATATTTAATATATATAGTATATATAGTATATAATCTATATAGTATGTATAATATATAGTCTATATAGTATATATTTCTATTCTTCAGTATTATTATATTTATATTTATTTTTTAAATATACTTTATGCATATGTTCTATCTTAATCAAATTATCATATTTTTATAGAAAAACATTCGAGAAGACTCAAAAAGAATTAACAGAATTATCAAAAAATGCTTCAAGTGCAAAGACAACAGCAAACACAATATATTTATAATATTAATATTTTTCAACATTTTATTATTATTTTCATTTTTCTGTTATAGTCATATATTTTAATCAAGTTGTCATTGTTATAGGGGAACGTCCGAGAAGCAGCTCTTTAGAAAGCACCCAAGATTATATTAAAGAAACTCAAGACAAGATTAAAATTTTGATATACTATGATTTATTTATCTATGTTTTACATTTTTATACAGATGTAAATATATTCTAAAAAAAAGAATATTAGGATACGTTATTTTTTATATAAAATAAAATTATACTACGAGGACAAGTCAATAAGTTCTTAAAAAATCTGTCAGAGGGCACTCGCAGTGTCATGTCACATTACTTTTTGACGAGTAGCATCTCTCAGCTAATTACTTTCAAATTTTGAGCAGAATTCATCGCATAGTTTCATTAGTAGATTAAAGCGAATAATCTGTATTTTTTGCAAAAAATGGAAAAAAACGAATTTCGTGCAGTGATCAATCTGCATATAAAAAATTTAACACCGAAAGAAATCAAAGAGTTGAATAATGTTAAATAGCACATTTGCACCAGCGTTTGCGATTGTATACAATTGAGTGAATGGATTTAAACATGGTCGTACATCCACATGTGATGCACCTCGTTCGGAACATCCAATTGAGGCTGCTACACCAGAAATCATCGATAAAGTCCACGATATTGTTTTGACTGATCGACAAAAGTGCGCGTTGAGGCCACAAGCACATCACATGGCACAGTGATTTCAATTTTTCACGAACAATTGGGCATGAAAAAGCTGTCGGCAAGAGTGCCGCGTTTGCTCACTGTGGACTATAAGCGCGATCGTGTGATGATTTCAAAACAATGTTTGGAGATGTTTCAAGGTAATCTAGATGAATTTCTGCGTTGATTCATTATTATAGACGAATGGATCTATTACTTCACATCCGAGAAGGAACAGTCAAAACAATGGACTGAACCAGCTCCGAAGAAGGCGAATCGTAAAGTCGGCCGAAAAGATGATGACCACAGTTTTTTGAGATACACGCGATTTAATTCATATTGATTACCTTCCGTCGAAGCAAAACAATCAATGACAATTATTACGCAGCCTTATTGGACCATTTTAACAACATTTTAAAGAAAAAATGTCTCCATTTAGCAAAAAAGAAAGTGCTCTTCCATTAAGACAATGCATGGGTTCACACGTGCCCGGCACCGAAGGCCAAATTCAACGAATTCCGCTACGAATTGATTCTCCATCCAACATATTCGTCACATTTAGCCTCTTGCGACTATTTTCTGTTTCCAAATCTGAAGAAATGGTTTGGAGGAAAGAGATTCATCACCAGAGAGCAGCTCATCGTCGAAACAGAGGTTTATTTTGAAGGATTGGACAAATCATATTATTCGGACGGCTTGAAAAAGTTGGAGAATCGTTGGATCAAGTGTATCAAGCTGAAAGGAGACTATGTTGAGAAATAAAAATGAATCAATAAAAAAAAATGTGTTTTACTATGTTTTTCTAAAAACTTATTGACTTGCCCTCGTATTAATTTACATTTCACACATTACTAGGCAATAGTTGTAGTTTTAAATCGCATTGCTTCTGCAACAGAACAACAAAATGAACTCTTCAAGAGATCACATTAATAGCCTTATATGAGGAAACATTGAACGTCTAAAATACCTGAAAGTATTCATAAGAAAATATAACATTAGATAAGAATATTATATTTCAATATATTTTATTTTTGTTTTTCATTACAAGAGATAATGATACATGCAAGTACGAGACTATAATATGCTTATTAATTTAATATGAGTGCTAATAAAAACAAAAAAATTGATAGATGTACTAACATAATATAAATGCAAATTATGTCTTTTATTAATTATATTTCATTTCTAACTCAAATTAAATACGAAGAATTTTCCTTTGTACTCTCTTCACTTGTAATAAAATATTTCCAAGATTCAAGTGCTCTTTATCTGTATTTTCTTCTGCTTGCGTTCTGATACGATTACGTGCTTCAAGATTTTCTGGAAGTACAGCTCTTTATAAGGCTGCTAATTCACCTTCTTCGTCAATGTCATTCTTTATCCATAAGTTTATAATGAAGTCTTATATTATGTAGTACGGCACAAGCTGTTATTACATTTGATGCCATAATAAGTTTATAATGGAGTACACGAAGACATTTCCATACGTTTTTTAAAACAGACATCCTTTTGACATAATTTCTTGCGGATGTATGGCATTGTGTATATCTTGCTTCTGTATTTCCTTCTGACGCATCTATAATAGGTGCCATCAATTAAGGTTTTGAACCTGCATTGTCTACAATTAATATTATTAATATCATTAAGTTAATAAATATAAATTAGCAGTTACAATACCTAAAAGCCATGTTGATCGATCTTCAGTATCGTATAATCTTATCGTCTCATCCCTTACGGTAGAATATATTTCCATATAATTATGGACACTATTATGGACACTTCCCGGAAATCTGACATTTATTAGGTGTACAATTTTGCTTCCGCCGTTTTTTTTCCGAAATTCGAGGCTTTATTGTAAAAAACTGGTTATACATTTCGAAGTATTGTCCATCGCTGGCCACTACTTTCTCTCATCTTTCGGGTAGCGTACGAATCCCGCGTCGAAAAAATTAGTCATCTTTTGAGGCTATCCACGAATCGATCCAATTTTTTACTTCTTCATAAGACTGGAAGTGCTGGTGTGCCATTGATCGAAACAAGTGATAGTCAGAGGGAGCAACGTCTGGAGAATACGGCGGGAGGGGTAGGACTTCCCATTTCAACGTTTCCAAGTATGTCTTGACCACTTTCGCAACATGGGGTCGAGCATTGTCATGCTGCAAAATCACTTTATCGTGTCTCTCGTTGTATTGCGGCCGTTTGTCTTTCAATGCTCGGCTCAAACATCAATTGCGTTCGATACCGATCGCCTGTGATTGTTTCACTCGGTTTTAACAGTTCATAATACACTATGCCGAACTGGTCCCACCAAATACAGAGCATGACTTGGAGCCGTGAATATTCGGTTTGACCGTCGACGTGGAAGCATGGCCGGGAACTCCCCATGATTTTCTGTGCTTGGGATTATCGTAATGAACTCATTTTTCGTTCCTACTCACAATGCGATGCAGAAATCCCTTCCGTCTTTGCCTTTCAAGCAGCTGTTCACAAGCAAACAAACGCCGTTCAACATCTCTCGGCTTCAATTCGTACGGCACCCAATTTCCTTGCTTCTGAATCATTCCCTTGGCTTTGAGGCGTTTTGAAATGGCTTGTTGAGTCACTCCCAATGATCGTGCCAATTCTTGATTTTGACACGAGTCTTGCTCAAGTATTGCCTCCAATTCTGCATCTTCGAAAATCTTCCATCCATTCCATTCCGCTATGCCGGTCTTCCACATCAAAATCACCGTTCTTGAAGCGTTGAAACCACTGACGACATGTTCTTTCACTAATAGCGGCCTCACCATAAGTATTTGAGAGCATTCGATGAGCCCCAGTCGCAGATTTCTTCATATTGAAGCAAAAAATTAAAACCTCCCGCAAATGACGAGAATTTGGCTCGTAAACTGACATTTTCAATCGAGAATAACTTTATGCAGACATCGACTAATTTTTCTATGGGGTTATCTTGACAGATGCCCAAGTTTATTGTATGACGTCTATGATCTATTTATTTCGACCACCACTTACCGCTAAAGCCATCTATAGGAAAAAACGGCGGAAGCAAAGTTGTACACTTAATATATTTAATATTTCCAAATCATATGACACTATCTAATAAATAATATGATGTATTCAATCTCTGTTTAAACTTATTTATTGTTATAACATTATATTAGATTTCATTGTATTAGATTTCAAAATACTATAAATATTAATTGTTAATCTTACTGCCTGTACGTTAATCGAATGGACCTTTATGGTTTATATATGCTTTCTTACGACTTGATCTCACGATAATAACGTGAGCCTATCATTCCTCGTTTTCCACTTATCAAAAGAAGCTGTAATTTATTTATGTGATTTTCTTTAAGATATTCTGCAATATAAAGGAACAAGAGGAATAAATATAAAAACATAGGTAGTTATGTATTTTATAATATAATTATAAAATATACATATATTAGTTTTGTTAAATTTAATACAATAAAAAATTGTTACTATATAACAAAAACTGCATTGATTGAGGTTTTAGTAGCATTACGGTTTTTTGCTGTAGGTTCCTATTAAAAAAGTATTAGTAATGATTATTTGAGATTTTTGTCGCAACCAGCTATTAGCAGAGCAATAAAAGCAGTAGCAGTAGGCATTATAGAACTGCTTGTCAATGAGTGGATCAAATTTCCACAAATTGTGGAGAAACGAACAGCTTTAAAAGAAAGGTAATAATTTTTTACAATTAAGAAAAGTTATAAAAATACTCTGGTTGTAAAAAGTTATTTTTCTGAAAACACATAATATAATAGATATATAATAATATCAAAATTTAATAAATTCATGTACGACAATCATATATTTAATATTATTTCAATTTCTCATAAATTTTTTATATGGAACAAATTTTTTCATAAGTAAGATTGTTTATTCACTGACTTATATTCTTTTCTTAAAATAATTTCTTATTATTTTAGTAATATTGTATTGATATATTCTTACAGATTTGAACAAGAAAGGAATTTTAGAGGAATGATAGGCTCACGTTATTATCGTGAGATCAAGTCGTAAGAAAGCATATATAAACCATAAAGGTCCATTCGATTAACGTACAGGCAGTAAGATTAACAATTAATATTTATAGTATTTTGAAATCTAACATAATGAAATCTAATATAATGTTATAACAATAAATAAGTTTAAACAGAGATTGAATACATCATATTATTTATTAGATAGTGTCATATGATTTGGAAATATTAAATATATTAAGTGTACAACTTTGCTTCCGCCGTTTTTTCCTATAGATGGCTTTAGCGATAAGTGGTGGTCGAAATAAATAGATCAGAGACGTCATACAATAAACTTGGGCATCTGTCAACATAACCCCATAGAAACATTAGTCGATTTGTGTCTGCATCGTAAAGTTATTCTCGATTGAAAATGTCAATTTACGAGCCAAATTCTCGTCATTTGCGGGAGGTTTTAATTTTTTGCTTCAATATGAAGAAATCTGTGATGGCTGAGGCTCATCGAATGCTCTCAAATACTTATGGTGAGGCCGCTATTAGTGAAAGAACGTGTCGTGAGTGGTTTCAACGCTTCATGAGCGGTGATTTTGACGTCGACGACCGGCATAGTGGTAGAAGAGAGAGGTTTTCGAAAATGAAGAATTGGAGGCATTACTTGAGCAAGACTTGTGTCAAAATCAAGAAGAATTGGCATGATCATTGTGAGTGACTCAACAAGCCATTTCAAAACGCCTCAAAGCCAAGGGATTCAGAAGCAAGGAAATTAGGTGCCGTACGAATTGAAGCCGAGAGATGTTGAACGGCGTTTGTTTGCTTGTGAACAGCTGCTTGAAAGGCAAAGACGGAAAGGATTTCTGCATCGCATTGTGACTGGGGACGGAAAATGGGTTCATGACGATAATCCCAAGCGCAGAAAATCATGGGGAGTTCCCGGCCATGCTTCCACGTCGACGGCCAAACCGAATATTCACGGCTCCAAGGTCATGCTCTGTATTTGGTGGGACCAGCTCGGCTAGTGTATTATGAATTGTTAAAACCGACTGAAACAATCACAGGTGATCGGTATCGAACGCAATTGATGCGTTTGAGCCGAGTATTGAAAGACAAACGGCCGCAATATAACGAGAGACACGATAAAGTGATTTTGCAGCATGACAATGCTCGACCCTATGTTGCGAAAGTGGTCAAGACATACTTGGAAACGTTGGAATGGGAAGTCCTACTCCACCCGCCGTATTCTCCAGACGTTGCTCCCTCTGACTATCACTTGTTTCGATCAATGGCACACGGTCTGGCTGACCAGCATTTCCGGTCTTATGAAGAAGTAAAAAATTAGATCGATTCGTGGATAGCCTCAAAAGATGACCAATTTTTTCGACGCGGGATTCGTACGCTACCCGAAAGATGGGAGAAAGTAGTGGCCAGCGATGGACAATACTTCGAAATGTATAACCAGTTTTTTACAATAAAGCCTCGAATTTCGGAAAAAAAACGGCGGAAGCAAAATTGTACACCTAATAAATTCTAATTTATAATACCAATTGACAGTTGTTATAATCGAATTTAATGCATTTATATACGATATTTCACCAATTTTATGTTAGTAGTTGTATTTATGTCAGAACTACAGATGTTAGTTTAATCTAGAGAGAGAGAGAAAGAGAGAGAGAGAGAGATTTTTAAATTAAAATTATTTTACTCGGAAGCAAATCAAAATTAATTGTTTTAATTATTATTGAATTATTATTTTTATTGAATTTATACGATCTCAGTGAGAAATGACAATAAAATCAATATCGATTCGATGCTGAAATCAAATTGACATCGATTCAATATCTATTCCAATATCTATTGTCATATCTCACTGGCATGTTATTAAAAAAATTTTAATTGAATCGATCTCTAATAAATCAATTCATTCAGCTCCGATTTTTTAGTAAATTGATTTCAATCAATTCGATTCAAGATTGATTCAGAGATCGATTCAATTAATGGAGATTGCACATCCCTAGTTCATGCTCATTAAGATTCCTTTTTTTTGTATACTATTTTATATGGGCGCCCCACGGATCTAATTCTAAGACCAGCTCCCGCCAGGAATAGACCTTGGCTTCTTTTATAGCAATGCGCTGCTTGAAGGACCTTGCGCATTCGCTATAATGTGTTCCTCTTTATGTCTAATCTTGGCTCGCATAAGATAGCCGGACTTGTATGAGGGATTGCCTAGTGAGCGATCTGGTATCCACCAGTACACGGATCTGAAAGATTTAAAACGACTCCGAGGCATGGACGCATTTCATGCGCGTATTATGATATCCTGGAGCCATTCGACTTCCCTCCCTATTTCTTTCGTTGAGTCTCCCTAATTTGATCCAATTGGAGGTTATTAGACAAGTCCGGATCTAGCCTCTTGAGGAATCACCTGTGTTGGCGAAAATCTTTCTCTCATTTGTGTCATACGATCTTAGAGTCAGGGTTGGCAGTTACCAATACCCGCATAATTATGCAGGCGTCGAACTGTTCGACCAGGAGCTCATCTTACACAGTCCATTTCTACACTCTCGCTATTACGGGTTGGCTCCCAATACGTAGCAATGACTCCTCATCGTCTCGGTACCATTCGCTAGTCACGAAACATATATATGGAGCATGTATCCGGCATCTACCAGTACCTTGCTGTCCCTCTGGGAGTCATCTCACGGCACCGCTTAGCGGTTCGTTGACGTTGACTTGCCGAGAAAAGAATAGCATAGGATGCGGCGCATCACGTTCCGAATGTTGCGAGTGTCGCATAAATTATTCTTGTTTTTATTTTGACTTCCCCTTTTCAAATCTAGCAAGAAAGAATAGCCTAATGTCCAATTATATTTATTCTTTGCATGTTTGTCATTGCATTGTTTGATCATGGCGCCTAAGTGATATTTATTTTTATTTTTAATTTTAATTTTAATACCTAATAATATTCTGACTGTTGGATAGGGCTTCTTTCTATTGATTTTAATTATTTATTTATTTACTCTGTTTTATTTTTGTAACTTTTGCTTATTAGCTTTGCTATTTTGTTCTTTTTTCTTTTCTATCCTTTCTTCTCTTTCTCTATCTTTTCTTACATATTATTATACTCTTCCCTTTTTAAACTCCTTTAGCCTTTATTTATTTTATTTCTCTATTCGTGGGGTCCTGACCCCAAAGTTTCTCAAAACTTTATGAAAAGAAGATAAATAATTTTTGTCTCTTGCTATTTTTTTGTAAAGTTGATAATACTTAAGTCAAAAATTATTAAAAACCAATATTCGGCGTTTAGTAATATCTTATTAACTATTTATTAAATCATTGTTAATGTATATTGTCACATCCTGGAGTGTCAACGTGAGCGTTAACTCAGCGAGGTTCTTAAATCTGATTTTACGTCTGAGATGTTTGAGATGAAAGAAAAATAGGAAATTTCTTGAGGGATTCGGCAGAGCGAAACTCAAGAAGTATTAAATTATGAGGGATCCTAGTAACTGAGTCTCATATACTTATTTATTTTAAATTTTGTGCGTGTATACACGATACTTGAGCGGAGGCACCCGTGAATCACTTGCTCGGCTTCTCCGAACAATCGCGGATTACGGGTCATGATTGAGGAGCTAGCACCACCCTTAGTACAGCAGGGTAATTTGAATAGCGAGCAAATTTGGATAATAGTAAGCGTTTGCAAAAATTTAAAAAAAATTTGAGACGCTAATGTTTTATATTTAGGATTAGTAGTTTGGTCATGAGATTCGGACTGTGATATGGTTACGTTAGTGACTAATGATCGACTCAACTTAATCGTAAATCAAAGTCTTTATTCCAAGCGCGTTCAGCTTAACATGACGACTTAACATAACGAGAGCCAGCGGAGAAATGCCGTTCATCTTTTTCGATTTCTTCTTCGATCTAATAGCCGAAGAAAACGATTTGGTTTTCGACTGTTTTAGAAGGCTTCGATATCTCGATTTAAAATATATATAAAATATATATATATATAAAATCTAGTGATTCAGTCTTCGCGAGATAACAGCGGTTGCATCTCATTTCCCTAGCAGATTACAGTATGTGCAATATTACGCTCGATTATCAAATTATTTGGCATATGCTCCGATAGATAAATACGGTTTATTATTATCTGTTTTCGCTGCTGCTGTTTACGCTCATCGATATAACCATCTCGTGTCTTTCTTTGTTGTCCTTTTTTTTTAACTCGAAAGATTGAGCAGGTTTTCGATATTCGCGTGTGTTCTCTCGAGACACGATTCCGAGAACGCGATATTTTTCGGATGAAAATTATATTTTTGCAAAATGCATTTTCAATTGAAATAATGGCAATATATCTGCCACAATAGCAAAAAAGATACTATAGTCAATATTCATGTAGGTTTGAGAAAAGATATCAGTGCATGTGGAAGTCTGTGGAAAATTTTATATTAAGCAAGGTAGAAAATTTCGGTTATTACTGCAGTTTATAAGAATATATTCTGCTTTCTTAAGCTTTTATGAAATCTACGTTAAGTAGAAAATTAATATGTAAACAAGGCCAAATTATGAGTTCGAGTATTTTACCACAAAGTTTGAATTTGTTATAATTTTAATCATTTTTAATGTTATTCAAATTACCCTTTAAGATAAATTTGAGCCCCTCAAAATTGAGCTTCATTAAAATTGTAGAGAAAAATCGGATAATGGCATTACGTCTAAAGATTAATTTTTTATACTTTGGATAAATATTCCTTAAATATATAAGTTTCTCTGCTATATTCAGAGTAATGATAAAATTATTATTCTTTGAGAAATTAAAATTTTTGATATTATTCAAATTACCTTATTGTACCATATAGCACAAGTCACCGCCTCGACCCTTATCATTTGTGGGAGCAGCGGCAGATCGCGCGCGTTGATGAAGAATCCGGATGGTTTGCCAGATAATACACAGAGCTCTTTTGAAACCATCGGAGGTCTACAAATATTCACGAGTCAAAAGAGATGATCCGGTGATATTTCCACATCAGGTTGCGAAGAGCCTGCCCGGCCCGCCTCACGCGGCCTATAATTCGCTTCTGCAAACATTTTGCATTACTAGATTTGG
The DNA here is from genome assembly GCF_001594045.1 of Atta colombica. Classification (NCBI taxonomy): domain Eukaryota; kingdom Metazoa; phylum Arthropoda; class Insecta; order Hymenoptera; family Formicidae; genus Atta; species Atta colombica. Next base: position 1,152,805 of record NW_017259544.1, on the reverse strand, counting down.
GGCGATCGGAACAAAACAAATTTCAACGTCACGCATTCGAGAGTGCAAACTGCATGCGAGAATTATCGAATGTCCGATATGCTGAAAGATAGTGGTGCTACGTGAGTAAAGGACGAGAATTTGAGAGACCTTGCTCCTTTTTTCTTTGTAGGACAGTTGGGACGATAAAGAGAAGATGTTTCATAAAGCTTAAGCGGTGAGGAACTTTGATAGAGCTTTTGTTTCCCACTCGGATGGTAACCGAGCTAGCGGCGACTGGTGGAGGAAAGCACTCGAAGCAGCATGTAAGCATCCATGAGTGGATTTAATAAGTACGGGGGAGGAAATACACGTTACATGCTACATATGTGCAATATATTTATGTATTGACAATACATGTTACATCCTAAGTTAAAATGGCATTAGAAACAAAGGAAAAAGTGCTATTACACGTCTATACATGTATTTCAAATACATGTTTGCATCCAAAGCTATCTTTACAAAGATATATGTCACAGTCAGAGTGTTCACTTAGTAAACAATGTATTTATTGTAATTTGCTGATAATCAATGTATACATTGACTAATAAGTGTATACATTTATTAAAACATTTTGAATATGATATACATATATACATTTCATAGACCTAGAGACATCAAGTGTTGAGGTTGTGAAGAAAAAGGCAGCACTCTTAGAGCATATAGACATGGAGATAGCATTGTGGTTCAGAATTGTGTTTAAGATGCGTGTGAAAGAGAAAGATATATAAAAAGATGCGTGTAAGAAAGACAGATGTATACAGATGGAACATTTGTTCTTTCTGCGCATGCTTTAAAATGCCGATGATAATTATATTATAATGTAACATACTATATTAACTAAAGTGTCTGTAACGTTGGCACATACGCATAGAGGACGAAAGTTCCATGTGATCTTTCTCTCTCACACGCATTGGACACATAGAAGATATAGGCAATACTCCCTCCATGTTTATATGTTCTAATGCAGCACTTCAGAAATTTCCGAAATGTCCAAGCATACTGCAGTACATGTATAGTTTCTATAAAAATATATTTGGAATAATATGTCTATTACGTCCAGCGGATTCCCCTTTTTTTTTGCGGAATTCATTAAAATAAAGAGACGGCTGCGAATAACGAACAAATTGAGCATTTATAACTTAGAGAAGACTAAAAATTTTCTTTTCCCACATTAAAAATTAAAGCGAAGAATCCAGTACCTTCTGGTAAATGTCGCTCAGAAATAAATTAAAAATCGGTACATGTGCACGGCGGGACCAAAAAGTCAGTCACTGATTCTGTGTCCATGTGGTTAAAATAATAATAAATATGTCATAAGAAGCATAAGACTGACGCCGAGATACTTTTTAACGATCAAGTTGCGGATGATTCTCACGAATCATAAAACCGTGATCATAAAATCTAAGAAGCGACACACGTTCAGAGGTAGCTCTTGGGTGGTCCCATGCCGACGCTGCACATGTGCGCTTCTTCGATGTACTGCATGTGTATTTTTCTCATAAATTTTAAGATCATAAAATTAATGATGACATTTTCACACGCTACAGATTCCGGTCAATATTCTTTTTCACCCTTGACCAATTAGAAAGCAAGACATAGATTTCATCACCTAATTAACGAACCTATCCACCAATCAGTGCGCTATTAATCAGGGCAGATTACTATAAAAACTCCGGTTCCGCGAGATTCAGCGCCTTTTTTCTTAATTTCTCTCTAGGGATAGACATAGTTCCATTCTCTAGGGATCCAAAGTTCTTATTTTCTTAACCGGCCAACACTTTAAAACTAAAAGAGAAGCAGTGCGAGAGAAATTCCATTGACTTCACATACTTGGCTAATGAGACTTAAAGATTTAGAGTTAGTGCTGAAGAAACATCACCAATTTCTGGCCAGAGGACTCTCATCGATGAGCATCTCAGTAAGTATATCTCTATTCTCTGATTCCCCTCGCTTTTTCTTCGAATTTCGTTTTATTATTTTCATTTTGTTTCTTTTTATTATTTATTTATTTTTATTTTATTTTTATTCTTTTTTTTCTTTTTTTCTCCTTTTTAGGTCTCCATGTAAAAGAAAATAAAACATTGTAACCTGCTATAATTTTAATCCCTGTCGCTGTCGCTTCACGATAATTGCTCGCCCCTATCGACTAGTCGCGTAAAAAGTTTGAGATTTTCGCGTCTGCTGGAGTATCGAATATTAATCCAAGAAATCGAAGTCTCTGGAGAAGAAAACGAAGAACTGGCAACCGTATTTGTGATTTAAAAATTTTTCATTTTCCATCATTTTTCGTCTCGAGGGAGAAAGAACAGAAAAAACAAAGAAGAATAGAAGCTCCGATTGTAATCGGTGAGGCTCCGTGCGGAGACGCCGAGCTGGGCTCGTCGAACGAAATAGCGAATCTGTTCTTCAGAATTCTGTCTCTTCTCTTTGTGATCACTTGTTTCTAGCGACTGAAAATACTTTCTCGGCCATTAAGGCCGCTTGACGTGTATCATAAGAGGAAAAAAGACATTCTGAATAACATAACTTTTATTAAATTATATTAATCATATACTTTTCTCATTAACATAATAATAATAGCATAAATGAATTCAAACATAGTATTAGGTGTACAACTTTGCTTCCGCCGTTTTTTCCTATAGATGGCTTTAGCGATAAGTGGTGGTCGAAATAAATAGATCATAGACGTCAAATAATAAACTTGGGCATCTGTCAAGATAACCCCATAGAAATATTAGTCGATTTGTGTCTGCATCGTAAAGTTATTCTCGATTGAAAATGTCAGTTTACGAGCCAAATTCTCGTCATTTGCGGGAGGTTTTAATTTTTTGCTTCAATATGAAGAAATCTGCGGCTGAGGCTCATCGAATGCTCTCAAATACTTATGGTGAGGCCGCTATTAGTGAAAGAACGTGTCGTGAGTGGTTTCAACGCTTCAAAAGCGGTGATTTTGACGTCGAAGACCGGCATAGTGGTGGAAGAGAGAAGGTTTTCGAAAATGAAGAATTGGAGGCATTACTTGAGCAAGACTTGTGTCAAAATCAAGAAGAATTGGCACGATCATTGGGAGTGATTCAACAAGCTATTTCAAAACGCCTCAAAGCCATGGAAATGATTCAGAAGCAAGGAAATTAGGTGCCGTATGAATTGAAGCCGAGAGATGTTGAACGGCGTTTGTTTGCTTGTGAACAGAAGCTGCTTGAAAAGCAAAGACGGAAAGGATTTCTGCATCGCATTGTGACTGGTGACGAAAAATGGATTCATTACGATAATCCCAAGCGCAAAAAATCATGGGGAGTTCCCGTGCCATGCTTCCACGTCGACGGCCAAACCGAATATTCACGGCTCCAAGGTCATGCTCTGTATTTGGTGGGACCAGCTCGGCTAGTGTATTATGAACTGTTAAAACCGACTGAAACAATCACAGGCGATCGGTATCGAACGCAATTGATGCGTTTGAGCCGAGCATTGAAAGACAAACGGCCGCAATACAACGAGAGACACGATAAAGATTTTGCAGCATGACAATGCTCGACCCCATGTTGCGAAAGTGGTCAAGTCATACTTGGAAACGTTGAAATGATAAGTCTTACCCCACCCGCCGTATTCTCCAGACGTTGCTCCCTCTGACTATCACTTGTTTCGATCAATGGCACACGGCCTGGCTGACCAGCACTTCCGGTCTTATGAAGAAGTAAAAAATTGGATCGATTCGTGGATAGCCTCAAAAGATGACCAATTTTTTCGACGCGGGATTCGTACGCTACCCGAAAGATGAGAGACAGTAGTGGCCAGCGATGGACAATACTTCGAAATGTATAACCAGTTTTTTATAATAAAGTCTCGAATTTCGGAAAAAAAACGGCGAAAAAGCAAAATTGTACACTTAATAGTTGATGAGATATAGTTTACGATTTTCCGTACTTTACGTATCACGTTCGTAGAGATGATCTATAAGAATTTAACGTGGTCTTAAAATGCGAAATCAGAATGCTGAAGATCCTATGCTCGATCCTGTTTCTTCTTTTCTTTTTTATAATTTTCTTTTTTTTTAATAAATAACGTTATTAATAAACATATTACTCCAAATATATTTTTAATTACATTATACGTGTACTTCTAGTTTTAAATGAACAACTGTTGGAAGCATTTGGATCAGTAGTGTCTCGGTGCTAACACATAGTGTGAGACATTGCCGTGCTCCTTTACGCGAGCCGTCGAGTTGCGTAATGAATCAATAGGCAAATAAAAAATTATTTCTATATTGTACAATATATAAGGATTTTTCAATTTGTAAACTATTATATTATGTATATATTATATTGATATCATTTTTATTTTATTAATCTCACTTTCTCGACTTTTCGTGCGCTTCATGTATCGCGTTCGTGATAGAAATGGTCCATAAAATCTCGGGCATTAGATGTGAAATCAGAATGCTGAAGAGTATGCTCGATTCTGCTTTTTCTGCTCTTTTTTTTTTTTTTTTTTTTTTTAAATAAATATCGTTATTAATAAACTCTATATTATTCCAAATAATATTACTCCAAATATATTTTTATAAAAGTATAGAAATTATACGTGTATTTCAATGCGGAATTAGTTTCATTTCGGGTCGATTTTGAAATGCTGCTTACTTTTCCCTCACAATTGCTCGACGGCTGAATCGCTGGAGACATGCGCGCAGACATGCATCTCAGGAGCGCAGTAAGGCGTTGCAGTAAGAAACATGCTGCGACTATACCTTCGAGCAAATTATCATTAAAATATTTTTCTTCCTACATAATTGATATTTTCTTAATAATGGTGATTGTATTATATTAATCAGTAAATGCATTTTATGAATGTAATGTACTTTTAAAATATTACTTTATTATTTTTATGATACATTCGGTTTCTTTCAAAGAGCTACTGACCACGCTTTTGTGCCACAGAATGTAATATATAATAGAATTTTACTTTACTGCGCCATACATCTGATCATCTGTTTGTATTACTTTTTAGTAGAATAAACCTGGACAATGCACTTAAAAGACGCATTAATAATAGAACTTTGAAGATAATACATAGAGAATTTTTGCAATAACAAACGTTGTAGCAAAAACTTTCTAATATAAAAGTTATTGTTCATTATAATTATCATATTGTATTATTGTCAATTATATTGTGTATGTATGTGAGTGTGAGTGCGAGTATGTGTGTGTGTGTGTGTGTGTGTAGTGCACGCGCGCGCACACGCATACACACACACACGCGCGCACACACACACACACGCGCGCACACATACACACGCGCGCGCACACACACACACACACGCGCACACACACACACGCGCGCACACACACACACGCGCGCACACACGCACACACACACATATACATGTTAACAGAAAGTTTGATTAATCAAGAAAATTATAATTATGTAGGAAGGAAAGTAATGACAATTTGCTAGAAAGTATGGTCGCATTATTATAGTGTGATCCTCCTGAGATACACATCCGCGCGCGATTCGGCGCGACGACCGTCGAGTGTTGAATGGTAATAAGGGAGAAAAGAAGGCGATACTGCAAAAGTCAGCTCAAAATGTGCAATTATTTCCAAGTACTGAAAAATTTAAACCAGCACTGTAAGAAGAATACCAAATCACTTCAATAGATAAATACAAAATTATTTCTATATTGCACAACATATAAAAAACTTTTTAATTTGTGGACTATAAAATTATATTGACATTATTCTTATAATAATCATCGCACTTTCACGATTTTGTTCATTATCAGAATTTTTATATATTTGAATGATATTTATAAAAGAAACATTTCACAGAAAGCATTGATCGACATCAAACATCATTATTATAAAAAACATGATTTTTCGGATTTATTTTAAAGATAAACAGATTTCATTTACATATAAAAATACTGGTTTTCTATCTATTTGACGCATACTACGTCGAATTATTTTTGCTACAATTGTCGATTTAATACTTTTAGAAATACACATATAATTTCAAAAATTAAATAAAAATATATTGGCCTGTAACATGTGTTTATTAACAATGTCACTTATTAAAAAAAAAAATTATGAAAAAAGAAAAAAGGAATCGATCGTGGGATCTTTAATATTCTGATCTCGCATTCTACGTGCAAGACCATGCTGAGGTCTTGCAAATCATTTCTATGAACGTGATAAAGTTTATGGAAAATCATGGAAATGTCAATATCTTAAATTATTGTGTTTTGAAATTATTTTTGTTATTATACATAAATTAGAGGGATATACAATTAGTATAATTTATTTAAAACTTATACGTTATCTATGATGTTTCTTCTCCCTTATTTATACACATTGAGCGGTCGAAATTGCTAAAAAAGCGCTTTTTGGTCGCTAGAAACAAGCGACCATAGAGAGAAAGACAGACTCTGAAGGATAAACTCGATGTTTCGTTCGATGAACCCAGTCTGACATGCAGATTACAATCAGAGTTTCCATCCTTTTTTTGTTTTTTTTTTCTGTTTCTCTCTATCATACTTCTGTTTCAATAATTCGTTCTTCAAGAATGTATTCTATCAATTCCGATTTCCCATCATCACCGATACAGCAAGAATGCACGACTCCTTTTTTAAGTAATGATTTTATTTTAATATATATTTTTTTATATATAGAAAAAAATGTTATTATTATGGTATTTCCTGTTGATAATATATTGCTGGTTTACATAATGCTGATAATATATTACTGGTTTACATAATGATTCAATCTATTTCTATATTTACGCGCGGGCGATGAAAGAAATGACATTTCCTACTAAGTGGCGTTTTACTCTTCAATATCCGAACTGCGTCAAAAATGTGCTGCATATAACAATTTCAGACTTTGTTCGAAATAAGTAGCTGGCGCCCTATAGAAAATTTCAAAGAACAATACTATATTGATAGAAATGAGCTAAGGGCTTTATAAGAGAACGGAGTCTACGAAAATTTCGTTGTATGCTACGAGTGAAATTGCCGCTTGTTGCTTCAGTATCCGAGCAAGGTCGAAAATCAATCGAAAATAATATATATAAATAATATTGTATAATACATTTCTTGTTTATAAAGACATTATTTATATTGGCAGTACAAATTAGTTCGGTCCGTTTTTTTGTGTTCAAAAAAATTTATTTCAAAACAAAATGAATAAATCAATTGTCCATCAATTGTCCGCTGCCTACTACTTTTTCTCTCAGGCAATTTTCGAATTCCATCTTGAAAATATGACTTGCCTTTGGAGGCGATCCAATTTTGGAGCCAATTATTTTTATTTTTTATTTCAATTTCTGCGAAAGAAGTGAACCGGTGACTTGCTGCATTTTTCGGAACAACCAATAATCAGAAGGAGCAATGTCTGGAGAATACGGCGAATGCGGTAAAACATTCCATTTGAGCGTTTCTAAATATTTTTTTTACGACTTTAGTGACATGAGGCCGAGCGTTGTCATGAAAAAGAATAACTTTATCATGTCTTTGCTCGTATTCCAACCGTTTTTCTCGCAATGCACGGCTCAAACGAATCAATTGTAGCCGATACCGATCGTCCGTAATGGAATCGCCAGGTTTCAGCAGCTCATAGTAAACAAGACCCTTTTGATCCCACCAGACACAGAGCATGATCTTTGAACTATGAATGTTCGGCCAGGCTAGTGTTGATGTTAAAGTCAATGGCAACAATTGACCGGGCTTAGCGTAGTATTTTTTCTTCTTGGGATTGTCATAGAATATCCACTTCTCATCTCCAGTCACAATCCGATGCAAAAAACCTTTTCTCTGTTGTCTTTGAATCAGCTGTTTGCAAATGAAAAATCGCCTTTCAACGTCTCTCGGTTTCAATTCATAAGGCACCTAATTTCTTTGTTTTTGAATCATTCGCTCATCATCATGGCTCTCAATCGTACAGAAATGGCTTGTTGAGTTACTTCCAATGATTCTACAAGCTCCTCTTGCGTTTGACTCTGAGTAGTAATGCCTCTAATTCTTTGTTTTTTCGAATTTTTTTGGCTGTCCAGAGCGAAGCTTGTCTTCAACGCTGAAATTTCTTTTCTTGAAACGTCGAATTCCTTACATGATTTATCAGTTGGAGAAGTCACCATAAACTTCGACAAGCATTCGATGGGCTTCAGCCGCACTTTTCTTCCAATTAAAGCAGAAAATCAAAACCTCCCGTAAATGCTGCTTGGTTAACACAAAATTGGACATTCCAAATACAAGGTAAAAATCAAGGTTTTTATATGAAATTCAAAACGATGTAAACTAAATATTATTAGCAGATGTTTAACCTCTCTGAAACCGCCAAAATCAGCTGTTACTATGAACCATTCACAACAGTTGGAGCTATTTTTAGGGAAACGGACCGAACTAATTTGTACTCCCAATACAAAATTGAAACAACTGATATCATATTATTTTGTTTTATTATTATTTTTCCTCTCAGGAGAAAAAATTTTGACCAGGACGTAAGAAGCTTGTTATGGATCGATAATTCTGATCGTTTCTGCTGATCTAAAGAGGC
>NW_017259544.1:1130836-1144138 GCF_001594045.1 Atta colombica | reverse complement strand
TTTGTTGTTTATTAGATTTTTATAATTTGCTTATTAATTATAATTGCGTACTTTTTTTATGGAAGAAATAATTTTTTTTATATTGAGTTAATTTTATTATAAATCATATTTATAAAATATATTTTCGTAAAAAATACTGGTAAGGTTTTTGGCAGTTTTCTTTATCCTTGCAAGAAATGTTAATATTCTTATGATTCTGCCAAATAAAATATTTTATTCAAAATACATAAAAAGATTAAAATTATTTTAATATCCTTCCCCATTTATAATTACAATTAATTACATATAATTATTCTTATATTTATAATTTTTTTATCTTATTTTAATTACATTTTTTGTTTTACTTATTATAAGTCTAATAATTATGTATCTCTCTATAATCTAAATAAAATCTAATAGTTTATCTGGAGGTTCTAAAGGTATCCGTATTCTTGTGATTTTGATGAAGTCGCGAGCATGAGAAAACGTATCCCCGCTGGCAACACTGGGTATCACTTCACGTCAATTTTACTCGTAATATACAAATCAAATTTTTGTCGACACCGTTCTCTTATACTGAAGCCTTTAGATTATTTTTACAAGCATATTCTTTGAGGTTTTCTGTAGGGCGGCAGCTATTTTATTTTAAACGTACAAGGTCTGAAACTCTTATGGAGCATATATTGTGATGAGTCGACTGCAGAACCCAGTGGCAAATCATAATTTTTAATTTTTTTTCGTTTTTCGTATTAAAATGTAGCTAGTTTTGTGTTGTTGCTGATACTTTAATTGTGGAAAAGGACTTTTCAATCCGTAAGCCAATTAGGAGAAATGAGCAAATGAAAATTATTACACTTTTTTGATAAAACAGGACTACTCCAGTATTCCCTTAAGGATTGGAAGGTCCGCAGTAAAATGTAATTGAGAATGAAAAACATAATGAAAAAGAAATTAATTGATATAAAAGTGATAAATTTTATACACTTCTGTGATATCATGTCTGATACCGAAAATGACGAAACGATTCCAGATGCAATTGCCATTATGATGGATATGTCTATAACAACCGTTTTAATATCTTCAACTGTCAATAATTAAACAATAAATTTATAATTAAATTAATGTACAAATAATAAGAATTTTATTAGACTGTACATTTGAAAATTCAATAATAAGAAAGAGAAGTAATGGCCATAACGATCAAAACTAAATCTTTAATGCTTAAATAATTCAATCAGAATTAATATATGTATATACTATATACGTACTTATAATATCATATTTGTAGTCATTTGAACTGCGTGCCGAATTGATTTTCCGCACTTATAAACACAATTAAATTACTATTAATAAATATCATTAATTAATATCACAAATTAAATTGACAAGCAATTTTTAATAATTTGATGCTTAATCGAGCATTCCATTAAAAGATGTTAATTTCCATTTAAATAATGTTAATATGCTGATAACTGTAAATAAATTTATTGCGAAAAGTATTATCCTCGGCCGGGAGTCTAACCGGATTTCTTATATTCCGTGATGAGTCTTAGGATTTTCGTACGGAATACAAGAGATCCGAGATCGAAAACCAATTCGGCGCGCAATTCGAATGACTATAAATAAGTACATATATAATAGGGCTTATTATTATACATTTAAATGAAAATACATTTAAACATATATTTAACATATCCAACTATAAAAAACGTCTTTTCGAACGTTTTTACATTTTTATAATAAACGTTTATTTCTTTATTATAGAGTCGTTCTAGTGAAACGGGTTAAAAAAAAATGAAAATTTTTTAGTATAAAATAGATGTTAGTTTGGCATAAAAAAGAGTAAAAACGAAAAAAAGTATATGTATATAAAATACCATTAAAATAATGTATTTGGACAAACGTTTCTAATAAACTAATAGCTAATTCTATGAGTAAAGCTTTATGTCTAGTGCTTTAAAGTGCACTTTAAAACGTTAAACTATAAGAAAATGCAAAAAGATAAAATCGATTTTTAATTTTACAAAAAAAAACGTTAAAATATTCGACAGGACGGTTTTCATAAAAGGATGTGCTAAATATACATGTAAATGTATTCTCATTTAAATATAATATGCCGAAAAGCTAATGTGCCGAATAGGGAAGACAGTTCCGATGGCCTTGATGACATTGTCAAGGTTACGACCCTGAATACCTTCAATAAATTTTAGTCGTCGCTCGTCCTTCGTTAAAAAGTTATTAACAAAAAAAGTTTGAAAAATGGTGTCTCTTTTTTATTTCATGAAATAGAAATTTCATGCTTTAAAATATATTTTATAAATTTTAACACAAAGCGATTCCCAATCCATCTTCCTCCCTGCTTAGAAGCGCACAACTTCCATACGTGACCCTTATCCCACCTCTTCCTTGCTTAGAGGCGCGCGACTTCTACACGAAGTGATTCCCACTCCACTTTTCCCTTGTAGGACACATGACTTTTCATGCGAAGTTCCACTTTATCTACTGTATTTTAAAGCAGAATTTTTGTATTATATAGTAGAACTTTTTATTGTATGTCAAGATCATCAGAATTGTTTCTCCCCTATTCCGCATATTACCAAATATACATATAATATCTGATTTAAAACACGTGATTTAAAAAACGTATTCGGAAAAACGTTTCTAATAAACGGATATGCTAATTATATGTGTAAACGTTTACTTACAAGTAAACGTCTTTCTGAAAATAAATATAATATAAATGAACGTTTCATATATCTTCGAAAAACGGAATAAAATCAGATCCTTAATATATAATATAATATTATTATATAATAATATACTCTGTAGTAATTCAGATTGAATTATTTAAGCCTTAAAGATCATAGCTTTGACCGTTATGGCCATTACTTCTATTTCTTATTAATGTAAAAATAAAGGCTTAAAGTAGTATACTTGCGACAATATCATCTAAAAATTAAATCCTATCGCGCGCTCAATGGCCGATACTCCCACTCTCACCTGTGAAAACTTTTGATTGCAACTGTTCACAATCACGCAGACGCAGATTAATGATGCGTAAATGTGACAACGTCGCATGTCAATGACAAATAAATCTACTTAAATAGATTATCATCCTATTTATTATCATAAATAGAAAAAAATTCCTTGTAAGATACATAGGTTACAATGTCAGATCGACTGTAACCATCATTCGTGAAATCTCACCATTATAGGACGAACTCCCTGAACGTGATATATGCGAGAAGTGCAGTGTTATTACTGACCGCTCTCTTCAGTCGCTTCCATATACCAAATAAAATCGAAAATTGCATTCTTTTCATGGACCTATTTTTCAAATTAAATAGTAAAAAATTATGGATTTTTTTTTACAATATTCGTTTTAAGTTCCTCTATTACATATTTATATTACATATATATATATATATATTTTTTGTTAACATCTCATTTAGGCTCTATAAAAAAAACGCGACATCATGAACTTTGTAGACGCGACACGTATAAAATGTGCAGTTTTTAATTGCTTATATTTCAGTATTGAAATGGTCAATCTCTTATAACTGCACAAACGTCGTTTAGTACAAAATTTCAAGTTATTTTGAATACTTTCAATTCGCGAATGTATTATCTTAATGAATTAAAATCCAAACTTTAGAATTATAAGGGATCTAAGCCAAGTAGATTTTAATATTAGTTAAATAATGACAATAAATTTTAAAGGAATTATAATAGTGAAAATGTTAAAATATAGGAATGTCAATGACAATTCTCGACATTCTTTACAAAATCCATTTTTATTCCATTTGTATGAGATATCTTATAATTTTATATAACATAATTCAAAATTGTAGAATAATATTCTATGTACATTCTATGTTACATTTTGTAATTCTATGTACATTTTGAAACAACATAAATACATTAATTTATTCTTGTTACTTTATTTTTAAATAATTAAGATGAATTATATACAGGGTTCAAGAAAAATAGTACCAAACTTTAGGAATATGTAGCACTTATGTACAAATCGAAAAATCTTAATAAGTAGACTCTAAAAACCATTTATTTCCAAGTTATAAAGCAAAAAGTAAATTTAATTAGAGAAGACCGAGGCTGGTTGATGTATGGGATTAATTATCAAAATGCTTATATCTTAAAAAGGACGTGACAGAAAATTTCTTTTTTTAACTATAGATAGCTGATATAATATTAATTTGTTGTGTAAAATAGTTTGCACTGTAAGCATTGTATATATTATTTATAGATTTTTAAGAAAATTAAGTTGGTCAATAAATTTTTCTTATCTATTTTGTTGTCTGACAAGTCTTTAACATTATTAATCGTAATATCCTTCTATTCATAGAAAATGACATATCTTACAATTAGAAGATCTTTGCTACAATTAATTAATCTTGAAATTAAAATTTGTGAATACTCTTTTATGAAAAATGGCTATGTGAGATAGATTGACCAAAAGAGAGATTAAGTAACAATTAATTTTAATATCTTTAGATAACATTTTTAAAGAATATATTTACAAATATATTATACTTCATGTAGATATATAATAACGTATATAATATTTCAAAATCAGGCTTTCACTTTTTTCTATTGTAAAAATCACTAATCAAAAACTGAGACAACCGGCTCTGGTTTCTCCTACAGCAGATGTTCAATGTGCTGTTCATTTCAACACACAATTCGGCATATTTTTTCATTGAAGAATACGTTCAAGATGATTTATCTCGTATTTGTTAACAACAGTTCAATTTTATGTGTCAGGACCAGACATTGTCAATAATACATGAATGTTTGTGGATGAATTGACATAGACTGAACGGAGAATTAACTATTATCAAGAAGCAACGAACTTAGAAACTCGTGAAGAACGTACAGAGCGTGTAAATACATTTATATATTCGAAACAAACGGATTAGTCATTACAACAGAAAATGCTTTATAACTTACATTAGAAATAAATAATTTTGAAGTGCTTATTAAGATTTCAGTTTGTTTTCACGAGTACTATACATATTTATAAAATTTGATATCATCTTTTTTGAACATCCTGTATATTTTGCAAGTTAAATTAACTAAAAAAGTTATACAAATAATGTAGCTAGAATTTAATTAAATGTGAATTAGAATTAATTGATCTTTAGTACAGAAGTCAATTTAGATTTGATTGAAATTTTTAAAATTTATTCGAGACTATTGTTAAACGTAAATTTTATAAATCTTTGATATTTTAAAGATAATATTTATTGCGATATATATTATTTAACAAAATAAAAATAATTAATATTATAAAGATGAATAATTTACTGTAAATATTCGTATTTTCAATTGTGCGAAAAAATTATAATACGTAATATCACACACAAGGCAATTTTAACTTGATGTCATAAAAGTGATCGATTCAGAAAGAAGTTTCAAGATACGGATTACATAAACATTTATTGTATATAAACCTAATGGACTTTCATTATTGAACGCATTACACGGCATACAATATCCATATCATTGCGTCTACTAATAATATTTCCCGATAGTATAATATTGTATTGAAATATTTATTATTGCTCTTTCCGAGCTATAATGTATAGAGTTGCTCACAAATAAAAATTTAAAGCTTTATATCTTTCGATTTAAAGCTTTATTCTTTCCACCTCGAAGCTCGTCAATTGATAATTAATTTGTTAATTAATTAAAAAAACTAATCACTTCCTAATCGATTCAAAAAATATCAAAGGAATTTTTGTTTGATTATCTTTTCGTCTTATTTTACGAGTTAAATCTATATCTATACGTTTCACAATACTCGATAATCAAAAACACATCTGGTTGGAAGTAAACTTATTCTTAATACAAACATGAAGAATGTTATCGGGATTGATTTAAATATTCAGGAACAGAATAGCAATGCTTCGAAAAAGAATAGCTATATATTTTTATCGAGGATCTATAAGTGATCACTTAGGATTTTGATTAATAATATTTTTATGTTTTCTCATATAAAACTAAATTAAGAACGAAGTTAAATTATAAATGATATTTTAAAAAGTTAAAAATATATAAATAAAATAAAAATAAAATAAAGCTTTTTAAAGTTAGACAGCAAAAATTTTTATAAGCTTTTGTATTTCCATTATTTTTCTAAAATTATGATTTTATCAATTACGTTTTTTACGTTCGTATATGTCATATTCCGAATATGTTCCGATGCAAATCCTGTAAATTAAAACAGATTGTATTTTGAAGCTGAATCTTTTTGAAATTAAATCTTTTTATTCTTTTTTTAGAAAGAAATAAAATTATAGTATCTCAAATTTTTATTCTGTCTTGCATTCTTATTTATTCTGTTCTCCGCAAAGTAATCTACTAAATACGACATGATCCTCTTCGCGCAAGATATTGCCGCTCGTTGAAACTAGACTGTCCGAGTCAAAGGCAATCGCCTGTTTATAGGCAGTATCCAATCTACATTGGACGGTGATGGTAGCGGCGTTTACACCGCTACTGCTGCTTGAACAAACAAGATGTAAATTCACCGTGCTCGTGCACTAGGCAGGAAGCAAGTAATTAGACGCGTTGTTGCGGGAGTCGAGGCTTTGAACTCCCGTTTCGTATTGGGGCCACTGTTTTCTCCTGCCCTCCTACCTTAACCCCTCATCCTTTCTCCCTTCCGCTTCGTAATTCTGTGCCACCCTTATTCATCTTCTTCGAGAGTATACACAGGTCAGCGGCCGCGTTTCGCGTCCGGAGTCCCGTAGTGCGCACGTCCACACATCCGATCGTGCGGCAAGTACACGTAAGGATACACAAATTTCGATCGGTGATCTATCGCGCTAGGTTGCCACGTTGTTAGAATTTTAATGAACATGTACATAGAGATGTGAATTACAATGGACGGATCTGCCATTGACTACGCAAATCAGTATACATTAAATGGAAGTGCGGATTAATTTGTGGCCTTTACTCTCTTTCCTTTTGTTTTATTTATTATTATATCGTGCAGGATATACAGTTACTTTCCTACAAAAAACAGATATGTTTTTGATAAATAGACATGTTTTATGTAGGAACACAAATAGAATGAGTGCAAAAAGCATTCGTATAATATAAATTTTTATTTAAAAAAAAAGTCTATTTGAAGCAAAGAAACATTAATTAGCAATTTTATACAATAAATACATTCTTGAGGTAAATAAAAAAAGTAAAATAACTGATGATGATATATTTAAAATAAAAGATATAAAATAAGTTTCAGGAACTTATTTAAAATATAAAATCATAGGAGTCGATAAAAAAACTGATACAACTTATTTTAAATAAAAAATATGAAATATATAAGTTCTGAAAATTTATTTAAAATAATAAACACCAAATGACTCTTTTATTTCTTTTTTATTTAAAATATATATTTTAAATAGTTTTATCTTATACGACTGAGCCCTGCAAAAGATCTTCGTGTGTTCCCTTAGAAGCTAAATTTCTCGAATGTACAAATACTTTTTGTGCGTTTAAATAATACAATTTTTCATTTTCGCTTATTTTTAAAGTAATAAATTATTATACTTTTCTTTTAAGTAAAATAATTTTGAGAAATAATTTTGAGAGATTATTTTATTCTCTTTGTAAATAAATTGTTAATTAAAATTTTTGAAAATATGATTTTTTTAAAAAATATCTCCCCTATACTTCTCCTACGAATACTTCTTGCATTCACTATATATCTTCTATACAAAATGTATGATTTTAATTATTTTAATTATTTATTTATAATCATATTTTATGTATATGGAAAAAAAATTTGCAGGATTGTTTCTTATCTAAAATGAATTTTGATTTGACGTATAAAAGTGAGTTTTATAATGGAACATTTAATTTTGTATTCTTTGAATAAAAATAAAATAATAATATAAATAAAATAAGTAGAGAAAAAATATCATTAAGCAGAACATATACTATGTATTTAAATTACTTTTCTGTTGTTATTCACTATTTGTTCCTAGCGTTGATTACTATTCACGATATATGACGGTAAAAGCACGCGCATTTAACCTTCAAATGTTTTTGCTCATAACACATATCGGAAGGCGAAAAAAATGTTAACAGAAGAATTTCATTGATTAACAAAACTAACGTACAAACCGACTTTTCGCCCAAGTGTAAAATCTTTTCTTAACTCCTTCGCAATTGTCCACAAGAACGATGATAGAGGAGAAAACAGATGGCTTTTGAGCAATTGTTAGAATTGATTATATTGACCAAAAACTCTTCTTTTTTTTCTTGCGGTAGTATTTTTACTTTTAATATTATGTTTAAGAAAAAAAGTACTAATACTTTCAAAGATTGCTCTTGTTGTATAAGGAATTGATGAAAGCAAGGAAGAAATTCCTTGCTTTACTTCGTCATGCCGTTACTTTATTCTTATCCTTATAGAGCATTGAATTAAATATTGCATTTTAAATCTTCCTTCTTTCTACATGTCAAATCAAAACTTATCTTTTTAAATTTAATCGCATTAATCAATTTAGGACAATTCTTTTTCTGTCTTCATTACTAACGATTGATATAGAAGAGAAAGCATTCAAATATCTATATTAGTTAATTTATTTCTGTGTTTTTATATGCTACTTAAATAAATAAATTATTTATAAATTATAAATAAATTATATTATACATATTATACATAAATCTGGCTCTAAAGATATGTTTTTTATGTATTTTATTTAATTTTCATTTGAGCTTTGAATTTAATTATATTATTTAATTTGTATTTCTGTTTATTTTTCGAGCAACGTTATTAGCCCTACTCGCGAGATTTTTTCTAACGTAATTAACTATGTTTCTAATATCCCAATATTATATCTCAATTTTCATTAATGTCTCCTTTAATGATTTAAAATTAATTAATCAAGAATAATAATATTTTATACATCCTTTAGAATTTAGAATTTAGATAAGAATACATAAAAATATTTATTTTAGTTATTAGTGAAATAATTTACGCTAAATATAAGTAAATGTGTATAACCAACATTTATACATTTGATGGAATTTATAAGGCAGGAATACATTCTAGATATCCCAGGATGAATTCCTATCTTATAAATACGAAAGTAATAAAAGCTGGTTAAGTGAAGCCATATACATTATAAGTAATACAATATCTTAAATATAATGGATATCTCTATGAAAGTCGAAAAAAAACGTATATGATATGCATACGATACAATGCTTTTGTCATGGTTATTCTAGATGTAAAGGAAAAATGTGTTTTTTTTCGGCGTGCCACGTAAAGTATTCAAAAATTGCACTATAGCCGCGGTGAGAAGTGCCTGTCTTTCGAGACATTCCCTGAACGTCGTTAGGGGAGAACCCTTGAACGAACAAAGAGCACACTACAGACAAACAAGGAGATCGAAAGAGCTTGCAAAATGTACGCAGCGTGGAATATACTGAACTATATCAAACAGCACGACGGTTAATATTGGATTTTGTCGGAGGGAACGAACGCAAGGATCGAACGTGTTTCTCGTTAAGTGAAGCAATTACTCAGACCTATCTGTTACTTAGAACATCGTCAGCAGCTACCACAGCCTTTTAGTTTTGAAGACTACCTCAGCATTACGTCACAACGTGCAGCGCTGTACATTTTTGGCTCCATTCTTTTTATTTCACGGATATCTACAGTTGCATCACAATTTCACTTTCATATATAGCTTATATAAAAGACTCAAGGAAATGTATGATATACTTTTTTAATATTTTATATTACCGTTTTTAGAACGTATGATTCCGTAGTGTGAGTATAGTTTCCCGGGTTCGATTTCAATCTATCATTCTGTATAGGGAAAGTTATTTAACAATGAACTATGTAAATTTCAAAGGCTTATATCTTTCTCAATTATTGAGTTGAAGATCTAAGTTTTGGCATACAATTTATGAATTCAGTTGGCTACATACTGTAAACAACTCTTAAGTTATTTTTTAAGTTTAACCATAATTTCGATTATTTTAAAAAACGAGAAGTGGTTTATTGTATAAGGGGTGTTTATAATAAATCATGCTATTTAATAATGAATTACATCAAATTATTCATTGTAGACCACTTAATCTTTTCCATGATAATCTTCAAAATAATGTGATAAAATAATATACAACAGAAAAAAAGTTATTTATTTACAGAATAATAAAGTCAAATGTGCACACAAAACTAATGCACAATGAAAAAAAATGATAGATATAAACATAACACAAAAACATTAAAAAATGCGTAAAACTTACGAAAAAAAACTTTACAACTCAAAATTATTAAAATGATATTACATCCTTAGCACAATCTGCCAGTTGATTGAGGAGCCGAAAGGAGATTGCAAATGCGAGTCGCTGCATGATAACAGCACAATCTAACGTCCCATGTAGGAAATATCGCAATGGTTCATAATATACTACTGGTTCACTATTGGGCTACCTACTTCATCTATTTACCTCGGTTTTATACAAAATTGATTGGAAAATTTGAAGATTGAATAAAAGAGTTATAAATTGAAGATGGTAAAAAAATTTCCTGTTTTGAAAATCTATATTTTAAGATTATCATATTGTTATTTTTAAAAGTTAATATGTTTAAAAGTTATTTAACTATTCGGTCTCGTGGACATGCATGGCGCGATAATTCTTCTATCTTCTTCTATCATCTTTTCTTAGATTAGAATCAGATCTTGAAAGTATCTTTAAAAAACTCTACCCTAGGGAAAATAAAAATTGAAATATCAAATGTAAAGAGAGAGTAATAGAAACGTAAATAAAGAGAAGGCAAACATAAAAGAAATGTTTATGCTCCTTATACATACATTTCGATGTCTTAATTTTAATTTCTTAGCAATTTCATTTACATGTCTGTTACTCTTTCCATATTCTCCTCTTTTTCATTTACATGTCTGTTTCTCTTTCCATATTTTCCTCTTTTTACACTGACATCCTCCTGAATGTTTCGAGATCTTCTCATCGTTTAGATTCGCGCATTCGACAGTCTTATTCAAAATTTCTAAATCTGATTTTTATATCTACGAATACAAAATTAAGAAACAAAAAATTATGCAGATGATCATTTCCCGATGATCTTGATCACAGTTGCCAGATCCCGAACACTGTTCAGCTGGATCTCGAAAGTTTGTGCGCTAGAGATTTCATATTTCGACTGAAGACCGGCCAGTTTCATTAAAAAAAAAAGAGAAAATAAAAAGATGCAGGGATTAATTAATGTTTTGCGACTACTTTACAGACTTTCTGTTATTAATATTTAACTAACATAAAGTGTCAATACAATCACAGAGACTTTTTTATTATTATTACAAGATTACACACAGTGCAAACACAATTAGAAATTTTTTCGATTATTCGAAAAATAACATAAACTGCGAACATAATCATAGACTTTTTTATTACTTTCCACGTAGCTAATTTAAATATTACAGCGAGTTATACATAAAACACAAAAAAACAATATGCTGCAACATCTTTAATATAACATAATATTTGCATAAACCAACGTCTTTCATATAACTGTTTTATAGTAGCTTTTCTATCTCTTCTTTGGCTTCTTCCTTTTTTACATTACTAATAATAATAAAAATATTTTTAAATAAACATTCTGAACAAAAACCGTAATAATTATATATGATAACATAGCGAACATTATCGAATAGTGCAATTAATAAATACTCTATGCGAGCGAAAGATTGGAGATTTTTTACGTCTGTTGAAGAACTAGAGATTGATACCGAAAACTGGAGTCTCGAAATTTGAAGACCTGGCAATCGTGATCTTAACATACACTGCTGTCAAAAAATTTCCGGACACGGAATTTAAAATTGTATAATATTCAAGTCATCGTAATTCGGTAAAAAATCATCACAGACAAAAAATAAAAAAGCATTTTAAAGAAACTTGTACTTTAACTTATACTATAGCATGTTTTTGATTTTTCAAAAAAATTTTGTCTTTATAATTCTGAATAATCTTAATAAATATCACGTTGTTGTATTTCTTAAAATTATGTACATTTAATATAATAATAATAAAACGCAGTTTGAAAAAAAGCATTTTTTTCAAAAAGTTCAATATTTTTGAAAAAAAACAGTACAGATTTATCTCCTCCTCTTTTTTAAAAATTTTTTCTCGACTAAATTATACGTTAAAGTTAAACCTGCGTAGCTGCACGATCAACATTAAAATTCAGTAAAATACCATCGCAAAAGTTAACGAAGTACTTTGAAGCTCGAAGTTTGTACTTTAACAATGTTCTGATCATTTAAATTGAATTTTACAGAATTGAGAAAATAAAATTTTTTGTGATGATTTTTCACCAAATTTCACCGTTGATTATTTAGCAATGCAGGTTTAGCTTTAATATTGCAATTTAATCTAGAAAAATCATAAGAAAATTTTTAGAAAAGCATTTTGAAGATAAATCTTTGTACTATTTTTCAAAAATATTAAACTTTTTGAAAAGAACTTTTTATCAAACTGCGCACTGTTAAATGTATGGAATTTTAAGAAATACAACAACGTGATATTTATTAAGATGCAGAATTGTAAAGACAAAATTCTTTTTAAAAGCATGCTAAAGTATAAGTTTCAAGATTTTAAATGTTTTTTTATTTTTATATCTGTTTACCGAATTACGATGACCTGAATATTGTTTGCAATTTTAAGATACATGTCCGGAAACTTTTCGACGGCGAGTGTATGTTATCAAGATCATCATCCTGAGTGATCTTAAACGAATTTTAGCCGTCGCTTGTTATTCGCTAAAAAATTATTAACAAAAAGTGTCATAAATATTATAGGATAAGGTTGCCGATATCACATCGGCTCTTAAATCTACTACTTTGCCTAAAAATTCAATTATTATATTTATTTACACACTTTCTCATTTAATTATATTATTTAAAAATTGCAAGGTATTTCAACGTTACTACGTTATATTTATAACATGAAATGTAGTAGGAATATTTTGTTATTTACGTAAATATAAAGATCATAATAGCGTTGCTGTTTTTCAACATATTGCATAGCAGAAAAAATATAAATTAAATAGCCCAATTTTCTATGCTTTAACGTGTTTGGAACACTGATAGGATTAAATTAATTGAACTAATAGGATTAAATTAGTTTTCTTAACAATCTTTTTTGTAAATTAAATAAATGAAGTTTTACAAAATGTTGTAGTTTCCTAAACTACAATGTGGCTTAAATCGCGCATATGGCAACAGAGCACGCATATGTAATCACAGTATATATATATATATA
>NW_017259544.1:1124554-1130809 GCF_001594045.1 Atta colombica | reverse complement strand
TATATATATATATATATGTATATATATATATCCATGTGACAAGCTCCATACATCTGACATTCAAGAATGGCAAACTTGTATGTTAATATCTCGCTTGGTGAGACAGAAATCTTTTAAAATAGTTATTACATGATAACGTATCATTTGAGTGTATTTTATCAAGATTTCAAGTAATTGAGATTCACAAATAATTTCTACATTCATCTATAACCTCTTAAATTGCACATTGCCTAGAGTCGTAATTTTCTATTCTAATATAAATATAAAAGGTAATTATGCAATTTAAGGAATAGATCTTGACCTTGACATGTTGTCATATTCAGCAAACGAAAATGGATTAAAATTGATTAAAATTTTTTTAGTGTATTTTAAATTCATGAAAATGGATTGAATGAATTGAAATGTATTGGATCCGAGCACTAGTTTAATATTCGAAAAAAAAAGAAACATTCATATTTAAGAGTTACAAATTTTATTCCTGATATTTATAATATATCATACCTGAAAATTAATTATTTCAAATTAATATAAAAAAACGCAGTGAAATTTGAACCTGGGTTCTCTGGATTATGAATCTTCTACGTTACCCGCTACACCACTTTTTAAATGAGTTATTCATTTTCTAATTACAACCAGCTAAATCAGTGCACGAAATTATATATTAGGTGTACAACTTCGCTTCCGCCGTTTTCCTATAGATGGTTTTAGCGGTAAGTGGTAGTCGAAATAAATAGATCATAGACGTCATACAATAAACTTGGGCATCTGTCAACATAACCCCATAGAAACATTAGTCGATTTGTGTCTGCATCATAAAGTTATTCTCGATGAAAATGTCAGTTTACGAGCCAAATTCTCGTCATTTGCGGGAAGTTTTAATTTTTTGCTTCAATATGAAGAAATCTGCGGCTGAGGCTCATCGAATGCTCTCAAATACTTATGGTGAGGCCGCTATTAATGAAAGAACGTGTCGTGAGTGATTTCAACGCTTCAAGAATGGTGATTTTGACGTCCAAGGCCATGCTCTGTATTTGGTGGGACCAGCTCGGCGTAGTGTATTATGAACTGTTAAAACCGACTGAAACAATCATAGGCGATCGATATCGAACGCAATTGATGCGTTTGAACCGAGCATTGAAAGGCCGCAATACAACGAGACACGAAAAAGTGATTTTGCAGCATGACAATGCTCGACCCCATGTTGCGAAAGTGGTCAAGACATACTTGGAAACGTTGAAATGGAAAGTCCTACCCCACCCGCCGTATTCTCCAGACGTTGCTCCCTCTGACTATCACTTGTTTCGATCAATGGCACACGGCCTGGCTGATCAGCACTTCCGGTCTTATGAAGAAGTAAAAAATTGGATCGATTCGTGGATAGCCTCAAAAGATGACCAGTTTTTTCGACGCGGGATTCGTACGCTACTCGAAAGATGGGAGAAAGTAGTGGCCAGCGATGGACAATACTTTGAATCATAAATGTATAACCAGTTTTTTACAATAAAGCCTCGAATTTCGGAAAAAAAACGGCGGAAGCAAAATTGTAGATATAATAAAAATATCATAATTTAACAGATATAATGAAATATAAATACATAATTTATATTATTATGAAACAACATTGGATAAGTATCGGATAATCTAATCTCGCTTGGCCAATGAAGCGCCGTTATTAATTTAATATTCGGGCTGTGTTCGACTTGGTTTGCGAATATTCACATCGATCATTCATTTTACTTCTCATCAAAGAGAAACAAAAGAACATAACTCAATTATTTTTACGTTACACTTTTTATAACTTTTTTGAACTTAGTTGAATTAAAACAAAAAATTTCCTACTTATAATTTTGAATAATTTAAGTAGCATTTATGATCCATTTTTAAATAAAAATTTTTTTTTATTCAATTTATAATTAGATTGAAAAACTGCATTTCATATTTAGAATATTGAATTGAGTAGTATTCACACAGTATTCATTGCACAAAAATTGATATTATTTTTGAATTTAATTGAATTTAATTGAATTTAAAAAAATGTGCTTTCTATTTACAATTTTGAATTGAGTAGTATTCATGATGCAAAGAAAATGTTAATATTATTTTTAGAAAGGCATAGAGATATGTTCTATGCAATTTCCATAAATGAATAAAAATGCATTCAAAATTGAAAAGGTATAGACATTTGCTTTATGCAATTCCTATAAATGAATAAAAATGCATTCAAGATTGAAAAGGATTCATTTTAACATTCATAAATCCATATTCCTATTATTAAGGGAGGAAAAGACAAATTACTTTTGAATCAAAATATTGTGTATAAGATCTCATGTGATGATTGTGACGCCAGCTACGTTGGCAAAACGAAAAGAAAACTAAGTACCAGATTACTTGAACACATTTCAGATATCAATAGAAAGGTTTCTCATCTGTTATATCTGACCATCGCATTAATTTTAATCAGTAATTTCAGATGGAATGATGTGAAGATTTTAGATAATGAATCATTTTATAAAAAAAGATTGATATCTGAAATGATTAATATAAAAAGACAGGGTTTAAATAAACAAAATGATACAGAATCATTGCCAGAATCCTACTCACAAATTATACAATCCTTCTCTCTTTCATAATTCTTTTTTTTTTCTTTCTATATATCCCTTTCCCTATGTTCCTCTACCTATTATCATCCTTTTTAGTCTCATTTTCCACTATTTTCTAACATCAACTTTACCTTCCATCTTTGAAAGTCAATTTTAAATATATTTTGTCTCATAATATCGAAGAAAAGAGACATCGATCTTCCTCTCATCGCATTATTTATTGTGCCTGATATATATTTTAATAATTTTTTTATTGAACTCTCAACTACAATTATAAGGTATTCTTAGTTAATTTAACTGGTATTTATTTTAATTCAATATAATTTTACTGGTAATTATTTTAATTCAACAAGATATACATTATACAATTTTAACTTTCACTAATATTAGTATTGTATTATCTCATCATATTATATTATTTCTGTCATTCTTATAATTTTATATTATTAGAAAAAATCCCCCTATTATGAGGTAACGGTGTTTTTGCTAAACTAATAAACGCTATCTATTGGTCCCACCATGTTGAATTTATTGCTCTTGGATTGAAAACTATTTAGTAGAAAATTCATTATTAGATCATGCCTGTAGTCATTGTAAAACAAGATTTTAGAATTTGGATATCTTCAAATTTCATTGAAATGAGCATTTAAACCTTGTTTATTATTTAATAAATAAATATTTGGCAATAAATTCTTCATATAGTGATAGAATAAGATCGTACTAATATAAAAATATGTTGATTTGTTAATTACAGAAGTTAGATTTGATGATGGTAAATACCATAAGGTGGAAATTGTAATATAAGATACCAGATATTCCTAATATGAAATAACTCTTGCTCCTATGTTATAGTGAAAATTATTGTCAAAGTATAAATTGTACAATAATAACAAAGACAACCGAAATGAATGTCGAGTACCTCTATCTGCGACGTTTAATTCCAACTGAAAACGAGTTCTGAGTATAATCTATCGCATGCTCATTTTTTGCGCTGACTGTGTTTGTTTGTATTTTAGAAACATTAAATAAAGTTTTTAAATGCATACTGGTATATTTTGCGTTTTACTATCAATTTCTCGGGGCATTAGGAACACAATTTTTTGACTTTACGATTTGTTCACTTTTTACATTTCTTTAATTTTCAAAAAAAATAGGATTTGAATTAAATTTTATGTTACGTTATCTTAAAATTTATTAAATTCCTTTCAAAATGACTTATTATTTTTTTAAGTTTTGTCTATAAACTTCTAGCATTTATCAATCAAAATAAACTCGGTATCTCATAATATTGTAATATCTTTCTTGTATATTTAATTATAATGTATTATATTCCGTTATATTTCTAGACATCAGTTTATAATTATACACCGATATTCTTTCACTGTACATTTTGACTAACAAGATGAAAATTCATTTTAATTATTGATACCAATGGTTATACGTATAGTTAGACAACGCGAAGTATATTTTTATTTTTCATCAATTGACCATATATTGTTTTGATGACCATATAGTGTTTTTACTGTTCTAATAAATTTTGTAAAATATAAATTGATAATAACCCGATCTCTCTCTCTCTCTCTCTCTCTCTCTCTCTCTCTCTCTCTCTCTCGTGATCGAAACGTCTCTTAATCAGCAAGTTTTATTAAAGTTCACAGTAAAAGTAATTAAATAAAATATCTTTACTTATCTATCAATTTTTCTATACGTTATATTTCTGTTCATAACTCTTCTCTTCTAACTCGTTTTTAAATTTTTCTCTTGAAATTTTGAATGAGATAGTAACATAGCCCGGTTAACCAAACCAAAAATAATATCCACCTTGTGATATAATGGATGACACATATGACAAATATCTGCCTGAGAAAGTCTTTTTTTGGAATCAATTTATGTTATATTTTACATTTAACAATAAATCCAAGAAGCTTATACTATGATATATAAATAAAAGAGCAAAAAAGCTATACGTTCGATGTCGTTAGCGACAGTCACATATTAGCCAGCATGTGGCTTTTTTGCTCTTTTATTTATATATTGCATATTTAAGCCACGTTTGACAAATTTAATTTATATAACGGTTTTCTTCATGTTCAACAGTGAATCTTAAACAATCATGTACACAATTAAAGCTTATTAAGATGAAGTCAATTTTTTTGCCAATTATGCCATTATTATGTTCACATATTGAAATCAACATTAAAACCAATACTGAATCTCTTGATGATGCTTATGTTTGTTTATTAGATTTTTTTAAATTTGTATATATGCTCGCAACCTTTCATCATTTAACATTAGGCATTCGTGCGATAAGGATCTCATAATTTATCTTCATTATCTCAACATGCTCTGTCAATATCTTTGTTCATAATCTGTAAGTTATCTTCTAATTATATAAGCTACTAAGTTTTTGATGCAATCAGATTTCCTTTAAGATTATCTTTTCTATTTAATTGTTTTAAACTTCTTTTCTTTTGTAACTTTATTTTTAATTTTAATATAACCTATATATAACCATAATTTTAACATCGTATGCATTCACATTGCCGTAAACTTGGTGGTATACAAGGGCTAAAAGTCTGGTACACTCAAATATCTCATAAACGCATTTTAGAAAAAAATGTTTCAGGCAAAAGTTGGGCTTAAAAAGAAACGCATTTAATGATAATAGTTATTTGACCTAAGATGTCAAAGTCAAATTAATTTTTTTAAATGAAACCTCGAACTTTTTATTTCAGATTCTTGTAAGTTATGTTAAGACGCTTTCACAACACATATCATAAACTCCTTTTTGATGAGAACTTCCTGAGTCTTTAAGTTTAAATACCGCCGGCATTAGAGTTCTCCAAAATGTACTGCGTGGAGATTGCTCAGTCGGATTTATATCTCTTGTGTGCGTGTGTGTGTCGCAGATCAGGACTTTGTCACTCCTCCAGTATTTTTTAATTCCAAACTCTCTCTGTGTGTATGTATGTGTGTTTGTACGTGCATGCGCGCACACGTGTAAATGATTCACGAGCAAGCGAGCGAACAAGCAAGTAAGTAGCCAAGGGAATGAGGGAATGAGTGAGTGACCGAGCAATAGAGCGAGTGATCGAACGTTTGAGCGAGTGAATGAGCGATCGGATGAGTGAGTGAATTAGCTAATATATAAACAAATTAACGTGAGTATGCGTTATAATAAATATTCGAACTGTTGATTTTGTACAGCTTGACAATGAGCTAATCGGTAATAAAAGGTACTACATATATTTTCCAACGTTCCAGACCTAATTAATGCCGATAATAATTTGGTGTCAAATACTCGTCAGCCGTTAGAGTTCTATCAATAAAAAATGGCTCTATTATGTGCGTCCCTATTTCCGCTCATACATTTAGTTTTTGTGGATATTGGGAGTTTGTTTCTCTTATCCAATGCGAATTACAATCATTCTAATATTGACTGTTTACTGTACCGTCTAATAAAAATGTTGTCTCGTTTGAAAGAATAATTTTATTTATAAGGTCAGGCTATTCATCAATTTTCTGCATCAAAATTTCACAAAATTTTTCTCGACACTCAAAATCACCCATAATTAATTATTGAACAAGATTAATTTTGTATAGGTGAAATTTTGCATTTTTGAGACCACGATGAATGGATGTCTTGCTCATCATG
>NW_017259544.1:1123357-1124454 GCF_001594045.1 Atta colombica | reverse complement strand
ATATATATATATATATATATATATATATATTCCATAGGTATATTCATAGAGGAAATTATCGGTAGGGTTGTTGGAGATAAAGTGTATCACAGGGATGTCGGGGGAGTCTTGATTCCAATATTTTTGGCGCAAATGGGCCCTTTTAAGTCGACGAAGAGTTTGAGGAGGGATAAATTGTCCTGTTTGTATTCACGTAATAATTGGAACATTAGTTTTTTTGAGTTTCTCGAGTTTGGCCCGTTTCTTGCGTCTTGCTCTGTGTCTGTTCCTCCAGACTATCTATTAAAATTTTCTCTCGTTAGTGTCTATGACGTAGAAGGAGAAGATAATTCCGAAGAGAAAGGGGAAGAAATAAATTTTCCAGTTATGGTTTGATTTTAGAGAGAGTAATCGTGGATTACTTAAGGGATTTTATTGCTTAGGTAACTGTGGATACGGAAAAAAAGAATAATTTGAAGAGTTTTACCGCTTAAATAATTCGTAATAGAGAAAGAGGTAAATTATTTGAAGCGTTTTACCGCTTAAGTATTTCTGAATGGAGAAGGAGGTGAGTTACTTGAAGCGTTTTATCGCTTAAGTAATATTGAGTAGAGAAAGAGATGAATAACTTGAAACGTTTTATCGCTTAAGTAATTTATTAGGAGAAAAGATAAGCAGGGTGCGTCTGTAGTTAAAGAGAGAATAAATCGAGGAGGAATGAGCAAGAAAATATTGATGGTCATAACCTTGAAATTAAAATAACATGAGAAAGAAAAAAGAAGAGAAAAAAAAGGAAATTTGTTCTTACTGTTTGCTGGAAGTGGTGGCGAACTATGCAATGGGAATGCTTGGTGATGTCTCAGTGGTGTCCCAGTGATGGCTTTTAACTTAAAATGAAAGATCTTCAATGTGGACTGTTTTACTTGGATTGCACTGAATCGAGAATTCGCACTTAAATTTTTCGACTGATTTTGAATGTCACTTTGAAAGATTTTTTATAACTGATTGCTCGATAAGTTTTTTTTGTGATTGACTGCTCGAAAAGTTTTTTTGTAACTGACTGCTCGAAAAGTTTTTGTGGCTAACTGCACTTTTTTGAAGGGCCCCATATATATATA
>NW_017259544.1:1113301-1123257 GCF_001594045.1 Atta colombica | reverse complement strand
TATATATATATATATATATATCGAAATATGATGCAATTCGGTATTTGGACTTTGGATAGGTGATACATCTCTTTTTTCCCAATTATTTCGAAAGAATAGGAATGATTAATGTGTTTTCGTTTTATATGTGAGTCAGAAAAAGCTTATCTGTGAGTCAGGATCAAATGGGGATCAAATAGGGCCAATACACGCACTTTCAATCGAACATTAATAATTATTTTTCTTTAATTGATCTAGTCATTTATAATAAACAAAATCAATATTTGATCCCCTATGCTATTGACCCCATTATGGTATTCGCATTTTAGAGAAAAACAAACTTTCTTCACGAAAGAAAAGAATCGTCAAGACGTAACATATTAGGTGTATAACTTTGCTTCCGTTGTTTTCCTCTAGATGGTTTTAGCGGTAAGTGGTGATCGAAATAAATAGATCATAGACGTCATACAATAAACTTGGGCATCTGTAAACATAACCCTATAGAAACATTAGTCGATTTGTGTCTGCATCATAAAGTTATTCTCGATTGAAAATGTCAGTTTACGAGCTAAATTCTCGTCATTTGCGGGAGGTTTTAATTTTTTGCTTCAATATGAAGAAATCTGCGGCTGAGGCTCATCGAATGCTCTCAAATACTTATGGTGAGGCCGCTGTTAGTGAAAGAACGTGTCGTGAGTGGTTTCAACGCTTCAAGAACGGTGATTTTGACGTCGAAGACTGGCATAGCGGTGAAAGAGAGAAGGTTTTCGAAGATGCAAAATTAGAAGCATTACTTGAGCAAGATTCGTGTCAAAATCAAGAAGAATTGGCACGATCATTGGAAGTGACTCAACAAGCCATTTCAAAACGCCTCAAAGCCATGGGAATGATTCAGAAGCAAGGAAATTGGGTGCCGTACGAATTGAAGCCGAGAGATGAACGGTGTTTGTTTGCTTGTGAAGAGCTGCTTGAAAGGCAAAGACGGAAGGGATTTCTGCATCGCATTGTGACTGGGGACGGAAAATGGGTTCATTACGATAATCCCAAGCGCAGAAAATCATGAGGAGTTCCTGGCCATGCTTCCACGTCGACGGCCAAACCGAATATTCACGGCTCCAAGGTCATGCTCTGTATTTGGTGGGACCAGCTCGGCGTAGTGTATTATGAACTGTTAAAACCGACTGAAACAATCACAGGCGATCGGTATCGAACGCAATTGATGCGTTTGAGCCGAGCATTGAAAGACAAACGGCCGTAATACAACGAGAGACAAAAACACGATAAAGTGATTTTGCAGCATGACAATGCTCGACCCTATGTTGCCAAAGTGGTCAAGACTTGGAAACGTTGAAATGGGAAGTCCTACCCCACCCGCCGTATTCTCCAGACGTTGCTCCCTCTGACTATCACTTGTTTCGATCAATGGCACACGGCCTGGCTGACCAGCATTTCCGGTCTTATGAAGAAGTAAAAAATTGGATCAATTCGTGGATAGCCTCAAAAGATGACCAGTTTTTTCGACGCGGGATTCGTACGCTACCTGAAAGATGGGAGAAAGTAGTGGCCAGCGATGGACAATACTTTGAATCATAAATGTATAACCAGTTTTTTACAATAAAGCCTCGAAAAAAAACGGCGGAAGCAAAATTGTACACCTAATAATATTGCAACAATATATTGCATATTTTTTACAAAGTTAAAATTACAATATTTTGCAATATTTTATTGGAAGTATTGCTTTTTTGTAATATTGTGCATATTTGGAATATTGCTGCAATATTTCATGCTGAAGGAGTAAGTACGCGGCCCAGCCACGAGAGGAACACGCTACTTGTGAAAAGAAAACATCCAGTCCTAAGAAGTAATACGCAAATCAAGTTGTCTCCTGGATATTCTCTTTTCTCAAGACCTCTGAATGTTTTTATTATGACTTTATACGTAATGTCACGAGTGCACTAATTGCACAAGTGACTATTGCACCAAGAACGTATCAGGAAATATAAACGATCAAAAATCAATTACCAAAATTATTGAATATAAAATTAACGAATCTATTGAATACAATTAATGTAAAAGAAAATCTATGTGAGAATAAACTATAAACGCGGATGCGAGATGTTCTGTTTTTGCGCGGAAGTTGGCTTCGTTTGATAAGTGAAAAGATAGACCAATGCGAAAGGACCAAGATGAAAAGCAAAAATCAAGACATATAAGCGCGACCGCGGGTGCGGTCATCGGTGAGAAATTTGAACGAAACAAGTATTACTTTATCCTTTCTCATCGAAATTGTATCTCACCAAAATTGTAACAGTATTTATCGCGAATGCTAAGTGGAGTTATAATTAAAATCATTGATGATATGTGTAAAAGTTACTGAATATATTTCTATTTTAAAACTGCAAACTGCTATTTATTAAATTCCGAAGTTCTCTGTGAATCCTCGAACTGTGCCATGAAACAGCGACACAAAAATATTTTTGTAATATTAAGCAATAATACTTTAGCAATTAATAAAACTGGATTAATTAATTATTATAATATATCACAATGTTGCAGCAATATTGCAGAAATATCCCAGAAATATTTCTACTATGAATTTTTTCGGATATTTATTATTGCGATACATACTATGTAATATTTCTGCAATATTATTAGTATATACTATAGAAATACTATTGCAATATTGCAAAATATTATAGCATATTATATTATAGCATATATATTATAATATGTAGAAATATTGTGTAATATAGTAACATTACAAAAATATTGCAGAAATATTTCTGCGATGATATACCGCGGACATTTAATATTACAGCGATTTTATATAATATTACTGACATATTATCATGCAATATTACAGCAACTTTATAATATTGCAAGATTACTGCAATATTATATGCTGTGTTGAGTACAATATATAATTTGGACGCGGAATGTATATGTGTATGTGTGTGTATGTTTGTTTTTTCGCGGAATGCGGTTTCGCATGCCAAATGCCGTAGATGGCTTTTTCTGACGCAGCGCGGTGTTGGTATGCGGCATGCGCGGTTCGTAATCAACTGTGCGCGGCAGCGTGTCGCTGATTGGCGTGAACGTAGATACATGACAAGCACGAATCTCGAACGTGGATGTGGCACGATTTTTCATTGGATCTTATCGCGGTAGCGCAAAAGCGCGCGGAAGATAACTAGCGTTGATTGGCTGAGAACTCTCAGGAAAGGTGGAAAAGACTCTATCCCTGGCTATTGTCAGCTACCTTGAGTGCGGCGAAGGTGCTTGCTTCAAGTGATCGAGACTCACTCGACGGAGATAGAGCACGCTTTCCGTTTGCTATGCTGACGCGGTAAATGAAAGTTGGACGGAGAAAGCTCGGCGGGGCAGAGTACGCCCTGACTCCGGAGAGTATCCCGTCAGCAACGGCGCAGGACTTGCAGCTGATCGGCGATGCTCGGCAGGACAAAGTTTCCTCCGTCCTATCTGTCTGGACTATCCCATCCCGGTGCAGCGGCTGAATGCAGGAGACTAATCGATCGCTCTCGAAAACTCTCGAGAATAGCAGAACACTCTCCACCATCTTGTCTCGCGTCGCATACGGCCATTAGGATTGAAACGGAATCGTGACAGGAGCGGAAAGAACCGCAAACGCAAGCAACAATTTATGAGTTTATATACGGATTATCGTTCCGATCTTAAGGTATAATCACACTACTGGTTGCCGACTCCGTTGCAATTGGCATTACGTTTAACAGTTGTAGATCAATCACACTACAGAATGGATATACTGACTTCGATGAGATTAACTTTCATTATCTTCTTTCCCTAAAATAATCAATGGCCTAGTTTCTACCAAGAGCTTAAACTATCAGAAGGTAAAAACCCACCAACTACAGTCGAGCATTTCCCTGTCGTTTGACTGTAACGGGGGAATACTCAACTGTAATTGGTCAGTTTTTACATTCAACTAGGCTGTTGAAATAAATATACAAGAGCAATTATGTAGACTAGCGTGTGCGTGTCTGTTACTTCTTATAACAGATAATCAGGAAAAATATAAATTAAGTCGTTCTAATGGACTAAATCATATTTTTTGTGAAGGCAGTCTAGTAGTATGCATCATAATCTATTTCTGAAACTTGAAGATTCGAATCAATTTTGAAGGTAAAATACATTTTATTAATTAACCAATATTAAATAATTAAATGATCTCCAAAGTAGAAGGATGAGTTTGATTTAAAACAATAATACTTTATATCATTTATAGATGTTTACGCATCTCTTTAACAAAATTATACTTTTTGTTCCAAAAAGTTTTGTTTCAAAAAAAGACAATACATTTGAGACAAAATATATCTCCTGCTGAGAAGCTTTCTGTCATCTTGCGTCATCTGACTACCTATGATTTTTTGTAAATGCAATATAATATTTTTGAAATAATTAATTGTTTTAATTTACAGAATAGGTAGTCTTCCTTTTAAATCAGGATCAGCCTATTATAAAGATTTTAGCATTGTATTGTTGGCTGTCTTTGACAGAGATTGCACAAAAATTTATATATATATATATATTCATATAGGCATTAATGGAAAAATGAGTAATTTTTATATATAGAATAAATGCAGTTTCAAATCGCACTTGAACAACAATAATCTTCCTTTGCCTGAACATTTCCGTTACCAGGATGTGACATCAATTTCCCATATATATTGATTAATGATGAGATTTTTTCTCTCACAACGAAGTTACTTATTCCATATCTAAAAGATCAATTCGCAATCGGTTAGATAGAAAAATTTTTAATTATCGGTATGATTTACATCTGTATATGATATGATTTTTGAATTTAAATTGCATAAATTAATTGCAAAAATTAATAAATCAAGGATATTAATATTAATCAAGAAAATTATTTGCTACATTATTTGTATAGACTATCACGTGCCAGAAACCGTTCAGAAAATTTGGCTTATTGGATTTCAAATTTTTCAGTAAGCTATGAAATAATTGGACAGCATATTTTAATGGACCTGGAGCTGTATCGGCACGAGTGAATAGTATTTGGCAATAACGCATGCTTTAAACATATAATAACATATAATAAAACATAGTAATTCAATAAGAAAAATAGAAATTTATTCAACTTATCAAAATAAAGCAAAGAAGGAAATAAAAAAGCTGTAAGGAGAAATAATTTCTATTTCATAATTTTTATCAACTTATATCTAAATATCTTTTATCATGTAAAATTGACGGATTGTCAATAACAAATTATAGAAATTCTATATAATATTATAAAATGAGATAAATAAAACGATTTTTGCATATATGTATACTTATTTTTTCTTATATGTTATTATTAAATAATAATTATAAAAAGATACACGTTAAATAATGCCTTATTATTACAAAAACACATTAGAAACAATATTTGATTAACTTATCAAATATTGTTTGATAAGTTAATCAAATATATATTGTTTTAATATGTTTTTGACACAGTTTTTGAAGATTTAAATCTTGACATGAATTTAACTAAATATGCCTGGAGGGCATATATATATTGACTGGAGGAAACAAAAAACTTTTCTTATTTGATTATTTCATATTGCATATTTATCAATTTATCTTAATTGTATCACAGTTTTTTACAATGTAGCCAAATGTAAATCTTTACGTCGTATAAAATTATAATCTAATTGTAACAATTTATAGCATTTATAACTTAATATTTTACTTTGTCTTATGTTGTAATCATAGACTTTAAATAAAAAAATTAGCGATTTTAAAATAGATATAGCATATGTAATATGCATATGTAATTTTTAATAAGTAAATATGATTAAAAAAATATAGAAGCTAATAGACATTTTATTCTTCATTGTTTTAATTGCCAGCAAATCATATTTTCATTATTTCTATTTGCAAAAGTTTTCTACGTTGAAAGAACATTTCCCTTAATTTAGCTCCTATATAAGCTTTAAACGATTAATAATATCTCGAGCAGGTTCAGATTGGGATATGCTGGGATAAAACTATTGGTGACACCTATCTGTTTGATTGCTCCAACAACTTCTTCCAACTTAATTCAATTGTTTCTTGAATGCACTTCTTTTTGCATAAAGTGTTTCGCAATGCATGAAGCGTTTTCATTTTCTGTGCATTTGTTTACACTCGCGGCAGGGACTGAAGAATTCTCGACGTTGGAATTGAATGAGATGTTACTGGGAATTGAGAAGTTAATGAAATTGAAGATGCTAACGTAGATGATATTGTTGCTTGTAATAACCTCCTGTAAAGATTCAGAATAGTTCTGCGAAGAGTCGATATATTTAACTATCTTGAGGGATTAATGCTAATATCTGAGATCTGAGATCAAAAACAAAAAATAATCGGTTTAGCTGCTTGATACTCTTTGATAAATAAATAATAAATTACTTTTCAGACAACAAAAAGTCTAAAATCGAGCCATAAGATATTTTTTGCGTCTAAAAGATGACTTAAAGATGTCTTGTGTTACAATTTTAGACTTTGTCTGTTGTTTAGGATAACTAATTTGTAAATTTTATATATATATAATGTAATACCTTTAAAGAGATTACATCAAAATAAATTTGCATTGTTTCTTCTTGATTATTACTTGGAATTTCTGGAGATGGAATTTGTAAACTTTAAATGCTATCGCTGGAATCTTGCCAATCTTTTTTATTATTGTTGAGACTATTTGGATTCAGCGCGCTTTTGATTTAGTTATCTACTTTTAGTTACACTACGCCATCTTCCTTCTGCGTCTGACTTGTTTCTAAACAATGAGCGAAAACGCATCGAGACCTTAAATATAGTTTACGAAGATGGAATTTTTAACTGATCTGGATGTTACTAATAATATGCGATGCGGATATGTTAAAAATTACGCGTTACAAAATGTATTGAAAATATATAATTGGTGGTTGCAAAGAATTTTTTAATGAAAATATGTACATACATATAACAATATGTACATACATACATATGTACATACATACATACATACATACATACATACATATATTACAGGGGAAGGAAATAGGAATACGTAATACCAGGTGTACAAATATGAAATGATGATTTTTTTCCAAAAAAAAACACGTTAAATTCGGAAGAATGAGAAAAAAGAGATTTATTCAAAGTATGCTCCATTGCTAGTTACACATTTTTCCCATCTTTCGGGCAATTTGTGGATACCATGCCAGTAAAAATCTTCCCCTTTTGCCGCGAACCATTCATCGAGCCATTTTTTCACATCTTCGTACCAAAGCGCTGTTCAGCAGTGCGTGACCCATCGATGCAAGTAGTAATCGGAAGGAGCCAAGTAGTTTGGAGAGTAAGCCGCATGGGTAGAACTTCCCAGCTGAGTGCTTCCAACGTGTCCCGAACTGGTTTTGCCGTATGTGATGGAGCATTATCATGGAGAAAAATGACCTTGTGTTGCCTCTTTTGGTATTCTGGTCGTTTTTTAAGCAGCGAACGGTTCAAATCGATCAATTGTTGTTGATAGCGTTTGGTATTAATCGTTTCGCCAAGTTTCAATAGCTCATAATAGACCATACCCTTCTGGTCCTACCAAACATAGAGCATCGTCTTCTTGTCAAAGCGATTCGGTTTTGCGGTCAATGTGGATGGTGCGCCTGGGTCTACCCATGATTTTTTGCGCTTGGGATTCTCAAAAAAAATCCACTTTTCATCCCCAGTAACGATACGATGCAAGAATGACTTTCTTCTGTATCGTTCGAGCAAAATTTCACATGTATTTTTGCGCCTCTCCATCTGTCTCTCGTTCAATTCATGTGGCACCCGTCTGCCGACTTTCTGAATCTTTCCCATCTCTCGTAGGCGATTGGAAACAGCTTGTTGATTAACGCTCAATTGCTCTGCGAGTTGTTTTTGTGTTTATGAATCATCTTCATCCAGCAATGCTTGCAATTCCACATCTTCGTACTTTTTGGGCGGTTTTCCGTGTTCCTTGTCTGCAACATCGAAATCTCCAATTTTGAAACGTTGAAACCATCGTTCACACGTTTTTTGCGATGGAACATGTTCACCATAAGCTTCTCCAAATAATCGGTATGATGCGGTATTCCGCAGCAGTTTTCTTCAAATGAAAACAAAAAATTAATGCTGTCCGCAAATACTCCTTATTTGGTACAAATTTCGTCATATTAAACACAGCAACACAATACTATGCAAACACTTTTCAATCAAATCACTTTGCGCATTTGACATTTGTTGATGGTACAATAAAATGGTACGTATAATGTTAAATCTTTGTACTTCACACTGCATTGGTGCGCCATCTCAAATCGTTTCATACTTGTACCTGGTAAATACTATGTATATTTATTTTATTTAAGTAATTCTTTTGCAATCACCAGTTATATATTTTTAATACATTATATAACGCGCAATTTTTAACTGTTTCAGGACCGCCATTTCATTCATTCATTCGATAAATTTCTTGTTAATGATGAATCCTTGCAAATCCATGAATTTTGGCACGAGCATGTTATTAAAAAGAAGATCTACAATACTGTGATCGTATTGTGACATATCGTAGATTTTATATCGTGTCAGGGGATGCACTTAGATGATTTTGCGCACAACGTTAGTCAACGGATTATACTGTCTCATGTGAGTGATACTGAATCATGTGATCGAGTATGACAGTACGTGGTATTCATCTTGTTTTTATATTCAAAGTCTAATCTGCTACTGTTTCGTTCTGTCGAGAGCAATCGATGATCACGAACGGGCCATTACATAGAAAAGACATAAAGATGAGACTCGGTTCGAAATACTCGTATCCATAGTAGGCTTTGCAAAAACGCGCATATATATCATACAGAATCGTACATCTATTTTTATCGAAATCCAAATTCAAGTCATCATACGAATAATCCCAGTTCAAGTAGAGTTTCGCATTGGTTAATTTGCAGTCTTGTGCCTTATATCCTCGGACATGACGTTTTATTGACTTGTTTGCAGAGCGAAAATAGCGTGGTGTCTCGAGCTGAGTAACCGTCTTGATGATCCACGAATGCTTGATTGTGTTCTGAAAAGCGAAAATCCGTATCACACAAACAAAAGTCATGCTCAGATATCCATTGCAAAACACGCAACTTCGATTATTTGTCTCGTCCAATAACACGTGCGGCATTCGCCTCTTTAAATAATTCGAGTATTAACTCTGTCGCTGGATCTCTCATCAGACAATTGTTGTTGTTGCGCATTCGTATTAAATTAACTTGTGACGAGTGTTGATCACCACGCGTTTATAATCCTCGTAAAATCCCAACAGTATGTAGAGTGGTGCAATTAAAGTATCCGGCCGCAGTAATCTGCGCCTCTCTGTCGGCATTACGCAGAATCATACTTCTGTCGGACGACACTGTTACATAGTTTTTGAGCGCGCTAGTTATGCCCATGTTTCTGTTATGGTCAATCTTCATATCTTTGAGTTCGTATCGAATTTCATCAAATATGAACGCGATGTAATTATTTCCCAATGCGTTTTAGCACTTGGACAAAAAGAATATATTCCTGTCGCTCTAAATCCCGTCTTGGTAGTAGCTGCTTGAGATGAAGCTTTCGCTAATAAAATACCAAAATGAATTCTTCCGAGCTTTTTAATTGGATTTGTATTACCCTATTCATGAATGCAATTCATCCACCTCGGAAATAAAATTTTTAAAGATTTAAAAAAGAATCTGTCAAGTGGTTGAAAATAGTGTATTGTATGCTGGGCAGGCAAAGAATATTAATGTCAGTAATGTTGACAGCCATTTATCAGGAGAATTTATATGGGATTCATTTAAAATCAATAAGCAGGATCCTGCATTTTTTCTAAGAATAAAATGGTTTCCCAGCCAATCCATACAAATTTTTTCATTTATATATGCGGATTCCTATAAAATATAATTCAAAATATAAATTAATAACAAAAT
>NW_017259544.1:1097020-1113201 GCF_001594045.1 Atta colombica | reverse complement strand
TTAAATTATATATTTATAAAGTTATATATCTTATTCTTTTTAATTTTAAATATTTATTATTTTATTTATTTCTTCATTTATTAAATTATATATTTATGTTTACGATAAAATAAACATTATGTATAATATTTATATGATAATTACTTTAATATAAAATAAATTAAATCTTTTTTCATTTGAATAATTCAGGTGGCATGTTTTCTTCCCATATCTGTTTCTTTTTAACATTTTTAAATATAATGTAAAAATGAGCCTTCTGCGTTGCAATATGCTACAACTGTAATAATTTCTTCTCTATCTGCACATTGACATATTTGAACATTTTTACTACCTTTGACAGTTACTACTACATCAGGTTCATTATTTAATTGCCTATCTCATCCATGTTATAAATGTTACTTGGCTTATTTATCAAATTTTTATCATTGAGAAATTGTTCCAATAAATTAAAATAATTCTTAATTTCTTGTTTATTCATTGCACGTGCATTTGAAGTTCCTCTAGCTTTTCTAATACTTAATGTAGGATTCCTTTTCATAAATGACTTATACCAATCAGATCAATTTTTTCTCGGTTTTAAATTAAACATGTGTTTCAGTTTCATTTTTTCCGATAAATTATAAGCTATTCTTCTTAAATTTTTTCGAGAAGTTGAGTTTCGAAAAATCCTGCTGATTGAAGTTTAATAATGTGTTGTGATGTACTAATTGCTTCTCAGCTTCTTTCCCAAGATGACATTTCTTTCCTAATTCCTTTTAAAAATTTTTTTTGTTTCAGTCGAATCCTCTGAGTCTTTTCAGGAATATTGTTATATATAAAGTAGCTTTTCTCATAGAAATATTTTTATCTTGTAATTTTTTGATAATGTTATCAGATCTTTTTGGATCCAAATATTTCGATTTGATTTACGAGGACCATAACACGTTGGCATTTTCATATTATCTAGATAGTAGATAAGTTAATATTAGAAATCCCAAATAGAAACATGTTTTAAAATACATATGGGAGAGGGAGGGCAACTTTGTACAACGAGACAGTTTTGAATTTAACAAATTAAAAATGAACTGTTCTTTTTTACGACTATAAATTGTAATTTTTGAAATGATAATTATAAATAGTTGCCCCCCCCCCCTTTCCCTTACACATAACACGTGTATCGTTCTATACGTTACATGTGATAATCATTTATACTCAGAGAAAAGTTATGTTTAAATTGAAAAAAGAATCGTTTCTTTTGTTTCTTGAATATTTAAATTAAAATAAAAATCTTTGAGGTATTTATTTGAAAATTTATTTGATTTCAAGAAATGACGTTCAAATCAAAGAAACTTTTTTTTAACCATATAGCAAAGCATAAATTTCTTTGATTCAAACAAATATTTTTTTTTAATTAAAGAATCTTTTCTAAGTATATCCACAGTTATACACGGTACATATGTTTGTATACGTAAATATGAATACACGTGTAATCTACACTATTTGTATACAAAGTAGAGTATCAAAAAAGGGAAATATTCGAAATCAGAATCGACTTACTATGGAAAATATACTGTGGAAGGATTAACGGGGAAATTCACAAGAATTATCTCAAAATTTTCAGATCATATCTTGAGTTTCCTCAATAGTCTTGAAATTTTAAAAATCGCCTTAATCGCCTGGTAGGCAACACACGATTCTTGTGAACATCTACTGATTCCGGGAGTGATAAGTATCAATTACAGATATCTTACCCTTTAAGACATGAGATAAGTTTCAAAGATCATGTATATTAGCTTTTAAGTATGTGCAGCTCTTAACTTATTTCGTATTAGAAGTAATTCAAGACTGATCGCTGACTGAAGGTGGCTGCATTTCGATTATCACCCCAAGCCCATCCAGCCACCCTATCACTGAACTCGTAATTAAGAACATACTTACCTTTTAAATATTACTTAGTAATCAGATTTTGTGTTAATTTTTGGATTTATTGGGACTAAAAGCTTTGCTCCAATTGCTTTATCTCTGTTCTCAGCACCGCAAAGGCGGCAGCTTCAGTGACAATTTTTATGTATCTCTCTATTCTTTGTGTGTGAGAAGAGAATGTTTTTTTTTCAATTATAATTTTGTTGTGTGTGTTTCGAGATATGATATTAATCAATAATGCTTATTTTAATAATAAAATTAATTAATATGAAAAACATTTTTTATATCTCAGCATTGCAATTCAACGGACAATAGACGTTTCTGCAACGTTTCTTTTCAATAATAAATCTACATTTCGCGATATTACTGTAATGTTCGCAATATTGCAAATCAATGTTTGTGAGATATTGATTCAATGTTAGTGTGCTGTATAGGATCGTTCGTATCGAATCTAGCGACATCACGTTTCATAGTCTCGTATATCGCATTCGATATATAAAACTATGTCGGTGTACATAATTTTGCATTTGTCGTGATTCATCGTCGGTGACATATAGTCGTGATGAAATTCATACAAGCAGACAGACTTTCGATATGTCGAATATACACATACCCACGTGAATCGGCTTGTGGAACTTCACTTTGAGTTTGCGCAGTTTGACGGCGATCAACTTTTCCGCAAAGACGCTTTGGTTGTGGAAATTCGGTTTTTGCGATCATTGCCTCCGCACTATAACGCCCATCCCATTTTGTTATTAATTTTATATCTAAGTGAGTTCGTTTTCTATAGAATATCGCGTTGTTCATTAATTTACATAAATTTTTCTTGATCGTTTTTCGCGAGCGTTTTGAACTGCTTGAATATAATCACGAAACCAGACGGATTGAGCGAAGTGTAACACTCGATCTTTGTTACGCGAAGATCATGACGAGTACATTGCAACAACATAGGTTAAAGTAATGGATGATATAACATTGTTTATCGTACAGTGTCGAAGTTTATCGTCGCACTTGCCAGGCGGCTTATCGCTTGTTGAACAGAAAGTCAGAGTCGGTAATGCAAATGCTGCGGATACTCGAGATCGATATCGAGAATATAATTGGTGGACGAATCTGGAGCGATCGCGCTCGCATCAAAGTTCTTCGACCCATCGAAATTCGGTGTACGGGAATGAGTAGATATACTAGATCGGTTTTGGATTAATTCGTGTTAGTGCATGCGTATACATGGTATGTGTATGTGAGAGGGTCCAAGGATGGGAGAACGTTGCTAGACATGATGTTCGAGGAAGAGGGGGGTCGACGTCACTGAACGAGGGAACCACGAGAGAGAGATAGGACCCATCATGTTATTCTCTCTCTTCCACCCGTCCTATACCTTATAAGATATAGTTCTCTCCCTTCAACTCGTTGTGGCCGTATACTTATTCATGCTCTCTCTCTCTTCCTCCCATATCTGCCACATTATTCGCGCGCTTTGTTTCTCCCGTTGTATTCTCCTCCTTGTTGTTTATTCTTCTCGATTTTAAGATTCAAGAGCATTCATTTAATGATTTTTTTAATATGACTTAGCGTCTAAATGTAATAATTTTTTAGTTATAATGAGCGCCTTATCAACTAATATACGGAGTATGACGAAGGATGTAGGGACAAAGAAATAAATAATTTTAAACAGAATAATATTTATTAATATTTATTTTTTAATATTCGCATTTTTTTATTCGTATAACGTATGGTATACAATTTAATCCAAAGCGTATGCTACCAATTCACATTCATAAGGAACTTTTATCACAAATATTGTGCAACATACCATACAGCATCGCGTTTATTAGTAACACATTCTTGACGTAAATATGAAATAAAATGTTTAAATTTCTTACTCGTATTGTACACATTCTGAGATAGTTCTAAATATACATGTTCGACATAATGTTCGAGATCAAGCATGAAGGTTGATGGCATCATATACAAATATTTACCGCATAATGATAATTTTACTTTGTATGTACCATACAGTTTACATTCCACAGTCAGATCTTGAATAGTTAGGAATGATGACGTAATTACATCACCGCAGGAGCTCAATATCCTCGCGTCTGTTGATGAATGTCTTCCATGTTGCGTGAGGCAGGATTATCCGATTATCTCGAGTATCACTAATTGCAATTTCCACATGGGATACAAGTCCTACGCTGATTCCTATGTCTAAATATTTATAAGCTGCAGGCATTAATGAGTCTTCCTTCCCAAAATATAAGGGAGATTTCGAATGAGAAGGTACACTGTAAAAGAAATAGAAAATAAGCAATATGTAAAAAAATATAAAATATAATATTTTAAATATAATGATGAAAATAAAATACTTACTATTAATCCCACATTTTCTCGGGCTCGTCGACTTCATATGGAATACGAAATTCGAATAAATAGTGAAGGTCTAATGTATCAAAAGACACCCAATTCAAATTATCTTTTGAGTACTCCTCTTAGAGTTCGAGTATCTGTCTGTCAAAAAAGCTTCAACAATCGAACATTTCGCTGGTGATCTATATTAATAATCCCCGTATCTTTACGTCCCGATACTGAACGTCCTGATAAAAATAAATATATCATTAATTAAAAAAAAATACATTTGTATAAAAAAATGGTGTACATAAAAGTTTTACTCATCATAGGCACTATTTGTATCCC
Organism: Atta colombica; assembly: GCF_001594045.1. Classification (NCBI taxonomy): domain Eukaryota; kingdom Metazoa; phylum Arthropoda; class Insecta; order Hymenoptera; family Formicidae; genus Atta; species Atta colombica. The sequence continues at coordinate 1,108,605 of NW_017259544.1, read as the reverse complement.
TAATTCATTTTTTAGAATAACCATTCGATAGGCTCATTGTTAACCATTAGCACCTAAAATTAAAAAAAGAATTATTAAAAAATTGCACTAAAAAGAAAAAAATCGTACTGAAAAAAACCACACATATATATATGTAAGACTCACCTCTCGAATAGAGTATTCGTAATTTCTAGTGTTTCTTATAAGTTGCACTTTTTTTTTCGCAATATAATTACACAGTTTCGAAGTGCTGCAGCGATAGAATCTGCTGACATACTAACACACCGACTGACTGCTAAGGGTTGCACAAGAAAATGTAGCTATAACAAAAAATTGTACATGACCTACATGACTTAAATGCATTGGAAGACCTGTTTTATAGCATTGACTCAAGATTTGCTTATCCATATTCAGGATTTAGTTGATTCAATCAAAATTGTCTCTGATATTTTTCGAAAAGAATCCTTAGCATTGCCTCTCGGTCAAAAGTATATGAAAAAAATATTACATTCGAAAGACATGATAAAAAAATGTAAACATTTTTTGCAAGATCATTCACAGAAAAAATAATTTCATGTTAAAATTATATATCTCAATTAAAAAAACTAATTTTTAATAGTATAAGACAAATAGCGAAGCATGACACGCGCTTTCTTATTCACTATTATAACTTGGATACTTATTGAATTGTACTACCGAATAGCTATTAATTGATTCTTAATTACTGGAAAAAGGAAAAGAAATTAAAACGTATTTAAAAAAAAATTTCACACTTTATTTTTTTTCAAATTGATTCTTTTTGACGTGGCGACTTCACCAGTTGTATATTTTAAATACATTCTGTAACGCATTCTTAGCGTGTTTTCCACATCTCATAGTATTAATAATATCTAGATTATCCAAAGATTCTATATTTTCGTAATCAACATTCAAGGTTTCAATATCGTCACTCGAGTGTATCAGCCAACTATTCACGTTTTTGATTTCTTTTAACGTATATGAGAGTCTTATTATCATTATTCTTTTCCGCACCGATTATAGCCATTATAATCAGACGTTTCACTATGTTATCGGGATCATTCCGTCTTCCTATTGCAATCCATGGTGATAAACACTAATCAACCAGGAAGCACAAGACTTTTCGCATCTTGTCAAGATATTCCATGGCATGGGGCATGTAAAAATATAATGAGAAAGAATGGCTCCTTTTCTCAATATCGTAACTTCTTTCATAACAAATCTCTTTCCAACAATAAATCCTTGCAGATCCACAAACAGTATGATCATAACAAACGATTTTTTGAGATTGTGCTCGATCGTGCAGGAAAAAAATCTTGAGTTTTATCCCTTATATCGAAAAGAGAGGGGAAAATATTATTCTTTCGATAATTTACGTAATCCTGCATATTATGTTGGATATTGGGCTATATTCGATCTCGCGGTCGTGTATGAGGCAATAGAAGGTTGTATTCGCGGGTACATTCTCTTTGAATTCAAATTCTAATCGTATATCCACAGTGCTACTTTTGACGGACTCATTTTGTCGTGAGTCAAGTAGTAGTTATTATAGTAAAACCTTTCAAAAAGGAATTTAATTGGAATGACGGTTCATTTCTTTCATGAGAGATTTGATAGTAAGACGTACGGAAATGTAAATATTGTATCATACAAAATAGCGGCTCTGCCTTTTGTCAAAGTCTGGATGTAGATCATCGTGTAGATAAAATTCAGAGTTTAGATAAAGTTTCACATTACTTAATTTATATGTTGAAGTAAGTTTTACATGCTGTCATGATATTTTTTTTAGTCTATAGACCAAAATAATTAAAAAATAATGGTTGTTCCGCAGTTGAATCGCAGTCTCTCTTCATTATATTCAGCAATAGTGAGTATTTGTACAGTGAACGGAAAATATTTAAATATTGTCCATTTTCCAAAGCTCGTATGGATAGTTTATTTACTTCATTCAACGCAACGTGAGGCATGCGCCACTGTACTTTGAATAATTCAAGTGTCGGCTCTGTCGCTGGATCTCTCTATGTAGTATGTAATTGTTATCATTGTGCGCTCGTATAAAAATCAATTCATAACGAACGTTAATTATCACACGTTTGTAATCTTTGCAAAAGCACAACAACATGCTGAGCGGCACACAAAAATTAAAGTATCGTCGTTAAACTTTTCGCGGTATCACTAGAGTCAAGAAATTTCGCTTTGTGTAAACTATATGCAATTTCATTAGAAAACGTTGTATAACCCTTCATAAGACTAGTCTAATGTTTCTGCTACGTTCGATCTGCATATCGTTCAGTTCATATCGAATTTTATCGAACATCGAGTGCCACGCAATTACATCCAAGTTTTGGTCGGTTTTGTATATTTTCTTCCCTTGAAATAAACCTTCCACATAGAGTGCTTTTACATGATAACGTATAAATCCTGCTATTGTATGAGTATACTTATCTCGCTATGTCTAAACGTTGTGTTGACGTACGGATTGTACATATGAAACTCTAACTTGACGATGCGATCATCAAAAATCGGTTCGCCTTCAATATTCAAGATATCAGCCATCTCAGATATTTCGTATGACAAAGTCCAATGATTGTAAAAATTTAATGTTCGACGCAGTGAGTTTTTTCTACGATCACGATTTTCTGAACGATTAAACGTTTTTGATCACTGTCGTTTCTCTAGCCAAAAATATCTCTAGTCTGTTTCGTCCTTTGTTCAGAACAAGCATCTCATGTTCGTATCGTTGTCATTTTATCGATGTCGCAGTGTATATGCAATTTATACGATGATCTCCTCTCTGCGAAAATCGAGCAATCGACTATCTTGATTCACAATGCGAAGCGTCAGATTCGTAATGTATGCTCCATACGATGATTGGAAGGTAAATGATCTGCGTAGATTATAGATTTTTCCTATATCTTATATCCTGGTGGCACGCTCGGCGAAACTCGTGCATCGCATGCACATACTCGTGTATCGCATGCACACATATTGCACGCAAATTGCATATATGCACTCGCGGTCACGTTGCATTCAATGCGAATGATATTTACGTGATGATATTTATCGATTCATCTGATTCATGCCACTGTCGTGGTTCCAACACTCGATTCGATGAAAATCCTAACAGCGACCCAATGTTGTGAGGTTTAGTGAAATTTATTCAATAAGCGCATTTGATCTCGTTCTTCATTAAACTGTTATTAGCGCGGATACTCTTCATTCTCTTTGCGAAGCGTTTTCTCTCTCGCAGTATTGTTGGAACGAGATTGTAAAATTGCATGTTAGGTATTCGTTTATGTCACGTATTTCGTACGATCCTTCCGGAATAACAATTACCTTGTCGTCTTTGTCAAAGTAAAATTTATTATTCAATGAATACATTACATTAAATATCATATAGTAAGTTTCAAAGTCTGTCAGACCGAACTCGAAATCGCCATCGCTCAAATCTACAGCAGGACACGAGGACACTACTCTTACCGGTAAATGTCAGCAACATGTTTGAATGAATACTGAGTTGAAAAAGTGCAATGTCAATTCTTAAATTGATCGTCAGCCGTCTGGAAAAGCTGCAGACACAGTTATCCACAGTTATTAGGTGTACAACTTTGCTTTCGCCGTTTTTTTTCCGAAATTCGAGACTTTATTGTAAAAAACTGGTTATACATTTATGATTCAAAGTATTGTCCATCGCTAGCATTACTTTCTCCCATCTTTCGGGTAGCGTACGAATCCCGCGTCGAAAAAACTGGTTATTTTTTGAGGCTATCCACGAATCGATCCAATTTTTTACTTCTTCATAAGACCGAAATGCTGATCAGCCAGGCCGTGTGCCATTGATCGAAATAAGTGATAGTCAGAGGGAGCAATGTCTGGAGAATACGGCGGGGTAGGACTTCCCATTTCAACGTTTCCAAGTATGTCTTGACCACTTTCGCAACATGGGGTCGAGCATTGTCATGCTGCAAAATCACTTTATCGTGTCTCTCGTTGTATTGCGGCCGTTTGTCTTTCAATGCTCGGCTCAAACGCATCAATTGCGTTCGATACCGATCGCCTGTGATTGTTTCAGTCGGTTTTAACAGTTCATAATACACTACGCCGAGCTGGTCCCACCAAATACAGAGCATGACCTTGGAGCCGTGAATATTCGGTTTGGCCGTCGACGTGGAAGCATGGCCGGGAACTCCCCATGATTTTCTGCGCTTGGGATTATCGTAATGAACCCATTTTTCGTCCCCAGTCACAATGCGATGCAGAAATCCCTTCCGTCTTTGCCTTTCAAGCAGCTCTTCACAAGCAAACAAACACCGTTCAACATCTCTCGGCTTCAATTCGTACGGCACCCAATTTCCTTGCTTCTGAATCATTCCCATGGCTTTAAGGCGTTTTGAAATGGCTTGTTGAGTCACTTCCAATGATCGTGCCAATTCTTCTTGATTTTGACACGAGTCTTGCTCAAGTAATGCCTCTAATTCTGCATCTTCGAAAACCTTCTCTCTTCCACCGCTATGCCGGTCTTCGACGTCAAAATCACCGTTCTTGAAGCGTTGAAACCACTCACGACACGTTCTTTCACTAATAGCGGCCTCACCATAAGTATTTGAGAGCATTCGATGAGCCTCAGCCGCAGATTTCTTCATATTGAAGCAAAAAATTAAAACCTCCCGCAAATGACGAGAATTTGGCTCGTAAACTGACATTTTCAATCGAGAATAACTTTATGATGCAGACATAAATCGATTAATGTTTCTATGGGGTTATGTTGACAGATGCCCAAGTTTATATGACGTCTATGATCTATTTATTTCGACCACCACTTATCGCTAAAGCCATCTATAGGAAAACGGCGGAAACAAAGTTGTACACCTAATACTTTAATCGTAACGTTGATAAGGCGTGCGATTATATTCGATTTGCAATACGTCCAAATATTGTTCCTTCAGTGGTCGAAGATTGCCGAAATTATTAAAGTAAACAGCACGATTTCTCCGCTTCACGTACGCCACCCAATGAGTACCTGGTTCCTTGGCATTATCTAAATTTACGATACTGCTTTCGTTTCAGTATATTCCCCCCATTGATAAGGTAATACGCATAAAAATGTCTCTAAAATATGGAATGCGCATAAGTTTTGCCAGTTGTTGCAATTCTGCATTGTACTTTTAGGCATTTTTATTGTTTTTTTTGACTTTTTTTTATTTTTCTTAATTTTCTCTGTTGAGATCGTCCATGCTCGTACGGAGCGAAGTAAACTTCATGATCTTTCATGATATTTCAGTTCTTCCAATTGACGTTGCACAGCTTTATTGTTTATTGCTTTTGCAATTCCTGCCGCGCTGCCAGCGAGCTGATGACTCCCAGAAGCAGTAGAATAAAAAACCACTGCGTTTCGCTACCGGAAGTATTCGCTTTTTCGTTAATTTCTTCTTTGTTTTCAAACCCATACCGATTTTCGTTTTGGCTTTCATAGCTGTCCAAATAGCAATGGCAGCAGTTCTCTCTCCGAGAGTCGAATTTGTCGCAGTACTATGTTTCCGTGCTTTCTCGGCGAATATTTTATTAATTACATGTCGTTTCGCGAGATCTTTGTTCCGTATGCCATGTCGTGTTCGCAATACGTCGAGTCCATCGAATTAATGCCTCGATCGCCTTTAATCAGCTTTTCTAAATGTGTTCCTGGACTGTAAAATCCGAGGATATGTAATTGGAATGGAAGTGCGTTTATTGCGTGATTTAAAAAGCCGCACCCTTTTGTAGTTGACATTCGTAGCAATTTTTTATAAATGGTGCCGGACCATCGATATGCGATCGATGACAAGGCAAATTATGATGTTTCAAGCCGACGATGTTGCTGAACTGCTAAATCAGTTTTTATATGCTCAGGTAATCTGTCCCACAGATAATCTATGTAATTTTTAAACTTTTGTAACAAAATAATTTTCGGTATATATTTCAACTCTTTGGTGATTAAACTGTACACAGTTGTCCGATACAATAAGAAACATTTTCAATATTGAACAGTTTCGCTCTACACGCTTCTATAAATAGATTCGTTCTCGGTGCAATTTTTTTTAGTTTATATCAGTATCATAGAGGAGGTGAAGATATGAGATTCGTGCTACAATCGTAAACAATCGAAGTAATTAATGTCGACAACAAAGTACAAAGTGAAAAAGAAATAAACAAGCATGGAAACATATTGCCGATTTCTATATGTGGTATTATCTGCGGTCCAAACTGCGGCAAAACAAATGTGCTGATAAATTTATTGGAAAGTCCATATAGCATATGCTTCGAGAACGTGTATGTGTACTCGAAATCGTTGCAAAATATCGATACTTGAAAAATTTATTAGCTCTGATTGAAGAAATTGGTTATTTTATTCCCTAATAATAGCGTGTCTTTTTACCGAATGAAGCGCTTCCAAATTCCATTTTTATCTTTGACGACGTAACTTGCGATAAGCAAGACGCGATCAGAGAATATTTTGCGATGGATTGACACGCGGACATCGACTATTTCTATCTTTGTTAAACTGTGCAAAGATATCGAATCTTATACGTGATAATGCAAATCTGTTGATCCTATTCAAACAGGATAGTATCAATTTGAAACATGTATACCGATATAATGACCATGTAAATACCAATATGTCTTACGAGGATTTCTGCGAACTGTGTCGCTGCTATTGGCAGCAAACATATGGATTTGTAGTGATAGACAAAACAGTGCGCTCACAAATGAATACAGAAAAGGATTTAATAAATGATACTGAAACGTGCTTAGTCGATACATCAATACGTCAACTATGCAATTCCCTCCCGAGTACAACATGAATGGCAGCAAAGAGTTGAATGATCGTGAGAGGAATGATAGCAAGGCAGAAATTGATTCAATTCGTAAAAAGTATTGCGCTTTAACGTAAAAGAAATGAAGACATAGCGCTGGAGAGATACTTTCAACCCTATCGTCAAACCTCTGAAACAGATTGTCGAAAATCGTTGGCAAGGTATCTCAATCGATTAAGAAAGAAATAAATATTGCAAAAGATAAAATTATTAGAAAACCTAAAGACAGAAGATAATGATGGTTTCTGGATGGACAAGGCATGGCTTCAATTAACACTATCTACTTAAAACACTACTATATACTTAAAAAGCAATAAACAAAAGCCGCATCACACAAATTATCGTATGAACATTTACATTCTCCCTTAGCCGAAGATGTTTATGAAACGTCCAATGAATCGCTTGAAACGTTAGTTAAACAGTCTTTGCAAACGCAACAAGTTCGTGAATATGTAAACATGTTTTTCGGTGAACAGCTCGACAGAGAAAAGGAGATCGATCGCATTTATGACATATATCTCAGTGAGAACGGCACGATGCTCGGTGATAAACAGTTCAATTTAAACACGAGTGATTCATAGATGAAGTAAAATATAAAGTAAAATATACCTGAGTTGTATGAATTAATTTTCAAAAGAATTCCCGACGACACTATTTACACAGAATGATAAAATAGGATAAAATATACTGTTGAAAACGAATGCTCATAGGCGCAGTCATAAAGCGAATAATCCAATATAGTGGATAACAAAAGGTACAAATATAAGAATATAATGACATCCTTGATGTCAGATAAAATACAAGGAATGGATATACTACGCCAGGAAACTAAACAATAAGTTAGGTAAAAAAGTCGGAAAAGGTGTAATACTGCGTGCCATGATTCTAAATGAAAATAAAATCGATTATGTTTATTGGGACGATCCTAACAAACTTGTGGATCGTCTTCGATTGCTTGAGACTTCGTGTCAGGCAAGTCACAATGCTCACGATAACGAAATCTTATCCGTGAAGCTGGCCTTATTATAAATTGAAATGGGGAATACGAAGTCGACGCTGAAACATTGATCAACAACGTTGCGTAAGATCTTTGTAACATTTTTGCATTGTATACCACGACAAAAAAAATATCTGCGAAGAAAAGTCTTGAAAAGTAGCGACTGATAGAAGAACTGCACTTTCCAGCGAGAAAAAATTTTCCACCCAGACATGTCATAGTTTATGGATACGATGTGATAGGCTGATGTGGTCGAAATGTGTCCTTACACATTATTCAACAAAGGTGCACACTATTCAACACATTATTATCATATTCTTACCAATGTGTTGAGCATACATGGGTCATAGACTAAAAACAAAAAATAGAAACGAGATGGCTACAGCTATAGCAAAGATAATTCGAGACAATAGAAGATGCCCGAAAAATTTATAAACCGATATGGGAAAAGAATTTTACAACACAAACATGCAAAAATTCTTGAAAAAACACAATATAAATCATTATTCAATGTATTCCGTAATGAAGACATCAGTCGTCAAACGATTCAATCATACATACATTAAAAAACGATATGTGGAAACAATTTACACACAATGGAAATTATAAATGGATCGACTTGCTGCCGCGTCTCATGTCAGAATACAACACATGAAAACATCGAACTATCAGTATGCAACCTATTGATGTGATTTCCACAATCGCCAATAAACTTTTAAACGGTGTTGAATCTCGCGATTCAAAGTGGATGACTCAATACGTAGCAAATTCAAAACGATCTTTGAGAAAGGTTACACGCCATATTGGACCACGGAGGTGTAGAATCGTCAAAGTCACAGAAAACTAATCATGACGTATCTTCTGGAAGATTATCGCGGAAAACCAGTTGTTGGAGGATTCTACGAGTACGAGTTACATTGCGTCGCTAATCCGTATATCTAGTTCAAAAAGTGTTGCGCAAAAAGATAAAAATGGCTGGGATTTGATAATTTGCACAATTCATGGATACATAAGGATAATGTGTTATAAATAAATGTATTTCTACGAATTATATATCAGTATATATTACAATATGCAAATATTGTAATTGAGATTTTTTTTAATTAAAAAAATACATACAAAAAATGAGTTTTTTATTACAAATACATAAGTGTATAAAAAAAAATGAGATTCATTTTTTTTACTTATTTCTCTTTTCTTTTATTATATAGTAATATTTTATAATGTTCCCATGACAGTGTGTCTGTATCTTGTCATCGTATGGATTTAGAACAATTTCCGATATTGTGTACCATATACTTCATGCAAATTCGATTTTATGCATGATTGCTTGTGCTTCATTTCGATTTCGTTATTTAGACATTGCATGTAATCATCAAATGTTATCGATCTCGCTATAACGTTACTTTTGACTCTTTTTGCTTTCTTCATATCCTTCTTCTCATCGATGCGCAAAGCGTATATGTTTGCTCTAAAGCCTAACAAATTCGGTCATGATGCCGTTGTTTTCATCTTTCATTAAGCCCGGAACTTTTTTATTAGCGGAATATAATACGCATTATCGACTACATAATCACTAGTGTCAGTTGATATCACGTTTCATAATATTGTAGATGTTGTCGCACACGATGTAGTAAATGAGATTCGTATCAGTACATAACTTTACAATTTTCGCGAAATAGCGGTGTCATGTAATACGTTGGGACGGGAAACGGTGCGAAGGCAACAATCGCGAAATAAAACTTTCTTAGTAGAAGCTTTTTTTCCGAGTCTAGTCGCGATAGAAATGCGTAAACTCGTGGTGAAATTTGTACAAATATTGTATTGGATATATCGAGAATACACATACCCACATATATCGGTTTGCCGTCCCAACGTATTACAAGTGCACGTCAACGTGGTTGCGCACATTCTCCATGATTTTACCAAATACAACATTATTCATTAATTTATACAAATTTTTCTCAAACTCTTTGTTGGCAAGAGTTTCAATAATTCTAAAATTCGTATTGAGTTCGATGTATTCGCGAAGCCATGGAAATTGTGCGAATTGCAGTACACGGTAAATTTTTGCGATTTTGAGACCATGACAAGTACATTGTTGTAAATTACGATAATGAATTACGTAATGCTTCTTATCATATAACATAGCGAAGAGCTTCTTCTCTCGCTTGTCGGATGATTTCTCGCGCGTTGGACAGAATGGTAGGTCTCTATAAGCATCGTGAAGATATTGCGGATACTCTAAGTTTACCTCGAAAATATAATCCGTAGGTGAATCTGTCGCGATGGTCATAATATCAAAATTTTCTACATCGTCGATCCATCGAAAATCGTATGGTTAACACATTGCCCAACCGTACAGGTTGTTGACGTCAAAGTATGTCAAGGCTTTCGATGGATCGTACGACTACATGGACTTATTGTTAGCTTGTGCATATCTGTTTGAACATTGGCTCAGATCTCCACGTATACCGCGTTCGATAAACATGAGCATGTCGATGTCCATAAGAAGTTCAAATTTTACATGTATATTTTAACATTGCATCCCATATAAAACCTGGTAGTGTATAATAATACACGGATCGAACCCATAACTCGCGATGCAATTGTTATGAAAATTTTTAAAAACGTCGGCTAACAACAAAACATCTATCTTTAAATACAGATCACTATATTCACCGAGCGTTCGAATGGAGAACCGCTGCCACACGTTGACGGCGTGCGCGTAATTACTCTTGGATATCACATGTCAGCGAGCTATAAAATAATTCACGCAATGATAACTCGGTTTCCTCTAACTTTTCGACGCAGTCAATGTACTCGTACGGAAATATGCCTTTGTATGTGAGAAGATCGAAATCCTCCGTGCTGAGGTTGACAAATTCTGACCGTATAATTTTCAATTTATCTTTATCGAGATATGACGCCAATTTTTCTAAACTGGTAAATTTATACATTTTTTCTTATTATTTGCAATCGTCGATATGTTTTGTGAAGGAAATATATTTTTCTTTTGTTATAGGAAGTATATCTACTTGTCTTTTATACACGATAGCTATATTCTTGATAATAAAATGCGCATCGTATTCCGATAAATTATGAAAAACTATGGGAATGCAATATGAATCTTTGTAATTCAAGTTGCAATTTAAATGCGCGGGATTTTTATATCGTCCGGTCAAGTGGCAAAGATCGCGTACCCGTGTGTCATCCGATGCAAAGGTTTTTTACACGTGGCAGTGTATAGTGTTGTTAAAATTTATCATATCATCTCGTGTAAAATCTGCCATAGAAACGTTAGTGGACAAGATAGTCTTTCTTTATATGCTAAATTTTTAAATTCCTCGAATCATGCGACGCAATCGTTACCGCGACGAAAAACTTATACGTATATATAACGAATAATCATACGAACAGCGGACATAATTTGCTAAACTAAATACCTGATGCTGGTACATGTAGCTAGACGTTTCGCTATCCGTCTCCATCTTCTCCAGAATGCATTCCAAGTCGGCATAGACTATGAACATTACTTCCTGATGTATGATACGTTCCTTCCTGATATAGTATCGAAGCCACTTTGTCTATCGTCTTCGTTCGGTAATCTGATTGTACAGTTGTTTAGTTTTTCGTAATCTATTGTGTGATCTCCAGTTTTATATTCGAATTAAAATAGTATAAACATCTCAAAAAAGAACGAATAGAAGAAAGAATAATTTATTATTTTCTCAAAGAAC
>NW_017259544.1:1092558-1096920 GCF_001594045.1 Atta colombica | reverse complement strand
TTATATATATATATATATATATATACATATTGATCGTAAAAGTATTTCTTGCGCTCTTTTTTGCTGAGTTGCGAGTTCACAAGTCGGGACAGATGCTTGATCCACACAAAATACTCCGTGTTATTGTTTTGATCCTGCACGTAAAGCAAATTGACATGCTTGTCCCTCTTCAAATTGGTGAGCCATAAAGGAAGAATCGTCATTTCTTTTTGCTTCTCGAAGCTGAACGTCGAGGAGATGTTGAGGAAACGTGGAGATGTTGAGATTTTCAAATTTTTTAAATTGACTCAACGTCATTGGAAATTGGATGCCTTTAAGATTTAATGCCGTCATATAATATGGATATGATAACTCTCGATTTGTTACTTTGAGCCGGGTGTAGAGCGGCTATCACCGATCAGGAATGCAAAACACGCATTGTCTAAAGATTGTCTACGTTAATTACCACTTCTTCATTTTAATTTCCTTCAGTAACTCAACTATGGCATCCCGCATGCAATGGATTGTACTTGTTTATGTTAATAGTCAAATTTAGAATACGCGACAGAGTCCATTTGCTATCGCGCTCTTGAAATTCCTCGAGCGATGCTAAGATGAGCTCGACAATGCGCAACGCGTACCATTCTTGTAAATCGAACAAATTAAAAAGATCATAGTTTTTCATACTGACACTTTTATTCGCGCTTTTATCATCTGAAATTCACCATTAAATATGATGTTTAATATTGTTATGTTTCTGTATAACAATTTGCACACGCTCAAGCACAATTTCTCTCGCGTCTTCAAGAAACTGGCGATGTGCCCAGAGTTTATTACCGCGCTGATCAGTATATGGCTTTCGAACACGATATCTATCTCGCGCCATCTGAGTCCCACGCTGTATCCGGCACCCACTTGCATGAAACATTCACGCCCCGAATCCTTTAAACTTTCGAATCGCGCAATATGAGTGATCAACGATTGTCTAATACCGATTAGTAATCGCAAACGTTTAATGGTGCTTGTTCCTTCAGCGATTCAATGAAATCGTTGCATTGTTGTTCCTACGCAAGAAATTCTTTTCGCGTATTCAACTGAGCGACTTGTTCCAAATTATGTTCCGTTTGCTTCATATTATAATATCCTTTTTTCACAGTCTTTTCATTAAAAAAATTTTTGAGAATATGTATATTTTTTAGTCTGTTTTTTTTTGACAAAAAAACTTTCACAACACCTTGTATCATTGTGTGTAAATAGGACACATGTTACATGGTATTATTTGATAAACAAAATCTTTGCATTCCGAACAAGAATAACCTTTGAGAATTACACATATGTTGGTGTTGTTTTCGAACAACACGAAGACTGAAAATTGATCGTATATTCTTACGATGTATGATGAGCAATATCTTCCATGACCACATATAGTGTAGTAGAATTCAATGCAGCACATCTTTTTCGTAGGTAAGGACGTAAGGTGTTTACTTGAGCTCGATTTAAATCTCGATATATTGTATCATCATCGTTCTCCATGACACTGCCGACACGAATTATTTGATAGAGCATGATCCTCATCGGACATTTCCTGATCAGACATTTCTTCATATTCATAATCATTTATTTCTTTTTCCATCACTTCATTCTCATGAGGTGTAACATTCATTTTTCATTAAACATATACAAACATACAACGTCAACATATAACGTTGAAGAAACTTCAAACTCGACTGCTGAATGTATAACTGACTGTATGAATGTATCTTTTCGTTTTTATATATGTAGTTGTCATTTTTTTAATATGCTACGTGGCTTGACGTATTTTTTAACATTTTGGAAGGGCGATTTTATTGCAATTATGGCGATTCGCTAAAAATTCTTATTTGAAAAGAGAGTAGGAATAGATGTACGATATTGTTGGTAATAAAAAAAGAATTCGATTAAAAAGGTTTGATATGATTACCTTAAACAAACAAGGTTCGAGTGCATTCTTATATGTGCTAATGGATCAGTCACTGTCTAAGTCTAAATTTCCACTGCAGCCACCGCAGAAGAAACATCTGTGAAGGTATTATATATACTTTAAAATGTTTATAATTGAGATTTATAAGTTTCCGTATTACTCTGTGTATTACTCTGTGTAAAAATGGATAAACAATATTGTTCATCGATGATTTGATTCGCGATAGAGAACTTGGATGCGGAACGCGCTTACTCGCAATACTAATACATGATACTATGAACTTAGACGATCGAATCAATTTAATTTAATACATTTATGGCATTTACTACGAATTTCATATCCGATATCCTTCAACTATATTCGCAACTGTTCTTCGAAATATAAAATATTTAAAAAGAAAAAATCCCTTTAGGATAAAAAAATGTGGAAGAGAGCACTATTTAAAAGAAGAATCCGGACAACATTATCGCATCAGTCTCTCAGATTCGACGGACAGCTATCGCTAAATTCTCCGAAAAAAAAAATCTCAAGCTATAAACTATTATTACGTACCGATTCAACAGGATGAAGCACGCAGGGAACAGTAGTTTGTGTTCAATTACATACAAAATTTTGTGCACACATTTTATATATTATATTTTTCTACGTATTGCTTATTTTCTATTTCTTTTCAGTATATCTTCTTCAGTATATCTTCAGTATATCTTCAGTATATCTTTTTTTATTCGAAACCTCGCTATACCCTCCCCTTACATCTTGGGAAGGAGATACTCATTAACGCCTGCGGCTTATAAATATTTAGATATAGGAATCAGCGTAGGACTTGTATCCCATGGAAATTGCAATTAATGATACTCGAGATAACTGGATAATTGTCTCAAGCAACATGGAAGGCATTCATCAACAAATGCGAGGATATTGAGCAGCTTCTCTGGTCTGTTTCGCCATCATCCCTAACCATTTAAAGTCTGAATGTGGAATTTTGTAAACTGTATGGTACACACAGAGTAAAATTATCATTATGCGGTAAATGTTTGTATATGATGCCATCAATCTTGCTTTTCATGCTTGATCTCGAACATTGCGTCGAGCATGTATATTTAGGACTATCTCAGAATGTGTATAATACGAGTAAGAAATTTAAACATTTTATTTCATATTTTTTACGTCAAGAATGTGTTACTATTGTAATAAACGCGATGCTGTAAATATATTGCACAATATTTATGATAAAAGTTCCTTTATAGAATGTGAATTGGTTGCATACGCTTTGGATCAAATTGTATATCATACGTTACACGATTAAAAAAATGAATATTAAAAAATAAATAGATATTATTCTGTTTAAAATTATTTATTCTTTTGTTCCTACACCATTCCTTCATCATACTCCGTATGTTAGTTGAAGATGTTCATTACAATTAAAAAATTATTACATTTAGACGCTAAGTCATATTATTTAAAAAAAATCATTAAATGAATATCCATCTTAATAAAATCAAGAAGAAAAGACAACGAAGAGGAGAATACAATGGAGAGAAAAGGCGTGAATAATGTGATAGGTATGGGACTGAAACGGGAGGAAGAGAGAGAATATGAGTAAGGACCGCAACGACTTGAAGGGAGAGAATTGCATCTTAATGAGTGAAAGAGAGAAAATAACACAGGTGGGTCCTATTTTTCTTCCGCGATCCCCTCGCCCAGTAACATCCCCTCCCTCGAATGTCGCAACAGCCCCTCGGATACTCATGTATACGTATTTGTATGTAATTGAATGAGATGCAGAACAGAGATTTAGATTTCAGCCGATTCAATTCAGTATTTCATTTAATAAAAAAGATAGAACAATGCGAAAAGAAAAATATATGAATATGTTTCTGAAGAAGTGCGAGGATAGTTCTCTCTTGATCTAACTAATTTTCAACTATACTGGATAGATTTCTACTTCTGATTTTCAAATGAATTGAATGAATGTTTCTGCTGCTTTGGCAACTCCTTTTATATTTTGGAATCTGGGAATGTCCTTTCAGGACCAATCTCCATCCATACTCCTCAAGATTTGGTAGAATCTATACTCATGCTTTCTTTAAGATAAGGCAGCAAGACCCTACTCCGCGGAAGCCCTACTCTCTACTGTACAAGTTTAATCTTACAATAATAGGTAATAGTTGAAAGTTTTAATAATTTATAATAAAAATTCGATCTTCCTTAACATCATTATGCAAGGTGAATTTATTATATTCTGAATCATATTAGCAAAAAACTAGACATGATTACGAAAGAAAAAAATGTATGTTGTATAAAATGTTTGATGATGTGCACTGGTTAATGTTGACAGATGTCAAACATATAAAAAAAAATGTGTTGTGTGTTCAGGATAGCTTTGTACGCTCATGCCACCTATGAGCAAACAGCAGATTTAA
>NW_017259544.1:1087057-1092458 GCF_001594045.1 Atta colombica | reverse complement strand
TGTCCATCGCTGGCCACTACTTTCTCCCATCTTTCGAGTAGCGTACGAATCCCGCGTCGAAAAAACTGATCATCTTTTGAGGTTATCCACGAATCGATCCAATTTTTTACTTCTTCATAAGACCGGAAGTGCTGATCAGCCAGGCCGTGTGCCATTGATCGAAACAAGTGATAGTCAGAGGGAGCAACGTCTGCAGAATACGGTGGGTGGGGTAGGACTTCCCATTTCAACGTTTTCAAGTATGTCTTGACCACTTTCGCAACATGGGGTCGAGTATTGTCATGCTGCAAAATCACTTTATCGTGTCTCTCGTTGTATTGCGGCCGTTTGTCTTTCAATGCTCGGCTCAAACGCATCAATTGCGTTCGATACCGATCGCCTGTGATTGTTTTAACAGTTCATAATACACTACGCCGAGCTGGTCCCACCAAATACGGAGCATGACCTTGGACGTCAAAATCACCGTTCTTGAAGCGTTGAAACCACTCATGACACGTTCTTTCACTAATAGCGGCCTCCATAAGTATTTGTGAGCATTCGATGAGCCTCAGTCGCAGATTTCTTCATATTGAAGCAAAAAATTAAAACCTCTCGCAAATGACGAGAATTTGGCTCGTAAACTGACATTTTCAATCGAGAATAACTCTATGATGCAGACACAAATCGACTAATGTTTCTATGAGGTTATGTTGACAGATGCCCAAGTTTATTATATGACGTCTATGATCTATTTATTTCGACCACCACTTACCGCTAACGCCATCTATAGGAAAACGGCGGAAGCAAAGTTGTACACCTAATATATATGTACAGGCACAAATTTATGGCTCCTTTCGTCTTGAGCAGATACTAAACTGAATCCTCTGTCATTTTGCAATGCTCTCAATAATTAACAAGATATTAATGTTTAAAAATAGCTGAATATCAGCCCGAATTCCTTTATTGCCAAAGGTCCACCAAATGCACAGCGCGTGATCCACGAAGAGCGGGGATGGCCTAGCAGATGCGCCGCGCTGTTCGAGCTTAAAGGCTCTTGCCTCATTACCCGCGCGTCAAGCTATCGATGGCGGATATTCGGTTCTTTAGAAATAATATCTCGATTATGAAAATTGGGAAATGATCAAGAACTGTTGGAAAAAACTTAGTTTAGTTCGTTCTGAAACGTGCATGTACATACAGAAACATGTTACATAAATATGAGGGCAAGTCAATAAATTCTTAGAAAAACTGTCAAAGGGCACTCGCAGTGTCATGTCACATTACTTTTTGACAAGTAGCATCTCTCAACTAATTACTGTCAAATTTTGAGCGGAATTCATCGCGTGATTTCATTTCTGTTTTGACGATTAAAGCGAACAACTTTTGTATTTTTTGTAAAATGGAAAAAAATGAGTTTCGTGTAATGATCAAACATCTACATATGAAAGGTTTAACGCCGGAAGAAATCAAAACTGAGTTAGATAATTCATAGTATATCTGCACCAGCGTTTGCGACTATATACAATTGGGTGAATGAATTTAAACATGATCGTACATCCACATGTAATGCAGCTCGTTCGGGACATCTAATTGAGGACTTCGCCAGAAATCATCGATAAAGTCACGATATTGTTTTGACTGATCGACGAGTGAAAGTACGCCAGCTTGTTGAGACTACAGGCATATATACATGGCCATATTACATGGCACAGTGATTTTGCACGAACAATTGTGTATGAAAAAGCTGTCGGCAAGATGAGTGTTTGCTGTAGACAAGCGCGACCATGACAATATCAAAACAATGTTTGGAGATATTTTAACGTAATCCAGATGAATTTCTGCGTCGATTCATTACTGTGAATGAAACATGGATCCATTATTTCACATCCGAAACGAAGGAACAGTGAAAATAATGGATTTCACCGGGTGAATCAGCTCCGAAGAAAGCGAAGATCGTAAAGTCGGAAAGATGAAGGCCACAGTTTTTTTAGGATGCACGTGGTATATAATTCATATCAATTCCTTCCGTCGAAGCAAACAATCAATGATGATTACTACGCAGCCTTATTGGACCATTTCAACATTTTAAAGAAAAAACGTCCCCATTTGGCGAAGAAGAAAGCTCTTCCATCAAGACAATGCATGGGTTCACATGACATCGATGGCCAAATTCAACGAATTCCGCTACGAATTGCTTCCCCATCCAGTATATTCGTCAGATTTAGTTGCCCCTGCGACTATTTCCTGTTTCCAAATTTGAAAAAATGGTTTGGAGGAAAGAGATTCACTACGAGAGAGCAGCTCATCGCCGAAACAGAGGCTTATTTTGAAGGGTTGGACAAATCATATTATTCGGACGGCTTGAAAAAGTTAGAGAATCATTGGATCAAGTGTATCAAGCTGAAAGGAGACTATGTTGAAAAATAAAAATGAATCGATCAAAAAAAATGTGTTTTACTATGTTTTTCTAAAAACTTATTGACTTGCTCCTTATTACTTATTTCAAGTAAATAATAAAAATATTTTAAAATTATATTATCAAGAAAATATTCTTTGTAATGATATAATCGTTGCTCAAAAGAAGAAGAATAAAAAATTGGGTTTTCTTTTAACATTAGAATGATATTTTTCTGCATTTTTTTACCACTGGAAGTTCAGACATCCGCATAAATTTCATCGAATGATTGTGTAAAAAAGACATAAAACAACAGCAATTGTATTACTTTTTAAGTATATTTAGATCGCATTGTATGCAATACATACTAACAATTGCAAAAGCTTTATAAATTAGTTTTAATTTATATGTCAAAAAGTATTGTCTTTATTTCGTATAACATTGATAATTAATAAATTTCAAAAATTCGAGCGGAGAACACAAATATGGGCTATGGTGGATATTGCCTATCACCATAAGCGAGGGATAGACTAGCGAATGCTTTAGAACATATTTTTAAGGTTAATATTAATAATAATGAAAGCAGCTCTTGATCTTAATATATGTTGTCATGATCTTGAGTGACTTCCAACAAGCCTTAGCCATTGTTCATTATTCATTAAGAAGTTAATACAAAACAAAAGTTATTAAAGAAGTTCAACTAATAATATATAACATGAAAATTATCTGCTTTAAAATATATTTGATAGTCGTGCACTGCAGAGGATGACCGTGACTTTGACATATGTCATCTAGGTCATGATTTTAAAAGACCTCCAACAGGTTTTAGGTGGCTTTCACTTTCAACTCTCACCCCTGCAAAGAGGCGCACGACTCTCGCTCCCTCCCTCCCCCCCGTTTTATACTTTTGACAAGCGTATTGAATGGTTTTTTGAAACAATAAGCGAATTGTATCCGTTAAAATCGTTAGATAATTCCACATAGATAAACCTGTTAAAGATTATTCAGGGTATATATTGTCATGATCTTGACAATATATGTCACGGTCAAAGTTATCGGAGCTAGTTCCGTTATTATTAATATTTATTATTTTTTATTCAATTTTGGCACATAAAATTAGAAATAATTTATTAAATTTTTACAATTTCTATGTGTACAAGTGATTTAAAATATATTTTAAAAAATAATACAATTCCTTTTACGTTTTAATTTTTTACACGATCATTCGAAGAAATTTATGTACCAGGTGTATAAGCTTAAACAGCTCCGCTATTTGCTCATAGGTGGCATTAGTGAGCATACAAAGCTACCCTGGGCACACAACACACTTTTTTTTGAGTTTGACATCTGTCAACATTAATCAGTGCACATCATCAGCAATTTCATACAACAACATACATTTTTTCTTTCGTAATCATGTCTAGTTTTTTTGCTAAAAAAAAAGCATATGCGGGAAGCTTTGGTTTTCTGTTTCAATTTGAAGAAATCGGCTGCCGAATGGTATCGAATGCTTGTGGAGGCTTATGGCGACAATGCTTTATCGGAAGCAACGTGCAGTGGTTCAATGATGACAATTTTGACCTGAATGACAAGAAGCGTGAAAATCGGCCCAGGAAGGTTGAGGACTGTCAATTGCAGACTCTTTTGAACGAGGACGATACCCAATCGCAAAAAATGCTTGCCGAACAATTGAGTGTTTCTCAAGGAGCCATTTCCATGCGGTTACATGCTATGGGGAAGGTTCAAAAGATCGGAAAATGGATGCCGCATGAACTGAACGATAGGCAGATGGAGCGACGCCAAATTCTGCTTGCCAGACAAAAAAGAAAGTCGTTCCTGCACTGGATTGTGACAGGTGATGAAAAGTGGATCTATTTTCAGAATCCTAAACGCAAGAAATCTTGGGTTGATCTTGTCCAATCATCAACATCTTCCTCAAGACCAAATCGCTTCGGACGGAAGACGATGCTGTGCGTTTCGTGGGATCAGGAAGGTGTCATTTACTACGAACTGTTAAAACCTGGTGAAACTGTTAATGCTCACTGCTACCACCAACAACTGATCAAATTGTACTGTGCTCTGTGTGAAAAAAGGCCGCATTATCGGAAAAGACATGACAAGCTGATTTTCCTCCATGACAACGCATCATCGCACACGTCAACAATGGTCTCCAAAACTATTTGGAGACACTCAACTGGGAAATGCTACCCCATCCCGCTTACTCACCACACCTGGCACCTTCTGACTATCATCTGTTTTCGTCGATGGGCCACGCGCTCGCTGAGCGGCACTTCGATTGTTACGAAGACGTCCGAAAATGGCTTGATGAGTGGTTTGCCTCAAAAGATGAGGAATTTTTTTGGCCTGGTATACACAAATTGCCCGAAAGATGGGAAAAATGTATAGTTTGCGAGGACAAGTATTGAATAAATTTGTTTTTGCTTCCTAGGAAAAAAAAATGTGTTTTTCTGACTAAAAAACAGCGAATTTAAGCTTATACACTTGGTAGATGTCTGAACTTCCATGAGCGGTAGTGTAAAAAAATGCAGAAAAATATCATTTTAGTGTTAAGAGAGAACCTAATTTTTATTCTTCTTTTTTTGAGTAACGATTGTATCATTATAAAAAATATTTTCTTGATAATATAATTTTAAAATATTCTTGATATTTACTTGAAATAATATTTATATAACATTTTTCTGTATGTACATGAGCACGCTTCAGAATGAATTAAATTAAAGATTTTTCAACAGTTTTTGATCCAACAGTCTTTTCCCAAATCATTTTCGCAATCGATATTATTTCTAAAACGCCGAATATTCACCATCGACAGCTTGGTTCGCGGGGAGTGAGACAAACGCCCCGTTCACTGCCGCAAGTCTGTAAGTTCGAACGGCGCGGTACACTGTGAGCTCGGTGGGCCATACCTTCGACAATAGTAGGTCGAGCGGACGTGCGTATTCGGCTATCTTTAAACGTTAATTATTGCGAGCATTGCAAAATGGTAGAGAACTTTTCAAACTCAGT
>NW_017259544.1:1081122-1086957 GCF_001594045.1 Atta colombica | reverse complement strand
TATATATATGTAATTTCCAGACACCCTGTATATGTATATATATATATATACATATACAGGGTGTTCCATTTAAAAAATTCAAGATGACTTTGATTTGACCTCAACGATGCCAGCCAGGATCAAACTGATGAGAATATTGAATAAATCTTTTTAAATCCTATAACTTTTATTTGAAACATTTTTCTGTAAAACTTATATTTTTTTAAATTTTTCGGGGTTTCTATATTTTCTCCTCATCCTGTATATAAGTATATACGTACATACATACATACATACAGACGCACATTGTAATACTCACAAAATTCTAATATTTCGTGTAAATATTTCTGCGTGAATATCTGAGCATGAGAAACTTGTATATCTTTTTTGTTACGTGTAACAAAAATAGATGGAGTAGTTGCACATACTAGACGTGCAATATTCATATTGACAATACATGCTACGTTCTGATCTAAAATGACATAAGAAAAAACGCTATGTATTGATGTACATACATGTCAGTACTAAATATCAATAGTTACATCTATTATAGATTTTGGCAATATGTATCGGTAAATTTATCTTTTTTGCTAAAAGAGGTGAAGTAATTACACATATATGTGCAATATATGTATATGACACATTTTGATACATTATGTAACCTGGCATTGGACCTGGCATTGAACCATAACGAAAAGTGCTACTACGATTGCGTATATTGTTAGTAAAATCTGTATTTTATGTTACATGTTTTTTTTATTACAGATTTTTAGTACTGACAGTGTGACTTAAAACGCAATCATATTTCAGATTGCGTTCTGTCTAAATGCTCACACACAACATTTGAGCAAACTGAGCAACTGGAAAGAGCGCATTTTAACAATAATCAATTACACTTAGAATCAATCCTTTTTTCACGTACATAAAAAAAATAGGAAAATTTGTCTTGTCTATTAAAAAAGGAATTACAGATGTTAATAAGTAAGCAATGGAATATATCGTGTGTGAGTCGAAACAACTGTGTACAAATAAAATCTATTCTTTTCTCTAGGTATCGTTTAATTCCAATTTTTGAACATTAACAAACTGACATCTAATATGTCTATGATGAAATCTTTTTGACGATTTATAACTTAAAAACTCCAATATTATACAAATAAGGTGGTAGAATATTGTTTGCGATACATTATTTAATAAAAATCTAACGTGCAAAGCACTTTACATTAACTCAATATGTAACTTAATCCACAATTTAAGCATTCTAACTGTTTTTAAACCAAATACAGATCAAATACCAATAAATTGAAAAAACGAAAATTGAGAAGGTGCATTTTCACAGCCTCTGCCTATATTATTAAATATAAATTAATTTCTTAATGTTCTCAAGAAGATACTAGAATGTCTTATTTCATCACCCGATTTCTCAGGAGATGGGCGATTGCCGGTTTGATAGATACAGTGATTTTACTTCGAATCCTAAATTTCATCTTGCTAAGTTTTGTTTTGTAATTAAAATCTTATTGGAAAATGATTATCCGTTAAAATTCATTTTTGATAGTAAATATTAATAAAAGATTGAAAAATTATTAATTTTAAGAGTAAGAAATGGGAGTGATTATATCGAAAGAGCGGGGCTTCATGATCTGTTCCTTACATTCCGATGTAAGTTTCCGAGAAATTCAATAGATTAAACAGCGAGGATATTAGAATAATATTTTATACTGTTAATAAGCGAATTTATCAAAATACATAAGGATCCCTTTTCGCATGAAAAGAAATCTAATGTGATATAAGATTTGTTGCAAAAATTGCGATGTGAACTATGTGGAACAAACAGGAAGACAGTTGAAGATGAGAATAGCACAGGAATCATATTCGGTGAAACACAATCACACATTTGGTCATAACTGATCACCGATTGGAAGAGGACCAGTTCGATTAGGAAAATGTTGCAATTTTGGATGAGGAATCTCAGTACAGAAAGAGATTGGTGTCAGAGATGCTACACATCAGGAACAGACATGTGGCCTCAACCTGCAGACAATCTTGGAGGAGCTTTTCAAGACCTACTTTTCAATTGTTGACGGATTATAAATATCGGAGCATTATTGTCAACTAATCAGTGTACATTCTTCGTTACATTAAAATTAAATTATTAAAGATTCAGTTTTGATATCCGTCTGAACTACAATTAATATCAGAGTTTTCTTTCCAAAGTTTTTTCTTTTTCTTTGCGATTAACGTTCTAAGTGTATTAAAAGTTCTAAGTGTATTATTCATTAATTTCAATATAATTGATACTGATTCAACATAACTGATTCGCTGAATGGTCAAAGACTAATTTTTGATTAAATCTATAGAATTTAAGTGTTTGCGATGAATTTTTAGTGAGCTATCTTCTATTGTTTTACAATAAATCATTTTTGCCTTCCAAAAAATTTATCTTTCAATAATTTTAATATATTTTAGATTATTTTTAGAGTTTGTTTTTATATTATAGTTTCGTTAATAGATGGAGATAGTTCACTGAATTAGTTTGTAAGAAAAAAATTTTTTTTTTATAATTACAACATTATATTGTCTCTAAGGCTGGCTCAGAAGTGAGCCGAAACATATAAGCAGATTAATTATTATATAAAGTTGTTTTATAATCATTTAGTTTGCACAAGAGTTACCGTGTTTGACTTCTATTGTCCTATTGTATCCAATCATTTTGTATCATTAAGGAATGTTTAGGAATTAATTTATTTATTAGAGCAGTTGTTATTTTAATTTTTTAAAATTTAATCGGGACATCCCCAAAAGTGGTTCATTTTGAAAAAAATAACTATAATTTTTCCAAATTCATTGAACAATTTTAACTCATGTCATTGGGACACGGTTGGAAAAACACCTTTGTGGACAAAATTCGGTCAACGCTCTAATTCTTAATCACTTTTAAAGGTTTTTTTTTTAATTTGCTCGAAATTGAATGAAAATTATTAGGCCATTCTGATGCATGAATTTTGATTACGATCCAAAGTAAAAATTATTGATCCAGTGAAGTAAGTAGAAAAAAATCAAAATTACACATTACAATGAATATCAGATTGACAATTTTTTATTTGGACTGTAATCAAAATTTACGCAGAATAAGCTTATAACGCATTCAATTTCGAGCAAATTAAAAAAAAAAACTTTAAAAATGGTTAAGAATTAGAATATCGGTCAAATTTTTGTTCACTGTGCAGGATTTTGAAATTGAGTATTGCTTTTTAATTGGAACTTTTTTTAAAATAGTCTTTTGATAGTTGACAATAGTAACACTAATATCAATACCTCTATAAACTTCATGAAAATAAAGTTTTCAAAGGCGGTTGTTACAAGGATATGACAGTTGACAACTGTCTGAATAATAAATATGTAAATAATAATAAATTTATTTATTGCATTTATTTATTGCGAATTACAAGATTAACTAAATTTTACAAAATGTTTTCGAACTTCAATCTCATATAATCTCAAAAAGCTCTGCAAATTATAATAAATTATGCAAATTAATTTTCTTGTTGAAACGGTTTAAGTAAAATGCTTTCATTTACATTTGAATACCCGTATAAAAATATAAAACTACTAGTATAGTAATGCTACTGCAGTACTATTATTATTGATATTCAAGTATTATTATTGATATTAGTGTTATTACTGATATCAATAGTATTTATTCAATAGTATATAAAAGAAATTTTTTTTATTATAATATCTTTTAAAATATGATGCCAATCAATAATACTTATTGTCACTAAAATTTCAATGAAATTTTAATGAAATTTTCTCCATCATCATTACACTACTAGTGACACTACTTGTCGAATTTGCATTAGTGACACTAGTAGTACATTTTTATTACGAATTTGTTTTTTTGGTATTCGTTAATAACTTGGATAATGAATTGTTATTTATTTTCATCGTAAGTTAATCTGTTATTGTATTCAGTAATTAATTTGATATCTCTTTTCGCGACGTCAACTCTCAGTTTGTTTATTAATTGCAAATCGAACTTGTAGTTTTTATCAGAATTTCACTCAGGTACATTGATGTCAAGAAAGACACTATCAATGTGATATCTAGAATTTTGATAAAAATTTGTTTAGCTTGCAATTAATAAACAAATTGAGAACTGTCAATGACGCCGCGGAAAGAGATATCAAACTTTACTGAATACAATGACAGATTAAATTACGAAATAAATAACAACTCATACAGAATCAGGCATTATAGTAATAATTTTAACTTCGATTAACGATTATTTAAATAATTATTAATCAAATTTAATAATTTTCCAATTAATTGAATTAATCACTAATTAAAAAGAAAAAATATTTAATTATTCGATTAATCAAGTAATCAAAAACATAATTTTTTAATTATTTCATTAATCAGTAATCAGAATATAAATTTTTTGTTTGCTTGATTAATCAATAATCAGAATGTAAATAATTTTAATTATTTGAATAATCGGTAATCAGAAAAATTTTTCAATAATTTCATTACTCAATAATCAGTGTCAGATATTTCTTGATTATTTAGTTGATTATTTTCTTAATAAATAACATTAGGTTACAAAAAAATTCTTTAATTACTTTGAATCAGACAAGGTACTTCTATACATTTTTGGATACGTAAACGATGCTGAATTAAATTTCATCATAGTACGTCAGGTTTCCGAAATAATTGAGAATTAATATGCAAAAAATTTTTTAAAAAGGGTTAACACTATCTTAAAATTCTAATAAAAATTTATAATTGTTCATCATCTATAAAATGGATTCTGTAATTTCAATATTTTACTATTCAATTATGTGTTATGAAGAGATTTATTATAAATACAGAACTTTTCTAAGGCAGCAAATTTTCCGCCTATGACAATGTAAATAATTTATTAATAACAACTTATAATAATAACTTATTGCGAAAAAGTTTATTACAGTTTTTTAAGATTAAATTTGGGAAATTTAGGGGGATTATTAATATTTTAGATTGACTGCGTTGAAAGTCCGACAACCATATCGGCACGTAATTATCATTTCTGAAATTAATTCATTTATATATATATATATATATATACATATTAGGTGTACAACTTTGCTTCCGCCGTTTTTTGTCCGAAATTCGAGGCTTTATTGTAAAAAACTGGTTATATATTTATGATTCAAAGTATTGTCCATCGCTGGCCACTACTTTCTCCCATCTTTCGGGTAGCGTTCGAATCCCGCGTCGAAAAAACTGATCATCTCTTGAGGCTATCTCCACGAATCGATCCAATTTTTTACTTATTCATAAGACCGGAAGTGCTGGTCAGCCAAGCCGTGTGCCATTGATCGAAACAAGTGATAGTCAAAGGGAGCAACATCTGGAGAATACGGCGGGTGGGGTAGGACTTCCCATTTCAACGTTTCCAAGTATGTCTTGACCACTTTCGCAACATGGGGTCGAGCATTGTCATCATGCTGCAAAATCACTTTATCGTGTCTCTCGTTGTATTGCGGCCGTTTGTGTTTCAATGCTCGGCTCAATTGCGTTCGATATCGATCGCCTGTGATTGTTTTAACAGTTCATAATACACTACGCCAAGCTGGTCCCACCAAATACAGAGCATGACCTTGGACGTCAAAATCACCGTTCTTGAAGCGTTGAAACCCCTCACGACATGTTCTTTCACTAATAGCGGCCTCATCATAAGTATTTGAGAGCATTCGATGAGCCTCAGCCGCAGATTTCTTCATATTGAAGCAAAAAATTAAAACCTCCCGCAAATGACGAGAATTTGGCTCGTAAACTGACATTTTCAATCGAGAATAACTTTATGATGCAGAC
>NW_017259544.1:1078432-1081061 GCF_001594045.1 Atta colombica | reverse complement strand
TATATATATATATATATAATAGTTCATCTTAACATTCAGACCGTAGCACTTTGCATTTAAAGTAAAAATTAATGTTTACAATTATGCTTTCGATCGTTTCGGGTTAACCCTTATATCGACTGTGACACATGTTATTTGTGTGTGTAACCGAAGTGTGAACAACTGTTATATTTTATTCTTTCCATTTGACGAAAAAATTATTTGGATCACTCTTGTTATTTCATGTAATTGTCAAAATTAATATTATATTCTAATGATTGACTACTGTATATGTACGCACAAGTTACATCAATTCGATGAGTCAATCTGATTTCTCCTTGTCGGTTCTTTTAAAAATAATTTCACATATATCTGTGACATTTTCATTCTTATTACAACTTCATTTTATAAGAATTCTTGTTTCCTTCTGGCTTGTAAACTGGGATGAAGCTAAGAAACCTCTTTGTGATGTTGGATGATTGGCATGATTGATGCACTACTTGTACTGAATTAGAATTACATTGATACTGTGGAGAATGACTTGAAGTAAGTTGAAACGCATAAGGATTTTATACAAACTTTTTATATTTTCATACTTTTATATTAAAAATAGACATAAACATTTCCATTATTATACTTGCACACCGAGTACCGCGCTGACCCTACTTCTCCTTACATTCTAATCTTTATATTGGTTAATTCATTAAAAATTTTAGATTGCAACCACTCTGTCAAGCTTTGACTCGCGGTCGTCAGCGACGAGGTCGATGCTCATGCACTTTCAGTCAGCTTCACAACGCAGGAGTACGATTTCTCGCTATATCAAATCCCGCTCTCTTCTCAACATTTCTCTATCTCGAAATATCTCTTCTTCGTCTCGCTTATGTTTCTTTGTCTTAAGGAACGTATAGGCCTTGTTGTCATGCTTTGTAAGGTATTTCGGCTCCTTCCGTTTCCGACTCATCCGTCGTTGGATCGTCTGCTTGATGCTTCCTCTTCTTGAATACTTCCATGTAAATTGATCATATTAAAATATGGGCATACGATCCCAGTTCTGAGATTGTAGGATGTTTAAGAACTTAAGAATTAAACCACAATAACTTAAGGAAGGATAGAGACAGTAAAATTCTCAGTAAGATGACCGTTATTTCGAATTTATTTTACGTGTTCAGGTTCGTGTCTCGTGATGATCTGCCGTTCTTTTCGCCGTGCTCCGCTGAGTCCTATCTCGCTCGACGATCATTGGATCACGGTGCGCGTAATAATACATATTCATCAACAGTTCAAGACACCGCGTTCTAGATCGCCTACATACTTGATAAAATTAGGAATTTATTAATTGATTTATTAATGATCACTGACAATCACAAACGATTGATTATTCGGCGACTGAAAATCATACACAAAGGAAGAAACACGTCTGTAAGTCCGTATTCAACATAATATGTGTTTATGTGCGACAAGCAGCTGACTGACTTTCTTAGTTATGAGTACAGTAAGTGCACGCAGCGCCTTAGCTTCTCTCTGGCCTAGTGATGCAGGAACTGTATTCATTGCACCTCAAGGACCTGTTCGAAATATCCAATTTTATATGTTATTATATATAAGTGATCTTCGTTTAACAAATTCATGATATATTGTTTATAACCTCAATTAACTCGATTATAGACAGTTCTTTTATATAAAAATATATTGTGTTTATATATTTACATGAAATATATAAAAATTTAAATTTATATAATTTATAATAATTTATTGTAAAAATGGAAAAATTGTTTAGAATATCGCAAAATTGAAAATGAGAAAATGATTTAAAAAATTGGAATTATGTTAACTGAATTGCCAGAAAATTGTTTGAAAAATTCAAGATTTGTAAGATAAAATTGATATCTATCAAATTCGATATAATAGATTAAAATATAATTAGTAAAATACATTTCTTCATACTATTTTTTGAAGAAGGCTAACATTTAAAAAATGTTGTCTATTATCATGTAATTTCGTTCAGGTAGAGGCATGCTTTACTAAGGCAACCCGATTTACTGATGTGTAAGTTGCAGAAGCACCCTGTACACTCATTGACCTCGACTTAGGATTTCTTTTTAAACTATAACGATTGTTGTATGCTAATTACAACTTATAACTCGTTTTTCGCTTTCGTGATATGTCGAGAAGATACTATTAAGGACAATTTGAACAAATTATTCCGGATTTTTAATATAATATTCGTACAAAATTAATTTGTTACTTGGTTAGTCGAATAGCAAAGTGCAGTTTAAAATCGAATATTATTACATCATAAATGTGTGTACACACATATATATTTAAAATCATAAAAAATAAATTATTTATCTAATAAGCTAATTATTTAAATATCACCAACATTTCTACAGAAATCTTGGTCTTGGTCTTTAATTGTATCTTGTAGGCCAGTACTGTTGTGCATACTTTATTATATCTTCTTGTGTATAAATATGTAATATACAGTGTGCTTCCGCAATCTACACAACAGTAAGTCGGGTTGCCTATCTGCCTATGGGCAGGAATACGTGTTACTGGTCATGCAGAATATGATTAGATCGCAAGTCCGGCGGAGAATGAAACAAGAGAAATTAAATTTTATTCTGATATAATGTAAAATTTAATAATT
>NW_017259544.1:1042121-1078332 GCF_001594045.1 Atta colombica | reverse complement strand
TGTTTCATAATTATAAATATATATTTTTCATAACTATAATTATATATATTTAAATTAATAACTTCTTAATGAAGGACGAGTGTCGGATGCCCTGCTGGAGGTCACTCAGGATGACTCATGATCTTGACATTATATATACATAAAACAATTTAAGTAAATAGTATCTCCTTCTTATGTATTATTAAAAAACAAATTTCATAAAGTTATAGAAATGCTTAAGGTGGCCACAGACAGTTCATTCATCCTATAATAAAATAAAACATTTGAAACATCCTATATGAAACTTTATATTATGTATTATTATTCCTTACATAATGTATCCCTTATAGAAATTTAATATAAGTACTGATCAATTAATCACTTATTTTGAGTATGAAAAGTATTGTTAACAATACTTTTAATACTGAAAATAAGTGATTAATTGTGGCTCATATTAGTATTAAATTTTTACAAGGGATTAACTGAATTGGATATATATATATATATGTATTTATTTTCTTTTGTAAAATTACTTTTTAATGTAACAGAAAACTTTTTAAAAAAAAAATAAAAAAGATGCTAATAATATGTGTAATAATATGTGTCTCAAATAAAACGTAAGTATCCAACCTAATTAATAGTAGTTAATCTGGCATTTTTTAAAAAGTCTTATTAGAGTAATATATACGTAAACATTCTTGTTCCACGGGTCCTTTCTATATAAAGATTATGCGTTTCGCGGGTCCGGTTTTTTCCGTGTCCAGATCCATTCTTGGAATGCCAACGTTTCGTAAACCTTGCAGTTCAATTTATCAGGGCGAGAAGTAGCTTGGTACTGAGCTGTTCATCCGAGTTATTCCCCTTTTATATATTTACGCTACTTGTTGGAAGCAAAAAAAAGAATTGTGGGTGGGGGGAGGGGTGGGGGAAATCGGTCAGTCCTCATTAACCGAGAGAATAGTTTTCTGACGTGATGTCAGGTAAAAACACATCACGTAATCAACACTATCAGAACATAACATCAAAACAGGACATCAAATACTATTTGACAAAATAACCACAATAGCCAGAACATTACATTATACTTTCCAAGAAAATATAGAGAAGCCATAGAGATACAAAAACATTGTAATTTAAATAGAGATAATGGCTACAACATAAATAAAATATGAAAAACTATTCTCCTGATTAATGCGGACTGACCGATTTCCCCCACCCCTCCTCCCACTCCCTACCCACAATTCTCTTTTTTCCCTCCACCACTCTACAAGTAGCGTAAATATATAAAAGGGAAATGACCCGGATGAACAGCTCAGTATCAAGCTACTTCTCGCCCTGATAAAGTGAACTGCAAGGTTTACAAAACGTTGGCATTCCAAGAATGGTTCTAGACCCGGAAGAAACCCGCGAAACGCATAATATTTATATATGTAAATAATTTAAATGACTCACCATCATGGAATGAAGCATTGCACTGAAGCTTTGTTGAATATATTAAAACTTAAAAAGTAAAAATGTTAATATCACATATTTTTAGAACACACATCCGTGTACGACGACGTGTCACTCAAATATAAACTACTCGAAACTTCTCGAAGTAAGAGGTCACACAGTAAACATTAAATTTGTAATTATGAAGAACAAAACAAATATATTGTTAAATCAAACCGATAAGAACCAATAAATTATTGTATAATAATTAAAAATTGTCAAAATTATTAAAATTGTAAAATAGAGAATTACATAATAAAAAGGAAAAAAAAAATTCTTTAAAATTGTTACATTTTCGTCAACTAATAAAACTTTGGTCAAATTAAATTAATATACTATAAATATAGAAAGGTTACTGCATAAGTCAAGAGACATTTTCAAGCATCGCATAGGTACGATGCAGTCCTTCTGTATCTGAATGTAAATTAAGGTCATTCTTTTGCATGTGTATAAATGTCATTTCTGAAATCTATCTTTTGTTTAAAAATTTCTCCTTGTCTAAAATTTGGACGTTCTCCCAATCGAAATCATGTGAAAATTCAATATGTTTAGTAATCACAGAGTGTTAGTGTTCCATTTATATGTTTACGATGTTCAGATATTCTGCTGGAAAGTTTTCTACATATTTGTTCATATAAGATGCATCGCAATTTTTTTACAACAATATCTTTACAACAAATATTATAAACCACATTTTTATTATCAAATTTTGGGAGAGTGTCCTTTTTGTACTTTTATGAATCTATTTAATTTGTTATCGCTGAAAAACGCTTATTTTATGTCTCAATCTATATCGATAAATCTATATCAAATCAATGAAAATTTCTCAGACCATAGAACCAATATATGGTAACAAAATTCAAGATACACGATCAGTAACTGTATCGTCATTGGGACATTATTATTAAAAAATTTTTTAGACGATTATTGACCAAAAACTATCGGTTTGATTTAACAGCAATATATGTTTTGTTCTTCATAATTGCCTTAATGTTTATTGTGTGACTTCTTACTTCGAGAATAGTTCCTATCTGAGTAACATGTCGTCGTACACGGACGTGTGTTCTAAAAATATGTGATCTTTACATTTTATTTTAACTTTCTACTTTTTAAGTTTTAATGTTCAACAAAACTTCAATGCAATGCTTCATTCCGTGATGGTAAGTCATTTAAATGTTTACGTATATATCACTCTAATAAGATTTGTTTTTTAAAAAATGCCAGATTAACAATGCTGCATCTTTGTCAATTTGTGAGTGACTTAAACTTTATGGATATGTGAGCTATTTATACTTGTATCATTCTTGCTGAGGACTCAAAAGGAGTTGAAACATTCAAAATAAAGAAGACATCCATCCAATATCTGATTATTGATTGTTCATTAAATATAATAATTGCGCTGATTCTCACTAACCTATTATATTTATCTTTTTATTACATTCTTTTAAAAGATTTGCTATCAAGAACTAGCGCAAAGTTAAATCCCATTTCTTTATACTATGCCAAATTAAATAAGTAATGAATATTAATATAATGATATGTATCATTTGTATAAAAGAATTGATATCAACTATGGTGCCAGTTAAATTCTACTATTAAAATCAAAAATAAAACTCAAGTGATACTATCTTTATTATTATTTATTTAATCCAAATGTACTATCTTTAATTTTTATGCAATGGAACCTAAGTATACGTGTATCTTATTGAAGGATCTTCCTATTCCAATCCAAATTTTAAATTCCTCTTAAATGAATTATTATATATCACAATTCATTCAAAGATATTTTCTCTTCCAATTAAAGTACTGGTTATTTAATTCTCCTTCAAAATATTATACAAAACATTATCAAAAATTGTATTACTTTGCTCAATTTAAGTGTTATCAAAAAATTAAAGAATTAACCGTATAAAACGAAAAAATTTAATTTAAATAGAAAAGTTTTTCTTATAAAAATACTTGACTGCTAGAACGAGTAATTTAAAGTAATTTAAAGTAATAATAATAAGTAATAATAAAGTAATAATAAAAGTAATAATAAAGTAATAATAAAAGTAATAATAAAGTAATAATAAAAGTAATAATAAAAGTAATAAATTAAATAATAAATTTAATCTGAACTTTACGCTGAATAAGAATAAAGTTTACACAAATAAAAAAATAGAAGAATAAAAGACGGGCAATTAAGAGCCTTAATACGTGGTAATTGGCGAATATCACATACACATATATTTCGATTCTACTGATCTATTATATAAAATAAAAAACTGAATGTTTCGGCTGTATTATATTAAGCTATCTGCAGTCCCCAATCATAATAATAATTGTTCTCAATCTAATCTTCGTACCATAGAGAAATCAAGTACAGCAAGTCTCAATTCAAAATAAAATTTATTATTTATTTCTCTTTCATAACTTATGTCTTACAAATCTACATTTATTTATCTTAGATTTAAATTTAATAGCATTCACAACGTTCATCATAATATACATGACTCTATAACTTAATCGCATATATATACACACACATGTTGGATACTTTAACTCTCATTGGGGAATGAGAATTCTTTTATTTTTCTTATTTTTCTAAATATTCATATTTTTTAATATGACCTCCCTGCAAAAGGGCGCACGGCTTTCGCTTTCGACTCTCATCTTCCCTTTCCCGCCCTGCAAAGGGAGCCGGACTTCCATAATTGTACTGTCTGACAACATAAATCAAAATCGCAGTTATCGGTACGATGTCCCTTACAGTGCACGACTAAACATATTTTAAAGCAGGGAATTCTCGTATTATATAGTTGAACTTTTTTTGTTAATAACTTTTTAACGAAAGACTGCTGCCTAAAACCTATCGAAGGTCACTCAGAGCCATGACCTTGACAACATATGTCAAGGTCAAGATCATCGGTGCGCAGTATGTATATTACTTACTATTAATTGAGTTGGATACTTATAATAATATTATATATAGAGTATTATATACAAAGAACCGGTTTTAACTCGATTAAGCCGAATCGGTTAACTGTCAATCATAAATGGTCCAACCATAATTCTACTAAACAGCAAACACAAACACAATTAGTCAGTTCCACGGCTAATTAAATAATTAACGTTGGTGAAATCAGTCCAAATAATTCTTCATGAATAGCATGTATGCTTAGCGCTTTTTTATCTTTTTTTAAAAAGGTAAATTTGTATAAATAACAAGAAATAGTATCATTTGTATTTTACTTTTTAATTTGATAGAATTTAACTTTTTAGTTAAGATTGGTTTTTAGTTAAGATTAGTTAAGATTGTAGCATCTCGGTTTTAATTTTTCATTGGATATGTTTACTTTTTTCGAAGAGTAATAATTTTTGACAGAGAATTAAAGTTGCCATTTAGATTGAAATAAGAAAACCTTCAATATGAATATCCTTGAAGAAAAATTAAAACTATTATTAATTAGATTGGATACTTAAGTTTTATTCGAGAAACACGTATTGTTAGCGCCTTTTTTATCTTTTTTTAAAAAGATTTTCTGTTACACTAATTTAATATACATTCCATTTTGTTCCACTATCTTTCACCATCTTTGAGATAACTTCTTGATTCCAGAAAATCTTGAAAATTTAATAAAAAGGATAAACTTTAATAAAAGAATTGAAAAATACTACGAATTTTTTGTTCCGACCCAATAATCTTATCAATTGATGTGATATAGGGAGTATTTATTTGTAGTATTTCACTTATATTATTATTTTCATTTTAAAGTAAATTTAATATTATTAATAAATATATAAACAAATATTATTATCTAAACACTAAGATTATCCTATTTTGATCGAAATCGATTGGATTCTTAGTTTGAATTGCGTTATACATGTATGCGGTCATGTATATGTAGCTATATAAATTTATAATTATAAAAACTTTAAAATATATAGGACTAAAAATTTTTACATCGATTTTTATAATACATTTTTCCAAAATCTTCTTTAAAATATTGTAGAGTACATCGAAATCTCAATGATTGGATACAATAATCTTCATTATTATTTAAATATAAATATTTGTTTTGAATTGTATTCCACTATTTTTGTAGATTTTTCTTTCATAATTTCCGATAAATTGTCTAATCTTTTTTTAGTAAATTTATTGAAGTGAAATATAACTTTTCAGTTTAAAAAGAATTGGAAATTTTTTTTTATGTCGTTCAAAGAGGATGGCTATTCAAAATTCTCTAAAAATTTGCGTTGTTGTATATAACAAGTTTCCATCATATAAACAATTTTTCATTATGAATTTCTTCAATCAAAATATCTGTAGCATTTTTTGAAGAAGAAAGTAAATCTTGATAATTCGAACAACCTGACACTATATGAAATTTACGTTTTTTAGTTTGATTTGGTTCCAATTTTTCTGCAGATTGTTTGTTTTCTATTCATTTCATACAACAATAGCATTCTCGTAGTTTATGGAACATTGTACAAGATCCATTATCCAAAATATGTCCATCTTCATTTTTATCCATGAAAGTTTCAGGATATTTCTGTACCATTTTGGAAGTAAGTTTTTTTAGTAATTGATATGTTTTTTTTATTTGTCTAATATCATTCATTATTATATGACAAGACAGATCTCAATAATAATACTTTTATTTCTAATGCCTTCTTCACATATTTTTAACATATCAATTGGAACTATATACCAGGCTATTTTATAATCAATCCAATTGAAGTTTTGTTCATGAATATTAATTGGATAATGATAGATTTCGCTTGTCCTTCATTTGAATTATCTGCTATATTTTCCTTTCTTTTACTTTGTAATTGTGTTTATGTTCGATTTAACGAATAGTATGTCGAATATATTAAATATGCTAGAGTTTTCAATAGATCTGGAAGTAACAGATGAGTCTAATATTTTATCCAAAACTTAATCTTTCTCTAGAAGAATGAGTATCTCGGTCTTAATTAATAACAACACTTCATCTTCACTTATTTTCCATCAGATTCTAAAACTACTTTCATTTATTTCTAATTTTTTAGTGGCTGAAAAAAATCATTATATTAAAAATCAAATATGAAACATTTATTAATAAAATAACGAATCTTGCAGAATTAAATTCTCGTACATATATTTTGATCTTGTGCAATTATTACAAAGGTTTTTTTTTCGCCCCCTTTCGTCCATATTTTAAAAAGATACATACGAATTATAGTTTTTCAGAATAACTAAAAAATGAAAAAAAAATCAAATAACTGTGATCTCATATAATTTAAATAAAATGTAACACATTTTAAATTGAAAACTTTAATTAATATGAAATGAAAACATAAGATATTTAAAGATTATGCGTTTCGCAGGTTTTCTCCGTAATTCAAATCCATTTTTGGAATGCCAACGTTTCGTGAACTTTGCAGTCCATTTCATCAGGACAAGGAGCAACCTGATATTAAGCTGTTCCTCCGAGTCGTTCCTTTTATACTACGTCCTTTTATATATTTACGACATACTTTTATATATTGGAGCGGTGAAGGGAAAGTAGAGAATTGTGAGTGGGGGTAGGGAGAAGAAATAGGGGAAATCGGTCAGTCTTCAATAACCGAGAGAATAATTTTCCATATTTTATTTATATTGTAATCATTATCTCTAGATTTATCTTTAGATTGTTAGGGTTTTTGTATCTTTATGGCTTATCTATACTTTCTTGGAAAGTATGATATAATGTTGTGGTCATCAAACAATATTTGTCAAACAATTTGAGGTCCTGTTTCGATGTTGTGTTCTGATAATGCTGATGACGTATTTTAACCTGACATCACGTTAGTGTTCTTTTATCCGTAGGTTGACGATATTATCCGTAGTTTTTCTAATGTATTACCCGCAGGAACAAAGTATTTTGTATACTCCTGCGGCGCTGAGTGGAGGTCTTTGATCTTTAGGATTTCTTAAGATTTGTCCTATCTTTTGGGTGATTTAAAAATAGTTCGGATATTGTGTTTGTTTAATATCTTGCCAATCCGATCTGTTCCTTTGACATAGGAGAATGGATAGGATCCTCTCGTCTGATTGTGTGTCAGAGATCATTGTCTTGTTTACATGTTTATTGATTGTTTTGATTATGTTTTTTTTATTGTGTCCGTTTTTCTGTAAGGTTATTTTTAAATGATTAAGTTCTGTAGATATTCTTTGTCAGAGATGGTGAAAGCTCTATACAAGTGAAGTACAAGTGAATTGATTGCAGACTGTTTTTGTGCTGAGTGTTGGTGTGACTCGGCAGGTATCTATCTGTATATGTTGATTTTCTGTACTTGATGTCTAAGATATCGTCAGCTTTCTTAGAGACAAGAACATCTAGGAAAGGGAGTTTTGCGTTTTTCTTTATGTCTATAGTGAAGTGGATATTTGGATGTTGATTGTTGAGGAAAATAAGGAATTTACAGAGTTCGATACTCTGCCATGTCTCTATATCACGAATGTGTCATCTACATAACGGAATCAAACTTCTGGTTTTTTGAGTGTTTTGAGGACTTCTAGTTTTTTGAGTTCTAAGGGCAGAGTTTCTAAGGGCCTCTTTCTCAAAATGCTTCATGAAGATATTGGCAAGAGAGCTC
This sequence comes from Atta colombica, assembly GCF_001594045.1. Lineage (NCBI taxonomy): Eukaryota > Metazoa > Arthropoda > Insecta > Hymenoptera > Formicidae > Atta > Atta colombica. The sequence goes on along the minus strand of NW_017259544.1, from coordinate 1,070,259 downwards.
ATAGAGGAACTTGCTGCTCCTGAAGTTTGTTCATAAAATTGATTGTTATAGAAGAACATAAGATATTACAGTTTTAATGTCCATCATTACCGTAAAGCTTGAAAGACTCAGCATATCAATCAGCTTTAGATGTATTAAAAATAACTAAATTTTTCACAATTTTATTAATTGCTTTAAAAATCGCACTTCTTATAATTTTTCTGACAAGTGAGATTTAATTTTTTAGAAAATTATTCAAGATATGGACCTCTATGTATATCTCATAGTTTTAAAACTCATAGCTTTTATAACCTATTTTTAAAATTATTTTTAAAAATACTTAATATATAATAACATAATAAAAAAAAAATTATGTCAATAATTAAGTATCTCTTTTGGCATAAAGAAAAAATATAATAAGCCTTCTACAATAAGTCATAAATCAGAAGTCAGAAATCAGAAGCTAGAAATGGACCAATCGTCAATTTCTAATTTCTGACTTCTGATTTATGACTTATGAATTATTATAGAAGGCCTTTTACACTCATATACAAAATTTCAATTTTTTTCTGAAAAAACCTGATTTTACAATAAACGTGACATATGTCGAATTTCATAAAAATCTCAATATATTCAAAAATTATGTTGAAAAAACTGATTATTTTAGTATCACTGCATCATTGAGAGAGTGTAGCTTTGTTTTATTATTAAAAATATTTTAGGACATACGTTATATACGATTTTTGTTTATTTTAACATTAACTATCTCATTCAAATTTTTGCATTTATTTTTAGACAAATTTTTGATACTCTGTATATCTTTATATATCTCAAACATCTCTTCAATTATATTAAAAGTTGCTTTCCATTTACACCAATTCTCAGATAATTCTCACTTGTGAATTATCTGTCATAACTCAATTGACTGTACCTTCCTCCTTTCTTTTGTATTCTGACAAGTGAGATTCAACAAGTTTTTACGAACTGGACAAAATCGAGAGATGTCTCGATTGAATCTCATAGACTCACTTTAAAAATGAAGTTATGGATCTGTGTTATCATTTGATAACTAAAATAAGCAAATAGTAGCGTCATTAATCTGAGTATTTCATACTCAGCTCACTTCAGACTCAATTTCACTTGTGTGTAAATAAAAAGCAACTTAAATTTTACTAAAAATAAAATTACATACAATTGCTTTTACAACTTTAAATAAAAATAAAAAATATAATAGATACATTTAATATTCTTCAAAGGTGCGGATTTGAAATAAAATAAAGGACTGCTATCAATATCTTGCATTAAGACAGTTTCGGGAGAGATAAGATCTTTATAATTAATAAATATTTTCGCATCATCCCCTATTGCTAACTTTTCAAATAAACCATTAGTTGAATTATAATAAATATTTATTTTAATATCAAAAAAGTACAAATTTTCAAATTCTATCGATAACATTCAATTTGACATAAATTGTAGTATCCGAGAGTGCCTATATCGTATGACACAAAACTATGTTTCTTATAGATTATTCCTTTAAAGCTGAAAAAGAAAAATAATATGATTTTCATGAATCTTATGAACTTTATTTATCTCTTGAAACACTGTTTTGTTCAAGAAGTATAGCATCTTCTGATATAATTTTATTATAATACAAAGAATTCGAAGAAAAGTTTATAAAAGTTTTCAAGAGAGAGAAAATAGGACATTTTTATAATTAGTCGTATGATGAACAACATTTTTAAAATATTGATGTTTGTGTTCAAATGCTAAGGTCTATAAATGTCCTAATGGACCGAATTCTCTTAATTAATTAGAATAATGGATTAAATAATAATGTTTAATTTTTTAGACGGAAATAATTTTTGATAAGCTTCTTCCAAGTATTCTTCTACTAAATAGTGCAACAATGTAATTTGATCAATCGCTATTTTAAAAGCTACTACAATGTTAACTATTTTTTGTAAAAGAAGAAGTAATTTCCACTCTTCAAAATTATATAAGTTATTTCATCTAATCAAGACAAATGGTAATATGTTAATAATTTCATATTTTGACTATGAGTGCCATTTAATTTTTCTGACTTTTTTATTGATGGTAAGTATATTTTCTCTTTATTTTGAAAATAAATATTGCTGAATTTATAATATCATTAATGTATTCGTAAATCAATACTTTTTTAGCAACTAATTCATTTATTATCAACATGACATCATATTGAACAATCCCTTCAAAAATATCATGTGAAATACAAATGGCAATCCAAGTTGACAAACATGAAAAAAATTTAAATTATTTAAAACAGAATTTGATTTAACTCCTCTACTTGCTTGATTGTCATTTACTATATTATTTATATCTTCTTTATAAATTTCTATTATTCTTTTTTTGACGTTATAAGTTGTGAATTTTCTTTTATATTATTACTATGACAAAATAACCCATATTAAAGTTCTCATTGAATCCACGAATAAAGTGATTTCCAAAATTATCTCCTACTAAAGCTACCAATGTCTCTTTAAGAATTATTTTTTCATTTTTTATAAATGATTTCTATATCTATCTGTTCGATATCTTTTAAGTCTTCTATAATAATATCGAAAAGCTTTGATATTTCAAATCTTTTCAGATCTTTTTCATACATTAAAGAAACTTAATTTGATTTATTTTAACACGTTACCAAGCAGAGATAATTGCAATTGTAAAATAAATCCCAACAATTTTATGTTTTATCCTGGACGCACCTCCTGTAAAAATATACACTGTATACACCGTAAAAGATTACAAATTTCGTATATATATAAGTTTTGATATAATATAAGTTGCAAAGCATTGGGATTTTGTTTAAAAAAATGTTCTTAAATGAATTTTCATTTGTTATACAATATTAGAAAATATATTATCTAAAGAGATTTCTTTGAAATTAAAATATTGATTGGAGAAATTGGAATCTTTTAATAAGATTAACTAGAGTTTCTTTTATTGGGATATAATAATATTTAGTATTGTCACTTAAAATAATACACTTGGGTGAAACATAGCTGAAATTATTTATATAATATTTATCTCTCGCAAACTTTAAAGTATTTAATTTGACAAAAGCTCTCGTAATCAAAAATTATTTAGTGAGATGTAGGCATTTGAGAGCAAACGCAGAGAGATTAGATTTAGCGTATATCTGTTCAATAAAACTGAGTAATAAGTTTATAATCTTTATTAATACAAACGTTTCAACTTTTTTGTAAGCCGTCTTCAGCGTATATTACTAGCTTTTTATTGAAATATTTCTTTTCTTGATAGATTGAGATGATTGCCAATTGATAACATCTTTAATCAGCTGTATAATCAGCTGTGTACTCTTAAGATCTAGAAGGTTATTTTAAATATTTCGAAATAATTATCTGTACAGCTGTTTTTTCATTTATATTCATCCAACATACCCAATATAACATTGTAAGCCGCAAATAATGATAATACAAATTTAATAAAGTTCATCTTAAAATATTACGTTAATTCTTTGTCAAAATGTAAATCAAAATTAATTTGCCATTACCAATGATAAATAAATATTGAGTGTAATAAATATCAACTTTAAGAAGAACATTGTAAGTCATAAATAATAAAATATTAAGAAAGGAAAGTTATTATATAAAAAGTAAAATACATTCGTCATAGACTGCTTCATTAATCATATGTGTGGCGGATTGTGTAACTGTTTATCTACGATGTTACACTATCCGCTATACGTATGTAAAGCAGTCTATGATGTGGGTTAATAAGATGCATTAATAAGTTAAACAAATTCATAAAAATAAGAAAGAAGAATTGTTTGACAATAATAACGTAATGCATAAGATTTTATGTAATGATTGCGATGCTTCTCATGTGGGACAGACTAAGAGAAGACTCAACACAAATAAATGAACATATTAATGATAAGAAAATAGATTCATCCAGACATTCTGTTGTAACAGAGCATTCGTTATATTATAACTATAATTTTAATTGGAAGAATATAAAAATTATTAGATTCAGAAGCAAATTATAATAAGAAACTTATTTCGAAAACATTACATATTAAAGAGCAAGTGAATGATATAAATTTAAAGAAGAATACAGAATCTCTCGATGTATGTTTGTCTGTTGAGTGACTTTGTTAACAACAAAAATGTTAGCGTGTAATATGTTTCTCTCTGGTCGTTCGACACTATCGCACATAAGCAGCAGCATTTATTGCGATTTATTATCTATATGGTGAAAACTATTCACATCATTTGTAGGAGAACTCGATTTTAAGATGCAAAGATATGAAGTTAAAGAAGGAAGAATTAAGAGGAGTAAGATCATATATTTTGACTATTATGAGAAAAAGTTCGTGGCGATTTTTTAGTAAAATTAAAGTGTTTTTCTTAGAGTATTGAAATTAATTTATTTAAACCAAATATGCTCCATTATTTTCTATAATATTTTGCCATTTTTGGGGCAGAGCCATTCCATCGCGGTAGAACTTCTGTAGTTTCTGATCGAAAAACTGCTTCAAGTGATTTTCACAGGCCTCTTTTGAAGCTAGCTTTACACCATTAAGAGAGTTCTGCAGAGACCTAAACAAATGATAATCTGAGGATGCTATGTCAGGACTATACGGTGGATTTAAAATCCTATCCATTAAAACTTCCCAGCCAAGCTCTCGCAATTTTTGCCGAGTCATCAAAGATATGTGTGGTCGAATGTTGTCGTGATGGAAAACGACATCTCTCCTATTGATTAATTCTGGCCGCTTCCTCTCAATTGCTTATTGTAATCTCTGCAGTTGTTCACAGTAGAGTTCGGAATTAATTGTTTGATTGGACGATAATAGCTTATAGTGAACGATTCCCTTCCAGTCCCACCACACCCACACACAACATCACCTTCTTCCTCGTCAATCCAGGTTTTACGATGGCTTGCGCCTTCTCTCCTTTCTTTATCCACGATTTTTTTCTAGTTGGATTCGTCGTAGGTGATCCATTTTTCATCACCAGTTATCATTCTCTTCAGAAATGGCTCAATTTCATTCTGTTTCAGTAGCGTATCACAAATGTTAATTCGGTCCATCATGTTCCTAACACTCAACTCGTGAGGAACCCAAACATCGAGTTTCTTTTTGTATCCTTTTTGTAAATAATTTAAAACTGTTTTGTGATCGATGCCTAGTTTCCTAGCAATCTCTACAATGCTCACATGCTTATCACGCTCGACTTTTACCATGATTTCATCGGACTTTTCAGTGATTGGTCGACCGGAGCAAGGTTCATCTTTCACATCGAAATTTCCAGCACGAAAGCGAGCGAATTCCATTTCCATGTTGCTGATTTTTATAGAGTATCTTCATAATAAATAGCGCAAATTTTTTCACAAGCCTGTGCAGCATTCTTGCCTTTATTGTAGTGATACTGCAAAATGTAGCGAATTTTTTCCTTATTTATTTCCATTTTCAAAATAAAATAACTTTTGATCCACTTCACCGATTTCAATCTTTTTCAGCTCAAAACAAAGGTTAAAATGTCACTTTTTAAACGCACGTCTAGTGTTGCCGATGCGATTAGTTGCCGACTGCTGAGTATTTAATGCCATCTAGCGAGAAAACGCCACGAACTTTTCTTACACCCAATATTATTGTAAGTGATTGTATTATTGACAACTATAATGTTACTTTTTAATGTTTTTATGTTATAATGTTTAACAAGTGACTGTGTATAGCGTGTATTATTAAATAACATTTTAAACTTTTAAATTTCATGTTATGTTATATGATTTATCTAACTTTAAAAACTATTATATTTATTTTTTACGAAAATCTGCGACATTATGGTTTTTAATTTTGTTAAACTTCACAATTTTTTAAAAATTAACGTAATGTACAACTCTGTGACACTTATTAATAATAGTTATAATTCTTATTAGCCGTTTATTCGTTCTGCACCAAGTGAAAGTTACATATGTCTTTCGAATGTACAACCATCTTACAACTGGAAATATTGTTATCACTGTACTTATTGACTGGACTGTCTTTTCTGATTATTTTGACTACTCTTTCTCGTTGTTAACCGAAGAATTGGTTTGGATCTACATTTTATGTATGTTTTATAATTTGACTCATAATATGGTTGAGTTAGTAACGCATATTGTGATTGTGAATGAGATGATCCGATTAATATATTTTTTATACTGTTACCAAAATTAATTTCTAAGTTTTTTAATATGTTCATATAAATTATTGTTAAAGATTTTTATTTCATTTTAAAATGAACACTGTTGAAGAGGATTTAGTACAGTCGAAACGTTCCGTGAAATGATAAAAAAAGAATAATAAAGGTTTAATGTTTACATTTTTTAAAGCTCGTTTATTGTAATGACCTGGTAGAAATCTCTTATTTTATTGTATTAATTATTAATATTTAAATTATTTAAAGTTAATTGTTTCGACACATTTATTTTATGAAAATCATTCACATTATTAATTAAATTTGTAAAGTTTGGTTAAATAAGTGATACTGTGTTTCTAACAATAAATGTAAAGAGCTTAATAACTTCATATCTAAAGAATTTAAATCTTTATTGTAAATTTCATTTTCGTTACTTTCCTGGTGACAAAGTATATGTTGTAAATATTCGTTGATTTCATTATTAAGTGTAGTATCATGTAATTTATAATCTTTTACATCTTTATGAAATCGAGTTAAGTGCTGAGTTAACATATTTCTTTTTTTTAAACAATATAGTTTATTTACAATTCTTAGGAAAAGGATAACTATTAGTTCAGAAATTATATGATTATTATAGTATTTTACTATATATTTTGTATTGTTAATTATATGTAGATAAACCACAAATTTTACATTTCACAGATACTGGTATGATATGAGGTATTTGACTATTACTCAATATCCTATTAGTATTATGGATTTGGAAAATATGTTGTCTGAATGCATGATATATTTGGAATATTAATCTACAGGTACCAGTCAAATATTGGAAGGAAGCTTGTTTTTTATTTCTATGAAAATACTGATGGATATTGTAAGTTTTAATATTTTGGAGGTTAATGCTGCAAGTTTATATTTGAACATATTGGCAAACACACTGTAATTCATAATATATTTTTATTATAATATTAATCTTTTAATCTCGAGATGCCTTCAATTATTACGAGAAAATAGATTATGAAGAAAATAGACTATGAAGATGCTATGAAGAACACAAATAATGCAAAACACCATCAAAATATTCTCGATGTGCCATACACATGATAATGCGCACGCAAGCATACTTTTTTACTAAGGCTGCGTTTCGTTTCATGCATGATGCGCATGCTGTATTATTTATCCTTGTTATTCATCGAATGTTAAACAGGTATCAGATATTGTCATACCACACTACTGTGACAATAAAATCCCGTGCCAGACTGTAAATTTATAGTATAAGAGTGAAATTTAAATACATGTATGTATAATACTATTACGGGTAAATTTAGCGATATTGGAAATAAATTTATATATGATCTGTAAATATATTATATTTAATTAATTTTTCATAATATTTTCTATTGAAGAAAGAGAAATAATACAAATTTTAAAAAAACTATAAAAAATCAATAAATTTACCAAAAAATAAATATATTTTCTTTGTAAATTCGCATCGATTTTTATTAATGTATGAATTGACTAAAATTCATAAAATCCATTGAGTGTAATTGTATCATCTATAAATAGTGCATCTGTTGTATCATCTATATTATTTTGCTTTTTACTTACATAACATTATCATTAAGAGCATAACCACAAGCTTCTAGCATACATAAAAAAGCTTCCATCTAATCGAAAAATTAAATGGCATGATTTTTGAATCTAATTATGTTTTAGCTTCTTTGGATGTTATGTCCCTCTTTACTAACGCACTCGCTGATTTGGCATTAACCCCATTTTCACCACATTTCCACAAAGACAAACATTCCAAAGGATGTTATTGTTGTTAATTTTGTCTTAAATTCTATTTTTTTTGCTTTAATAACAAATTTTTACAAGTTTTACAAGTTTTACAAGTTTTATAAACAAGTTTTTGGTACTCCAATAAGTTCACTATCTCCTGTTATTGCTGATATTGTAAGAAATTTGAAAGAATTGACCATCATAAATACAACCATTATTTTACTACAGATATGTCGATAACATCATTCTCGCACTTCCATCTGATACAATCGATGACACACTTAATACTTTTAATTCTTTCATACACAGTTGTAATTTACTATGATGGTTGGCATTGACAATAAATTGAATTTTCTTGACACAACTTAGATTATTGATAGACAGAGAATTTTCAATACATATCATAAAACAACATTTTCTTGAAGATTTCTTCATTTCTATTCGAATCACTCTTTTTGTCACAAAAAAGGCAATCATTAATTATACCATTATCACATCCTCGCACAACATAAGAATCTAACAGATGCAATTCACATTTTTCTTAATAATGGTTATTTTTTCTCTCTTATTTCTTCTACAAGATAAACATTTAAAATTTCACATTCAAAATAAACATATCACATATAATCTACAAATCAAAGAAAAATTTTTCACAGTTCCTTATGTTAAGTTTATCTCCGAAAGTTTTTCACCTATATCCAACATGTTTCATTATAAATTAGCATTTTTCATTACCAACACTTTAAAAAATTTTATAAAGAAAGAAAAAGATAAATTAGAATTACTTTCTAATCAAAATGTGATGACATAAGATTTCATGTGATGATTGTGAGGCCAATTATGTTGGCCAAACAAAAAGAAAATTGGGTATTACATGAAGATATCAACAAAAAAATCTGGTATCCATCTATCATCAACTTTAATCACAATTTCAGATGGAATAAAGTTAAGATTTTAGACTGTGAATCTTCCTACAATAAGAGATTGATATCTGAAATGATTTACATAAAAAAATAAAAACAGGACTTAAGGATACTGGAATAACTGCAGAAAAGATTCTGGTGTAACCGCACTAAAAATAAGGCCTTTTTTGGAATTTTTTTTAAAGAAAACTATAAGACATGGTTCTAATTTTTGACATATTTAATATAGATGTCAATATATGAAAAAAATTTTTACAGTAATATTTTCATTCCAAAATTCCAAGAAATTAGTTGAGAGTGCAGCGTTGAAAAAACGAAATGACCAAACAGTTGACACGATATCTTGAGAACCAATAGCCTGAAATCAAAAAACAAAATTTTTTTTAAAGTTTATTTGTGTGGCTATCGCGTAAAACAGAATTATTAAAAAAATATTGATAATTCGCGAGTTGACACGTGTTTTTAGAAAGTGATGTGAAAAAACATGTGTTTTTTTTGTTTAAAAGAGTGAAAATTTAATTTTTAATGAAACCGTTTATTCCGCTTTACGCGATAAAGTTAATCTATGAACAACGCCGCAAGAATTTTTAAAACTAATCGATGAGTTTTGGAAATCGTGTCAATCACTCAAAAAAACAATGTTTCGATAAAAACGTGTTTAAAGTTTTTTTACAGATTTTTTTTTAATAAAATGATAATTAAATTATTTACCGTTAATCAGCGATTCCTGGTCCATAAAGTAAGCCTTCAATTTCCTCAAACATGTCTTGCTCAGCTGATTTTGCTTCTTTTTTCTTAGTCCTAGCCTCTTTTGACTGTTTAGTGGACACTCTCCGCTTGCTTCAGGTATTTCTCATCTTGTTTTTTGGTGCTGTGACTGGCATAAAATAGGGTCAAAAGACTCAATTTTAACTTTTATCAGCTCTATTATCTTAAGAAATGTGAAATTAAAAACACTGATATTCAAGCAGCAATTTCAATCACAATTTTTCCTGTAAACATGTACTTAGATGCTAACTGTCACAAACTATGATTATAACTCTCTTGTTGTTTTGAATATTCCTTCCTAAGCAGCGCTTTAATAAATTATCTTCAGTTAAACTCTCATAAACTGGTTTAATTATAGCTTGAACATTATCTTTTAATAATGACTTATGCTCATACGGCTTGTCATTCTGAGCTTGCAAATACTTACACCAGCTGATGTCGCAATATTAATGTTGCGACTTAGAGTCAGTAGAAATCTTGTGGCAAAAACCTGCTCAGATTTCTTTCCTCATGTTTTCTACAGAATCTGAATGATGTTGAATTGCCAAACTGTATAATAAGTAGACATTTCTCTGATAGTTTTCCCAGTGAAATTTTTTTCTTTATTTTTTGTTGCTTTTTTTTTTGAATTTCCAAGCAACTGCTCATAACTCGAACACCATATCTTCGCCTCTCTATCTGCGCTTCAAATGCCACTCGACTTTTAGCTGTAGAATCCTTAATTCTTCAAATTTCTTTTTGAAATTTTGACAGTATATTCTTGAAATGTTATACAATCGAAGTATGCAATAAAAAATCGATTTTTTTACATCAGAATGAAATGTCTTAAACAAACAAAATGATACAGAATCATTGCCTGAATCTTATCTACAAATTACAATCCTTCTCCTCCTCATAATTTCTCTCCTTCTTTGTACAATATATCCTTTCCCTCTCCGCCTTCATCTACATTTCTTCCCTTCTTAGTTCCCATTTCCAACATAATCTTTTCCTTCTTTTTCTTTATGTCACAAATTTTAATTTCACGATGTGTCATAACACCGAAGAGACAATACATTATTTTTACTCTTATCGCATTGTTTTTAATTCTAACCAACTTTCTGCGACAGAAACATATTTCATTTTTTACTGAACTAATTTTGTTTTTACATTAAAAGTATTTATTCCTATTAATTTTTTTTAGTTTTTGTTACTAAATTTTAATTTTATATAATATATAGATATACAATATATAATATCTATAAATCTTAACATGCTTATCAACTTTTTTTGGAGTCAAGGAATTTTTTAACTTACTTCAAACATGACCAAATGTTGAGAAAATTCTCTCTATACGTGCTGATGTAACCGGGCAGCTAAAGAGATTTGCCATTAAAATGGAAAATTCTTTTTTAGGACTATTATCATTATTTTATTGCATTTGTTAGCTAAAATATCCATCCGTTTCGCTGGACAAATTGAGTCATATTTAAATATTTTTTTGCCAAATTCTTTGACTTCGTGCAAAAAGCTTCGAATGAGCATAATTTCATTGAAATTGAAGGGCTTCTTCTGGAAAATTAATTGGTTTTAACTAGGGAAAAACTTGGTAAAATCGATTATTAGCGGGTTGAATTTAATATGAAAAATTCAGATTTTTTCAGCCCTGGATAATTATGGATACTTATGGGAAAATTATGAAATAAAGAGCCGGCAATTATTTCTCAGTAAGCAAGAAACATTTTGAAACGTTTCAATAACGTTATAACATTGCTACAATGTTGTTGAAATGTTCCAAAATGATTCTTTCTTATTAGGTTATCAATTATAGAAGTCTTTATTCAAAAGATTGACTTTTGTCTACAGTAAACTACAGTAAAGATAGCTATATTAGGTAGCAATATATAGTATATTTATAGTATAATTGTAGCTACAATAGAAAGTATAAGAAACTAAGAATAAAGAATAAAGATTTTAATCTTTCAGAAATCAGATAGACCGAAATACACGATTTCTGATTGATTGGAATTATTATTTCTTAATTCCTTTTATTGTGGCTGCATCCTAATTACTATTTGTATATTATTAATATAAACTGTAATTAAAAAAAACAAAACTGATTCAGTGTTACATCGCACATGATGGCGGGTAATTCTGGACGTAAAAGGTTTTGTTTTTTTATTTAAAATTATATCGATGATATATAAATGTTAATTAAAGAAATAAATAACTGGAGTATCTTTGGAATAAAAGCATTTATTAATTGGCAATTTTGTTTAATTTTTTTCTTAGATGTCTATAATTCCTCCACTCTTCCATATGTTGCCTGTGCCCATAAAAATTGTAGCATAATATTTGTTCTTCATTATAAAATTGGATTTATATTCGATTTGTGCTTTATAATTTTATATAACGCAATGAAAAAGTATATTCTAGACTGATATCCTTTCAAAAGAGTTGTTCTCGGCTAAATCGAAAGAAGCAAATAGCGAAGCTCCAACGGTAATCAAAATAAAAAGTTTACAAAGACATCCCTTGTATATTTAATGCAGTGCTTTTGCACAAGCGTCAGAATCTGATATTCAGCAAATAATATAACGATTAAATGTAAACCTTAAATGTTTATTATATTTTATGTTTTAAATTATTTTAATCTCTCGATCGATACAACTTTCCACACTTTAAATTCTTATATCTGATAATTTTAGATTTGAGATAGTTCCATCATGAGCGAATTTACAATAAAATTTTTCAAAAAGTTGTTTCGAAAATTTAACAAATTAATTGAGATGGAAATGTCATTTGACACATTCGGAACAATACATCTTTACGATTTTCGTACGTAATACATAAATTCGGATTAATCAATTTAATGCCACTTTCGCGCTTTCCAAACGCGATCGCGATATTATTCCACAATATTCCATGTGTACAAATATTATTTTAAATAATATTTGATGATACATACACGCATGCATGCACGCTCGCATGCACGCACGTAATATTCTTATTATTATCTAATTCAGTGATATTCGAACATAACAATGCGTGAACAAATTTCGATACAATTTCACACAGTCATCTGCGATGGTCGATCGATACAAATCACGTTCATACGCGCGATTTATAAAATCCGCGTTAAATCGAAATAATCATAATGCAGCTCCAATAATGTTATGAACGTTTATCGACATCGCTACAGTTCGTATAGTTGAGTCACGATGACTTTATAACGGTAACTTTTCTGATTTCCCAGTAGCAAACAAGTCGACGGTCTTAAATCACACCAGAAATTGGCAAACAGTTCATACTCGATTCTCCTTTCGCCTCTGGGAGAAGCGGTTGTTAAATAACGAGAAGCGAAAGATAGAGAATCGCAATACGTCCAGTACCATAACTTTTTTTGATCGACAAATGCAATCCATGGCTCTTTCAATTATCGGTCTAGATGGAAGTACTGTTTACTGAGGATGTTTGATAGGATAGAAAAAAATGTGTTTTTAAATAGCAAAATACGCTAAGGAATTATTATTACTGGCGTACTACTTTCATTACGTTGTCTATATCAATAATTCGGATAGTTAAAAATTTGAATATTATAATAGTCTCTTTCCTCTGGTCTCTTTTTAACGGAAAGATCAATATTTAATCAACCTTTTGAAATTCTTATCTAATTATATTTAATAGAATATAAAAACAAAAATGATTTGTGTACATTTATATTCAAAACCAGATAAAAATTAAAAACTTAGAGTAAATGAGAATCAGCGTGATAATTAGTACGCAAAATTTAATCTTAGAACTTTATTCCATGAATCTTAGTACGTTTCGATTCACTTTGAAGTCTTCTTCAACAATACAATAACTAAAAACTTTTTCTTTGCATGTATAAAATCACCATCACAGATTTGATGTTGTACAATCTGTTAAAATATTAAACAATATAATCTTTTTAAGAAAAAAATTCGAAAAAAATGGTGACTCATCCCAAACATGAAAAGAAACTGTCTTGAAACATTGGAGCAAATAAATACGATGACGGATATAACATTCCAAATTAATTACGGATTACAAAAATCTTATAAATCACATGTTAAACATAGCTCGTCGAGAACATGACTTATAATTTAAGGTAAATACGTCGAATAGGAGAGGTAGCATCATTTATCTTGATTTTGCACAAGTTTGTTAAGGTCATAACTTTGAATGATCTCCAATAGATTTTAGTCATCACTCGTCATTCATTAAAAAGTTATTAATGAAAGAAGTTTGAAAAATGATATCTCTTTTCTATTATGTAAAACAGAAATTTTCTGCTTTAAAGTATATTTTATAATTTTCTACGCGACTTTCATCACACCCGCGCCTCTGCCAAGGCGCATTCGACTTTTCACGCAAAGCGAGTTCCATCTCGCCAAGTTGCTTCGCGTGGAAAGTCAAACGCAAGGGCGCGAGTGGAGTAAAAGTCACTTTGCGTGGAAGTGCGCTCCTAAACAGAGAGGAGGTGTGAATCGCTTCGCATGAAAGTCGCGCACCCCTAAGTAAGAGAGGGAAGTGTGGTTTAAGAGTCATTTCGGAAAATTGTAAAATACACTTTAAAGCAGAAAATTTCTCTTTTAGAATAGAAGAGATTATTTTTCAAACTTCGTTTGTTAATAACTTTTTAATGAATGACGAGTGATGGTTAAAACCTGATGAAGGTTACTGAAGATCGTGACCTTGGGTCAGGGTTAGAGCTGTTTTCTTTATTCGGCAGATTCAATTTAAATAGTAAATAAAACGTATCAAAATCACTTAAATAAATATTTAAAGCGGGGGCAAAATCAATGTATAAACAAAAAATTACATAAATCGGCTAAATAGAACTATTTTATGTCGTTTAATATCTGTAAACAAGTACTTGCGATGTAAGTCTTCGCAAATTGAGACTATTCTCTTATATAAAAATATGAAGGCATTCCAATATTAGTATATTAAAAAATTTTATCAAGTACGATATTCCTCTAGTCGAAGTTAATTTCAAATTAATCCTATAATCAATAATCATCTTCAGTAATCATCGAGTAATTATTTTTGTTTATGTGATTACGATGCTCTGACATTCTAATTTTTAATTTCCTTTCCGTCTACGCGACGTATGATCATAGGATTTACATGAAATTTTGTAAACATATTTCTTTTTTTCTCTCGCTGGAGGATGTCTTTTTATATCTTAATCAATCTGCACAATTTATTTGTACCGGTGAAAGCTAGTTTAGTATTTAAAATAGGGCTAATGATTTGAACCGGGTAATAAGTTACCCGGATACTTGCCCGAAACATGAGGGTAATACCCGGATACCCGTATTACCCCGGTCGCATTATCTGGTTATCCGTATTAATTGTATTACTCGAATACCCGTGTCAGTTATATTACCCGATGACAGATGTTACCTGTACAGATTTTTATTTTTTGTCAATAACATTTTTATGCAAATCTTTAATGTCAAATCTTTACTTTCTACGATCACACATTCCTGGAGCAAACAGAATTTAGACTAATTTAGAGTCATTTATCATGTTTTGTTGAAAAAGTTGGGTATGGAAGTACATCGTTTCAACGAAAGATGAGATAAAAGCAACTTGTAAAATATGTGGCGACACTTTATCATATAATGGATCAACATCAGCATTGAACAAACATTTAAAATATAAACACAAATTTTCTTCGACACTTGAAAATGACAGATGAGTCTAGGCAAAAAAGTTTTATTATATGTGAGTTGATAAATCGATAATTATTTATAAAAGTCTGTAAAAAGCACGTTTGTAAGCTTGGGAAAAAGACATTGAGTATCATTGTTACATTTAATAATTCTGTCTCTTTGAACAAATTTTATTAAGATTTTCAAAATAGTCATTTGAATAGTTCTAATTAAATATTTACTTACAGTGTAAGTAAATGTATACTCAAAATAAAAAAAATTACATTTCAATCAAATTAATGATACTTTTATCAGATAAATATATGTTTACAGTTAATAAATATTTAGGAGCATTTAAATAAATATTTTTGTAATTTAGTAAATTTTTTTTCAGTATAATTTAATTGTTAAGAATTGCGAAGAACATTTCTTAAAGTTTTCTGTATTTTTTTCACTAGCGTTGAAGCCGACTCATTGGAAGGAATTATTGAATCTCCAATTTCATCGACATCTAATTCAAACTCTCAGGAACCGCTATGCAAAGAGAAGCGAACAACAGAAAATCACTTTTCTCATGTGAAACAAGAAAAAATAACAAGAACCATAACGCGTATGATTGCAACGTGTCAGTTGTCCATTTCATACATTTCGTACATAGCGACGGATTTATTGAATTTATGAAAATCATAGAACCAAATTATCAAATTCCAAATCCACAAGCTATTTATGTACGCTTAGAGTTAGCACAAAATTATGACAAAATTAGAAAAGAAATTATAGAATATTTAATTAAGGCGTCTTTTGTTGCAATTACTATAGACGAATAGTCATCCAGAGCACAAGATATTTATCCGTGACAGTTCATTTCATTAATTCTGAATGAACTTTGCATAATTTTACATTGGCCACAATGCACATAGAAGATCTCATAGTGGATAATTTAGCTGCTATCTTGGAAATCATATGAGGAGATTGGAAGCTTAACGAAAAATTACATTCAATGGTACATGATAACGCAGCTTCTATAAAAGTTGCGGTCCGATCATTAAACGATGTAAAATGTTGTATCAATTGCAGTGCACATACATAACAATTATGCATTAAGGATACCTTAGATACTGTACCTGAATATCGTAATGTATGTATAAAAGCAACCAAAATTGTTAGTCATTTTAAGTATTCGAATATTGCAACTGGAGCATTACAAAAAAAAAAACAGATTCTCCTTGGTTTCAAGGAAGAACGTCTTATACAAAGCTGTCTAACACGATTCTACCTTCATGATGTGTGACACTTTATATCGAAACCGCAGTGCAATATTAGCAGACAGAATGTATACCAACCATAAATATTGCTCTAAAACTTGAAATTTTAGAATACAACTGAGCATTGATGGAAGAAATGTTAATAATATTGAAATCATTACAAACTGTTACTCGAATACTTTGCAGCGAATAATTGATACTCAATATCTTTTTCTCGAGCTTACAAACGTGCTCTTTACAGACTTTTATAAATAATTATTCGATTTATCGTTAGCATTAATCATTAGCATTAATTTAAAATTGCTTATTTTTTTTAATTTATCCGAATAGGAAGCACGAACCAAGAGGCGCAATCTCTATTAATTTTTTTTTTATCTATTGATTTGATCTATTGTATTTCATGTTTTTATTAAATTAGGACTTTCAAACGTGCAAGAAATACAATTACTATAGTTGGGTGGAAATTTCTCTTTACTCTTTAGTAATAAAACCTTTTAGTAATAAAAAGTTTCCATTGTTTGAGCTTATAAAGGCATAGAATGTATAAATATTAAGTAATATAGCACTGAACAGTTGATTATGATTAAAGATATTTCTTTACCGATTTTTAAAAAATTGTCATTTTTTTCTGTAACTGATGTAAAAATGATGTTAATAATAAAATTTCACAGTTAATCAAGTTCACCAAAGAATTTTTTAAACGCAACTCTCATGTAATCTTTATAAAAGCTAATAAGGAGAATATTATGGTTGACTGAATAACAATAATTATAAATTTAAAGTTTTGCAGATGCTTATTGATAAAGAGCATTTCCACTAAATTGAAAAAAGACCTAATCAATAAATTAACTAATGTTTGTGATTTACTTCTAAGATGGAAGAGAAAAAATTTTATTCTTTTATTTGATTTATTAATAAATTAATGTATAAAAAATTATGTTGTAGTGGGAGTAATCTCCCGAGAGCGTGCATTATCTAATGTACATGAACTGTTCATTCAGGATAATAATATCGTCTATAAATAATCCTCTTTATGCAACATGATCCATGACATTATCTTAAAAAATGTGCTCAACTCGTTTAGCAACATTGATAGTTTCCAATTAGTACAGAAATTTAAAGGCTCACGATTTGAAACTAATCAAATTTTGATTTCCTTAGACGTTGTGTTCTTATTCATGAATATTCCTATTAATTTGTCCATTGAAAGTATTGATAAGAAATGGAATTTTTTTATGAATAAAGTAAATATCCCGAAAGAAGAATTTATGTGTGCGATTCGGTTAGTTCTCGATTTGACTTATTTTTGCTTCGATAGCTTACAAACAAAATTACGACATTCCTATGGAATCCTCTCTCATCTCGATTACAATAGATTTGGTGATGAGGGCCTTAGAAATCAAAGCATTGGAGATTATAGACTTTCTTATTTTATCATTATGTCGACAACATAGAAATGGGAGTTCTAAAAAAATTTTGTTAGTTTTACATTTGAAACTTTTAATTATATAATGGGATTGAAATTTAGTTTAGAATTTAGCGACAAAATAAATTTTTTGGATCTTATTATTATCAATAACAATTGATTGAGTTTAATTGGTATCATAAGTCCATGTTTCTCGAAAAGATATTTAAACTTTTTATCTTTACATCCACTTTCATAAAAAAAGGTATAATAATAGCTTTTTTATAATACAGCTTTTTTGTTATCAAATTCAAAATATCATTTAAAAAATTTCATGAATATTAAGTAGTACAACAGTAGTAGTGAACCAATAGTACATTATAAACCATTGCGATATTTTGTAAATACGACATTATCAGATTGTATTGTTATCATGCAACGACTCGCATTTGAACTCCTCCTCAATTCCCCAGTCAACTGGCAGAGCGTACCAAGAAATATAATAAATATATTAAATGTACAACTTTGCTTCCGCCATTTTCCTATAGATGGCTTTAGTGGTAAGTGGTGGTCGAAATAAATAGATCATAGACGTCATACAATAAACTTGGGCATCTGTCAACATAACCCTATAGAAACATTAGTCGATTGTGTCTGCATCATAAAGTTATTCTCGATTGAAAATGTCAGTTTACGAGCCAAATTCTCGTCATTTGCGGGAGGTTTTAATTTTTTGCTTCAATAAGAAGAAATCTGCGGCTGAGGCTCATCGAATGCTCTCAAATACTTATGGTGAGGCCGCTATTAATGAAAGAACGTGTCGTGAGTAGTTTCAACGCTTCAAGAACGGTGATTTTGACGTCGAAGACCGACATAGCGGTGGAAGAGAGAAGGTTTTCGAAGATGCAGAATTGGAGGCATTACTTGAGACTCGTGTCAAAATCAAGAAGAATTGGCACGATCATTGGGAGTGATTCAACAAGCCATTTCAAAACGCCTCAAAGCCATGGGAATGATTGATGAGAAGCAAGGAAATTGGGTGCCGTACGAATTGAAGCCGAGAGATGTTGAACGGCGTTTGTTTACTTGTGAACAGTTGCTTGAAAGGCAAAGACGGAAGGGATTTCTGCATCGCATTGTGAGTAGGGACGAAAAATGAGTTCATTACGATAATCCCAAGCACAGAAAATCATGGGGAGTTCCGGCCATGCTTCCACGTCGACGGTCAAACGGAATATTCACGACTCCAAGGTCATGCTCTGTATTTGGTGGGACTAGCTCGGCGTAGTGTATTATGAACTGTTAAAATCGACTGAAACAATCACAGGCGATCGGTATCGAACGCAATTGATGCGTTTGAGCCGAGCATTGAAAGACAAACGGCCGCAATACAACGAGAGATAAAGTGATCACGATAAAGTGATTTTGCAGCATGACAATGCTCCATGTTGCGAAAGTGGTCAAGACATACTTGGAAACGTTGAAATGGGAAGTCCTACCCCTCCCGCCGTATTCTCCAGACGTTGCTCCCTCTGAGACTATCACTTGTTTCGATCAATGGCACACGGTCTGGCTGACCAGCACTTCCGGTCTTATGAAGAAGTAAAAAATTGGATCGATTCGTGGATAGCCTCAAAAGATGACAGTTTTTTCGACGCGGGAATCGTACGCTACCCGAAAGATGGGAGAAAGTAGTGGCCAGCGATGGTCAATACTTTGAATCATAAATGTATACCCAGTTTTTTACAATAAAGCCTCGAATTTCGGAAAAAAACGGCAGAAGCAAAGTTGTATACCTAATAATATTATATATAAATCAAATGCTTGCAAGTAAACTTTATAATTGATAAAGTTAATTGATAAAGATGTGTATGCTCTAGAATTTTTTAGAGTTATAAGTTATAAGTTTAATATCATAAGTTCTAAAATTTCTGATATTTTTCAAAAAGTATTCAAATGACTGAACCTATAAAAAATAAAAGTTGAATATATGTAATATCAATTTCCACTTCTGTTCTATGGAAACATTCTATTTCAATAACTCTAAACACAATTTACTTAAGGCATGATATTTTTCTTTGAAAACATTTATAGGGTGTTCCCTCCAACTTGATTATTTGAAATATTTCCATTGTTTTTAATGATACGAGAAAATACCAAAGGAGATAGTTATTCGATTTAAAAGACATATATTATGGTGTAAAATGTTTCAAGGTCAGATTTGTGGAAATTTCAAGAATGTCCTCCATTTTTAAAAATGGAATTGTATGATTTTTGTACACAATATAATTCCTTTAATTATTTTGAATATAAAAATATTAAGGTAAAGTCAAAAATCCAATAGTTTATGTCATATTTTATACCTTATGGCATATATTGACATGAAATGTTATGTAAATAAACTATTAATTTTTTGATAATCTTAATATCTTTATGAATAGAATAATAAGATGAATTAATTGATGGAAAGAAAATACATAGTTGCTAATTTAAAAAATTATCCATTTTGCATACATATTTTTTTAAAACAATGTGTTTTCTTTTCACCAATTGATTTCATTATTCTGTTCACAAAAATATTAAGGTATGATAAAAAAATTAATAGTTTACGAATTATATATTTAATATTTTATATCAATATGTGTCACAATAAAGTATAAAATATCTCGTTAATTGGTTTTTTGATATCTCTATCCTAATATTAGGTGGGAAAAAGTTCGTTACTTTTATATGCAGAATAATTAGAGGAATCATATGTAAAAAATTATGTAAAAAATTATACAATTCTATTTATTCTATATATTGGAGATGACCTTCATATTTTTCTGGTGTTCTCACTTAGAAGAAAGACAACATGACCAAAATACGTCTCTCTTGAAATCATTCCACTTTCATCTAAAACATGTTTTTCTATCTCCAAAATTGTGGATGTTATTCGGTTTCATCCATATAAATATACAGAATGAGACATCTAAAACAGGCCATCTAAATAATTCACCTGCTTTTAAAAATAGAAAGAAAAGTTTCAAACAAAAATTGCATGGTTTCGAGGGAGACATAATTTGGTCACGTTGTTTTTTTTCTAGATGAAAACGCCAAAAATACATGAAGATCACCTCCACTTTTTTAAGGAATTATTTTTTTAGATAATATGATTTCTCTAATTAATCTGCATATAAAAATATTAAGATAGAGATATAAAAAAATCAATAATTTATGAAATATTATATACTTTATTATGGCACATATGTATATTGAATATAAAATATTAAATAACTCGTAAACTATTAATTTTTTAGTAATCGTACCTTAATACTTTTATGAATAAAATAATGAAAATCAAATGATGGAAAGAAAACTCATAGTTGCTTTAAAAAGAATATGTATAAAATGGATAATTTTTTAAGTAAGCAACTATGTATTTTCGTTCTACCAATTGATTCATCTGATTATTCTGTTTATAAAAGCATTAAGATATGATCAAAAAATTATTTGAAATTTAATAAATAATAACGGTTCCAATAATTAAAGAAATTAAACAATACAATATAGGGCTAAGAACCAACTCAGGATAATGTGTAAATAACAACATTATTGTAAGTATAGACTAAAAACGTATAGACCTTTCAATTCTTATCGGGTCCTTCTCAATTTTAAAAAATAAATTTAAATTTACCGGTAACTACGCAAGATGTTCAATATATAAAAAATGCATTCGCATGTTGGAAAGAATAATTATGGCAAGATACGGCCTAGATTTTTCAATTAGCTTCCCATCGGAACTTGTTGTTAGTCTATTCCAAAAGTGACACAATCGTATGAAATCTATAATACTGTAAGCTTCTTCTTCTCAAATAATGTGTTCGATGAATACACTTAATATTCGAATAAACGAATAAAAAATGAATGAAAATACTCATTCGAATACATTTCTTTTTTATTTGTTAAGAAACGAATAAATATTTTTTCATTCCATTTGAATGAATATTTTTTAGATATAATTACGCGAATATTTTCATTTCGTATTCACTTTTACTCTGTATATCTGCACATAACTTGCAAGCCTACAAGAGAAAACAAAAATCTATAAAAACAATGACTACGATTATACCGTACGCTTAATCTGCAACTTATACGACTTGGACGTCCTTGTTTAACCTATATCATAAAACAAAAACATTTTTATTGAGAATAAATAATATATCTCGAAATTTAATGTCCAGATCATAATAAACAGATCATAATAAACAGCGCACCCAAGATATCCTATAAAATATTTATACTCATAACATTACTGTTATATAACCGGAATTATATCGAAATATGTATACATGTGGCGCTCTATCAAATAAATAGATTTATAAATAAAAAATATATATCTTTTCAAAATTTCTAAGTTTTCTTTATAAAAATCTGAATATTACAATGACAAAAATAAGTAAAATTAATTTTTGTTACTTAAAGTCAAAATATCGATTATAGTTAAGAGGATTGTTTATTGGACCTTTTTTTTTCAATTTATATTTTATTTGAATAAATATAAATACTCATTAAATGTTCATGTTTTTTTGTGAATGAATATTTTTTGAAAACTCAAAATTTTGAATGAATATATAATTACATTTTTTTTTATGTGAAAATTTTGAATAATATAATTTGAAGCTCAATTATGAATTTTTGTATTCATTGGGCATACTATTCTCAAATTTACAATAGGTTAGTCCAGTGAAATTAATGCAATAAAGATGCATACAGTCTTCTTTTTGCAATTGCTAATTAACATTCGAATGTCCAAATTAATTAAAAAACAATACATAAATTGAGTAATGCTAGAACATTCGATAGATGAACAACCTATCAAACTAACATTACATCTCAGAGTTCGACAGTATTAAGATCTTTTTGATATCTCTGTATTATATAGTTACTTTCAGTACTCAATTTATATATAATTTTTAAAAATTAATTTGGACGTTCAAATGTTAATCAGCAGTTGCAAAAAAAAATATAAAGGATGTATGCATCTTTATTATATTAATTTCACTGGATCAACCTATTGTAAATTTAAGAAAAAGCTTATGATATTATAGACTTCATGATTATATGATTTTTGGAATAGAATAATAAGTTCCGGGAAATTGATTGAATCTAAGCCATAATTATTCTTTCTAACATGCGAATACACATGCACTTTTTATATATTAAACATCTTGCATAGTTATCGGTAACATTTAAATTTATTTTTTTAACATTGAGAAGAACCCGATAGAGATCGTCTGTATGTTTCTAGATTGTTTAATAATATGTTATTCACACATTATCCTGAATTAATTTTTAATAAGCCTATATTATATTATTTAAAAAATTATTTATTTATGAATTATTTAGTAGTGTTTTTTGGCAGAACTAGTGCGTACTCCCAAGTAAACTTATTTAAGTGTTATACTTATTTAAGTGTTATACTTTGATTTTAATAAGCTTTGAAATGTTGTAGTCTAAGTCAAAATAAGAGACACGTATTTTATACATGTTCTTACGGCCGTTAAAGAAATCCTAAAGTCCAAACTCTGATAAAATCGCTTTTACCGATAAAATGTGACACATTGACATATCTTTATGTATTACTACATCAATATCGCATTCACACATACGTACACATTTTCTAACTAACTAATCTTTCATATTAAGTATCTAAATCTAATTCTAAGTTGCCGTTGAATAGTTATAAATAATTTTTAAAAATGTAATTTTAAAAAATATAAACTTTGAATAAAAGTTCTAAAAAAATTCTTTCTTAATTGGAACAATTGGATAATAAATGGATATTTTTTGTCCCCGAGCCTTTTTTTGTTTAAATCAATAGTTTTTGAGATAAAAAATGTCTAAACTTGAGAAACGACTACTTTATGATTTTTTTCTCAGAAACAAGTCATCTAATCACTATGAATAGAAAATAACGAAAATATTCGGCCTATCATAAATTATAATAAGAATTTAATTTAAATTCGTATAACAAATCAAATTAACAAAGACTCCTTACAAATTTTTACAAATCAAAAGAAATTAGAAAGGACAAGGGCACTAGGAATCAGAAGGAATCAGAAGACGTCGTGCAAATAATACATTTAAGGCGTAAAACTTCTTTATTCTACTAAACGCGCTGTTTCGGTTCACTTTTGAGCTCTCCTCAGAGACAATATAAATTAACATAAATAAACTGTGAATAAAAATAAATTATAATTATCCTGTCATTGTGAACTTCCTTACTTTGAGAATTTAAATGTCAGAATTAAATCCAAAAAGAGTGGAAAAAAAAAATGAACGAAAATAAAGAAATATTGAAATAGAGAATAAAAAACTAATTTATCAAAAAACTGGTTCTTGATATGTTGGCCAGTCAATATCAGACAGAGTGACTCACTTTTAGTTTTAGCTAATATTATTCGAGATTACAAATGAAAAAATTTAATATTAAAACGCTAATCAATTCAATGAAAGTTAGAAAGTAATCAAAAATCATACCTGAAAGACTCATTATTGTGTCTCATTATGAGCGATGCTGACTAATTAGGTGCGACAACAACTCGATCTTTTATATTACAGTTTGTCTATAATCGAGAGGTATACTTTAAGAAGCCCCTTCATATTCGAGTGCAAATTGAGTCTATGCGTCTCTTGATGATCATTTTCGAAATCAATCTCTTCCTGTAGAGGTTGTCCAATATTGTAACGTTGTCACACTCGAAACTACGGTCTTCTTGTAATCGATGCTCCATTATAACATTACGAGTAGACGTGTTCCATCGGATATGGTTCTTATGCTCCGTGATACTTGACTTCAGTTGTCTACACGTCTGTCCCATACTCGCGTCGCAACTCTTATACGAATCTTATAAACAACATCCAACTTCTTGTCACACGGTAAGGGGTTTTTATGTCCTAATGAATTCTCGCAATTTATTAATCCGCTTTCAGCGGACTCCCATGACTCTTTTCTTTCATAGAGATTTGGAATTCGTTGAAATAAAAAGACAACTATGAATAACGCACAAGTTGAGCATTATATTAGTTTAGAGAAGACTAAAAATTTTCTTTTCCCACACTAAAAACTAAAACAAAGAATCCAGTATCTACTCATAAATGTTGCTCTGAAATAAACTAAAAATCGGTGCACGAGTGGCGGATTCAAAAGGACCAGTTTGTGCTCCTCGGACACTGCGATTAAAATAATAATAAATATATCATTGGAAGCGTAAGACTTGGCGGCGCCAAGATACTTTTTAACGGTCAAGTCGTGAACGATTCTCACGAGTCCGTGATCACAAAATCTAAGAAACGACACGCGACGTTCAGGGGTAGATTCTGGATGGTCTCGCTGCACGTGCGCTTTCTTGACACACTGCACGAGCGTTTTCCCATAAATTTTAAGGTCATAAAATTTAAGAGAACACTTTTCTACACTACAGACTCCGATTAATCCTTTCTTCCCCCAAGATCTTGACTAATCCGAGAGCAAAGAAAAATCCTACTATTAATTAACGAAAAAACCTATTCCACCAATCCAAATTGGAGTAATCAAGGGCGATTAATATAAAAACCGCGTTTCCGCGGCTCTCAGTGTGATTTTTTTCTCTGAGTTTGAGGAAGATATAGTTGTCGGGACTGCTGAAAAAGACTTCATCCGATTTTCGAAGCTCTTTTTCTTGAGATAGAGTCAGTGCAAAACCTATCATCTTAAGATCAATGGTGCTGGCTCCTACCGCCCAGCATTTCACAGTCGGTGGCACTCTTTCCGAGTCATATCACAGTCTTTCGGGCATATTATTCATCGTTATCATCAAATAGTAAATTTTGATTTCGCTGCAGTACACTGGGTGGTCCCTCCTCTTCTTGTGTGATCCTTCTTTAAAGACGATCAAATTTTTAGTGTGTTCACGTAGTTCTTCTGCCTTTCGTCACCGTCACCAAGCTGGGATTGACAACGCGCGCCGACTTATCGCGTCCGCTCTAAAATCACGAAAAACTGAGAACAATCTCCGTGACTTTTATAATAAATAATTGTCTTTAATTTTTAACAACTATTTGGCAGTTAAAGAAGGAGAGTCTTCTTTCTACCTTATTAAGATTTTTTGAAATTAATGTAGTTTCTTTTCCTTAAACAACTTATTTAAAATAGTTGTAATGGCAAGAGTGATAATAACGCGGTTGGCGCGTGATTTGTGAGGGGATCATGCTCGCGGCTCGATCAGCTGTGCAAGCCGTGCAATTCTTGGCTACAATATATACTCTAAAGTCGGTTTGACATCAGTTTTTAACAGCCGGATGTTACACATATTATACATATTACATTATATACATTATACATGTTATATACATATTAAACATATTATGCAATACAAATGTGTTTTATTTACATTGGTAATGGCAACGTGTCGGAACCTGGCATGATATACAGCTCATCGTTATGCGGAACGATTTTTGTTTCTGATTTTTGTTTCGTGTACACTCATGCAATTTGGATCTTATGCACGATTGCATCATTCAAGCACCGCGTGTAATCCTCGAACATTATAGACCTCGCTATAACATTGCTCTTGACGATCTTTATCTTCTTCGTATTCTTTTTTCCTTTTATACACAAGGTATATATTTTCGCTCTAAGCCCAACGAATTCGGTCATGATGGCACCGTTGTTCTCATCTTTCGTAAGGCTAAGAACTTTTTTATTTCCGAATGAAATACCATACGCGTAATCGCTCATGTCAAATCTACTTATATCGCGTTTCATGATATCGTAGACATATTCTACATGGTATATGAGACTATTAATATTGGTACATATAATTTTGCATTTTTCGCGAAACAACGGTGTCATATACTCGTAGTGAAATTCGTACAAACACGTCTTGGATATGTCGAGGATGCACATATCCATATCGGATTATTAAACTTCACCTCGAGCTTATGCAGTTCTATCGCGATCAAATTCTCCGAAAAGATGTTACGGCTGTGGAAATTTGATTTCGCGATCATTGCTTCAGCACCGTATCTGCCTTCCCATTTTGTTAATAACTTTCGATACGCTCGCGCACGTTCTTCATTTTTGTCAAATACCGCGTTATTCATAAGTGTGTATAAATTTTTTTCAAAATTATTTTTGGCCAAAGTTTTAAATTTTGTGTTTATTTCTATATAATCGCGTAGGTATAGAAATTGCGCGAATTGTAGTATACCTTTCCTTTGTGATACAGAAACTGTGACGAGTACACTGCTGCTGATTACGATAATGTATGACGTAATGCTGTTTATCATATTGTTGCGAGGAGTTTGTCATCGTGCTTGCCGGATGGTTTCTTTGCGTCGGACAGAACGGTAGGTCAGTGTGCGTGTTACGAGTACACCTCAAGAATATATCCTGTTGGCGAATCTACACGATGGTCATGTTACGACCTCCAGACTTCACAGTTCTTTTCTTCGATTAGAATTTTCGTCATCCACCATAAAAAGTTATTAACAAGTAACACCAGTAAACCATTTGTTTCTACTATAGGAAGTTACAATAGTGATGAGTAATATTAAAAGCCGAATAATATTCATCTTTTTAAGACTAATATCCACTCGAGACGAAGTTGTTGGATTAAATATTTGAAACAAGTGCCGAATAGACGAATTTTAGCCCGATGAAACAGAAGAAGTAAATAGATTAAGAATTATAAATTGAAACAGCAGTTGTCTGTAATAAATGACACATGTGTCTCTAAACTATTGAGCATCCGATAAACGGTCGATGACGGAAGTTGTTTTAGACACATATCCCAGTACCCCATTTCATAATCGATACCCTTAATCCTAATCCTGGATTAGATCAATAACATATGTGAGGCTTACTAACTCGCAAATATAAAAAGGCCTTTCGCGAACAATCAATCAGTCAAGCTCCATCTCTGGCACGAAACTCCGATTCGCGATTATACAAGCTAACACTCTACTGGTCCGCAAGCATATCATTCCACCGATTTTAGTAGTTAGCCGGGATGAGTTTGATAAACGATCTTATTCGTTTACTACTGTCAAGTGACTCGATTGAAACTTCTAAATCGCTGGGTCAATCCTTCCCCTTCCCTTGAAGTTCTTGGATCAACAATCACAGAGATCAGACCTTTGATAG